>NW_005871356.1:451085-536299 GCF_000147115.1 Myotis lucifugus
CTGTCTGGTCCTCGGAGGTGAGGGTCTTATATCTGTTTGCAGGCTACCACTTCCTCTTCAAGGTAAGGGTCTTGCATGAGGTACCTGCCCAGACTATATGAGGTTCTGAGGGCCGTTTTCAGGCTGGCCAACAATCTTCAGGGTGGAGGGATCTGCTGGGGTAGCTGGCCAGTCTGGGTGAGGAGCTGATGGCTGTTTGCAGGGTGGCCACAGTCCCTTCAGGGTAGGGGTCCCTGCTGGGGTTCCTGGCCAGCCTGGGTGAGGCGCTGATGGCTGTTTGCAGGCTGGCCAAGCTCCCCAGCAGGGACCCTCATCCCAGGATGGTGTGGCCACCCTGAGTGAGGGGCTGATTGCTGTTTGCAGGCTGGCCACAGCCCTCAGTCACCCAAGCTCCCAGTGGAGGCTGGCTGGAAGCAGGTATTGGGATTTATTTAGCTTCTATAATTAAAACTTTGTTGCCTTTTGTGGAGGCCACAGCCAGCCAGAGCAGGCATGAAGCTTGGCTTCCTCCATCGCCGGGGCAACCAAGCCTCCTGCTTGCTCCAGCTCCGTGGCTGCCAGCCACCATCTTGGTTGGGTTAATTTGCATATAGTTGCTCTGATTGGCTGGTGGGCATGGCTTGGGCATAGCGAAGTTATGGTCAATTAGCATCTTTGTCTTTTATTAGTGTAGATTTTTATTTACTTGGCAAATACTGTTTTTGTTCCTTTTCTGTTCTCAGATCTTCTGTTTCTAGTCCTCTTTGTGGCATTACAAACAGAATAAGTAATCCAATCCTAACAGCCTCTGAATTTTGTGTTCCTAATATTGCAAATACTTTACAGATTTAAATTGTTTTATCCCACCTCTAACACTTGCATGAACTTTTCTCTCCACAGGTCACCCCTGGTTCTACTTGTGCTGTCTTTGGCCTGGGAGGAGTTGGCCTTTCAGTCATCATGGGCTGTAAGTCGGCTGGTGCATCCAGGATCATTGGAATTGACCTCAACAAAGACAAATTTGAGAAGGCAAAGGCTGTAGGAGCCACCGACTGCATCAGCCCCAAGGACTCTACCAAGCCCATCAGTGAAGTGCTGTCAGAAATGACAGGCAACACTGTGGGTTACAGTTTTGAAGTTATTGGGCGTCTTGACACAATGGTAAGAGCCAAGATTAGGGGAACCACACAACATGTAAGCTATTTGATCATAAAAGGTAAAAGTCATTTTCTATGGCTTTATTAACAAACAACTATTGAAGTACGTATTAGGCAAAAGCTGGTGATGTGAAACAACCTTGCTTAAAAGTCAAAAGCTTATGAGCAGGTCTGCGTGACTAAAGTTAAGTATCACACCACACCACTCTCATGTAATGGGAGTGCAAGGTAGTCAATTATCTAAACAAATTTCTGTCTTCTCTTCCTTGTTTGCATATGTAAATTTATTGGCAAAAGCAAGCCCATTGCTTATACTTTAGCAAGCCAAATAGCACAAAGTGACTCCCTGAGGAGAGATGAGGAGATCCAGGGAGGAAATGGACTTTTCCAAATTTGGCAGTCTCTTCCTCCAAATCCAGGATGTATCCAACTCTCACTCTTTACACCTGAGATTAGTTTTCTCCGATCTAAATTTTCTTAAAATAGGAGCCTTCAACTTTCTCAAACATGGCTCCATTGTGGCAGCCCGCAGCACAAGCCCTCCATGTAGAAACAGGTGCCAAGCTCCTGGCTAATGAAGCCCCAGCTTGGGCAGGCTGAGGAGATTCAGAAATGTAAGACAAAGCCAATCTTGCTCATGATTGAGTAGTACATTTAATTCACTTTAATATTTTGGTAATTTATGAATAATTAGTCTTTAATTTACCATTGTTATCACATTCTTTTCCTAGGGCACTTAGAATTATCCCATAGTAACAAATATCATTTTAAATTGTATGTTTACAGAGGCAACATGGACTATTGGACATACTGTTAGGGCCTGTTGATTTTCAGATGGTACCTTTATCAACACTGATCTCTGAAAAATGCCAACATCCATTGCTATAATCTAGTAACTATTCAAAAAGCTATTAATGAAAAACCCGATCGGTGAATGACCAGAAAATGTGGAATTAATTTCAGAGATGCCACAAAAAAACCCACAAAAACTTCTTTATCTCACATTTTAGTATTTTATTTACTTTGACACTAAATTTAAAAAATAAGTTAATTGACTTAGTATAGTTAATTTGATTTAGTTTAGTTCAAATGATTTTCCAAGGCTTATCTGAAATGGTGATATTGGTCTGAAAATAACACAGGAACTTCCCACTGAAAATGCCATGAACATCAGTCACAGTAATTTCTGCTTTCTGCCTTAGAGGGCAAATGTATGAAAGACTGAATTAAGACTAGAGTTATGTTGAGAATTTTTAAGCACAAACAAAAAACAAAAGGCATGTGGGCCTAATTTAGCGTCATGACTTGGGAACTTGAACTGTGGCTGTTCCCAAGTTCCATCTACTAGAACTGTGAGAGTATGTAGGGCACTTATGAGCCCATAAGATACTGTGAAACATAAGAAACAAATAGCCTTCTTCATTTTAAACTTAGATTGATGCCCTCGCATCCTGCCACATGAACTATGGGACCAGCGTGGTGGTAGGTGCTCCTCCATCAGCCAAGATGCTCACCTATGACCCAATGCTGCTCTTCACTGGACGCACGTGGAAGGGATGCATTTTTGGAGGTAAGGATAGTGGAGCCTCTGGCTCAGAGGACTTGAATTCTGTTCCTTTGATAAGTGAGAGAAGCCTATTCTCTCATCAGATCTCCCTTAAAGGTCTTTGTTCCAAGTATGGGTATGAAGTGACCTAACATGAGACTGTGACCACAATGATACAAAACAAGGCCCACTTCTCACCTGATTTAAGGCTAATATTCTTGGGCACATTTTTAATAGTAACATTTTCAAATCAAGTTCCTCAAAGGTCTCAATGAGAGGCACCAGTGATCTTTCTATGGGAATGCTTTATCGGATAGGAAGTGCTGATTATATCCATTATTCTCAATATATGCAAGAACATGTATAAAAAATAGAATTTGTTCAATCCACAATTGCATCAGCAAAAAACTTCTGAACCCAAAGCCAAAACAAACAAACAAATATGGATTATTTCATTTTATTGGGACAATTGAGATTCACACCAAAATGACTGACATAGACAATGATAAATTCTCACTCCTGGTTGTATATGAACTATCAGCAGGATTTTATACAGCTGATGTTTCCCTTTTCCTCAAAATCTCTCTTCACTTGGCTCCTAGATATTATTTTGTTTGTTGTTCTTATTCTGTTTCTTCTCCTCCTACCTCAGTAGTCACTCCTTCCAGGAATATTTGCTGGAGCCTCCACATCCTCAGATCTCCAACTTTGGTGTCTGTCCTCAGATCCTTTCCTTATTTCCATGTCCTTCCAAGGTAATCCCCTCTGGTATCATGGCTTTAACTTTATATCTTCAGCCTAGACCCTCAAGTGAGCTACAATTGCCTACCTGACATATCTACTTTGATATTTGATAGACATGCAAACTTAACCTACCCCAAACCACTCCTGATGCCACCACCTCTGCCCTAACCCCCAACCTACTCCTCCTACCGCCTTCCCATCTCAGTAAAAGATGGCTCCATCATTCCTGTTGATCAGGCCCCAAACCTTGCATTACGCTCTTTCTTTCATGCAATGAATATTTCAGCAAATCCTGTTGGCTCTATCTTCAAAGTATACCCAGGGCCTGACCATTTCTCAACATCACTTGTCCAGGCCACCATCAGCAACTCTCAGCATTGTTAAATGGTCTCCCTGCCCTGACCCTTGTCCTCTATATAGAACATTCCCATAGAGCAACCACACTGTGACTATATAATAAAGTTGCATCTTACTGGTTATGTCACATAAGATTGCATCCAATTGGTTAATTCTTGGTACCAGGAATGCTTACAAACAACTATAAGCACCTGATTTTTTTTTTCAAAAAGTCACTTTGGAGCAAAAGGAGTAGATTAATTACTATTATTTTTTTGTAAATTGATCAAAATTATGCTTTTTTTTGTCAGATTGGGAAAAAATAGAATGTCTGTTTTGGGGTGCCACAGAATTTTAGTAATTAGTTTACTAAAGAAGCTGCTCTAATGGCTTCTTTTCTCACTCAGAATAAAATCCCCAAACATGCAATGGCCAGAAGGTGCCCCGTGATCTGGTCCCCCGTCCCCAGCTGCTACTATTCTGTTCTCACTCTGCTCCAGCCACTGGCCTCCTCACTGTTCCCACTTGCCAACACTCCTCAACGCCTTTGCACTTACTCTGCCTTCTCCCTGAAATACTCCTTCCCTAGATTCCTGCCCAGCTCATTGCCCTCATGTTTTTGGATGAATGTTACTAACAGGCAGGCCTTCCCTGAGCTTCATGAAATAGCAGTCCCTCCTGTGCCCACCTTGTCTGTCCCTCTAGCACTGCCTATGGCCCCTTACTCTGTCTTTCTCCTCCTGCTGTCACTGGATGACGTCCTCTGCATTTGCCTGTTTATGGTCAGTCTCTCGGCAGTAAAATGAGAGGCTTCCCATGCTTCTTGGGAGCAGGGACCTCATATGTTTTGCTTTGCTATATTCCCGCCTGGTGCCTGGCACTAGGGTATACCCAATAGATATTCACTGAATAATTGAATTTTACTTCTAATATTCCTGTGTAATCTCACCACTTCGCACAAATGGTCAAAGTCAATATCTCTTAGTGTTTGTTCGTCAGTTCATGTCTTATTTCCCCTAAGAAGCCAGCTCTAAAGAACTGCCTTTATACAAAGCAGCCTCTCATGGTTGTGCCCCAGATGATGCTGTGGAAAGAGAATAAGCTTTCCTCGCATTGAACATTGTGTGTGTCAGGGTGACCTCGACAAGAGCTGAACAGCAGAGAGCTGAGTGGGCTCAAGAGATAGTGACAGGACAGGCAGTGGAACTGGAAACAATGAACTAGAGATGCATTTTTCTGTAAAGTAAAAAAAAATTCTATTAAAGGAACAGAGATATGGGGCAGCTAGAAGGAGATGTGGGGTCATGGAAGGTTTTTATGGGGGGGAGAGGGGTTGGCCTTTGGGAGAATAGCTTATTGGTGTGCAGTTGAGAATACTTCAATATGGGAAAAGGTAAAAATGCAGAAGAGACAAGATACAAATATAATAAAATATAAATATTATTTAGTAAAGTCTAAAGAGAAAATGTGTGCTTATTTACAGGTTGGAAAAGCAGAGATGATGTTCCAAAAATAGTGAATGATTTCCTGGCAAAGAAATTTGACCTGGACCAGTTGATAACCCATGTTTTACCTTTTAAAAAAATCCAAGAAGGATTCGAACTGCTCTATTCAGGGAAAAGGTACTTGTTTTTGTTTGTTTGTTTTGTTTTGTTTTGATTTATGGTGATCTCATCTCCACTCCACAGGCTACCTTAAAAATTCAATATTTATAAATATACCAGTTTCTTTCATATTTTATTTCTGATTTTTTAAGCTAGTAAGAAATGATATGGCTGATTACTTTTTTGTAGACTTTGTACATCATTGTCCTGCATTAAATTTTTTAAAATCCTCTGGGCTTTGGTTTTTCTATACCGGATTGGTTTCATCTTGGCTATCTTTATTTCATCATAAAGATGCTAGCTTGTTCAAAAAATGCTACATTTTCTTGCTTTACACTTTTCAAAGTGCTTTTTCAAATGTGCTTTCTTCAGATACTTGCAGGTGAGATATGATAACAATCTTCAGTTGAACAAACTAAGGTTGTGGCAAATAACTTGCCAGACCTTGTAGGGGCAGCACCAGGATGCAAGCTCAATGCAAAGCCTGTGCTCTTTTCATCACGCCCCGGATTCCTCCCACAGAGCTGGCAGGCTCTAGGCACACGTGGGTGTTCCTTTTAATCCTCACCCAAGGATATGTTTTCATAGATTTTTAAAAACATTTTTATTGATTTCAGAGAGGAAGGGAGAGGGAGAGAGATAGAAACATCAATGATGAGAGAGAATCATTGATCAGCTGCCTCCTGAACATGCCCCAACCTGGAGATCAAACCCACAACCTTGTGGTGTACAGGAAAACTCTCCAACCAACCGAGACACCCGGCCAGGGCCAAACATGCGTGTTCTTGTCACTATTGTTGTTACTTCTGAGGGCTGGGCAAGGTTAGAGGTAGAATAGGAAAAATTCACACAAACGTCACTACAATGTCTGCTCATGGATGCTTGGAACAGCCATCAGGGAACCTGTCTACTAGATGAAATGACATTTCACTCACTGGGTCTCTACATACTTATTGAACATCCACTGTGTTCCAAGGACTTGGGTTTCATTAGCAAAAGAAACTAACTGTACGTTAACCTGAGATCCAAATTCTCACTTAAGTTTCCCCTTGAGTGTGTTTCCAATGTTGTCTGGTGTCTCTACATCTGGTCTAGACCACCAGGTCATTGTATTATGAACATACATTCAAACTGCTTTTAAGCAAGGAAACAATGGGCTAAACGGTCAGAACAACCTTCACTCAGTTAAAGCAAAACAAGTAGCTTAATATGTCCAGTTTGAAACATAAATTCTGCTCTCAGGAATTTTGCTTCCAATATCACAAGTTGAGCTTTCTAAACCCAAGCTCTTCATTTCCATCTACTTCCTGCGTGGCAGCACTTGGGTCCCACTTGCATTAACTTCACCCCAGATAATTCTTCCACCAGTACCTCTTACCTCAGCAAGCAGTGCCCCCTTTCTGCTTTTACAGACTAGCGGAGCATCACCTTTGACTTCCTCACTGTTGTCCACCACATGCAAACAGATGCTGAGCCCCAGCGATGCAACCCCAGGGTCTCCTCCAGCTCTCCTCCCTCTCATGTCCAGAGCATTACCTAGTTCAGTCCAGCCATCTCTCCCCTGGGCGTGTTAACACAGTAGCGTGGAAACAGGTCTCCTGCCTTCCTGTATTTTCCCATAGTGGTCAGACCCTCACTACGCTGCTAAAACTCAAGTTGCCCAAAACGGCAATTCCTTTGCATGGTTTTGAAAGCCTTTGCTATTCATTTACTAATGTATGTGGTCATTCCACAGTAAGGACTTAGCACCTGCTCTACCCTCAGGGCCAGGCTGTGGGGATAAAGTGAGGGAGAAGGTCTCACCTACTGCCACAGTCTCCAGGCGTCCAGTAGTTTAAGCACCACGCATCACCTTTCATAGGCTTCTTCATGCCTTCTCTTCAGCCAGAAAGTCCCTTTCCCTGTCAGCCTGCTGCAGATGTGCTTATCAGAGACACAGGAGAAGGAAAATTCACTGGTCTGGACCTCAAGCCTGGAAGGATTTCCAACAACAGAATTTACCTAAGTTTCCTATAACAGATAGGAAGGGTAATTTCTTAAACTGTTCTTGTTTGGAAGGTATGGGCACAAATCACTAAAGATGGTCATTTTACATTTCAGCATCCGAACTGTCCTGACGTTGTAAGTGGCAGGAGTCTGTGCTGTGTGATGGAGACCTGGCTTCCCTTCTACTCTCCCCTCTGTGAGTCGTGGACAAGCAGCTGAGGACTTGGTGAAGACACACAATCCTTATGAAATACATATTTAAAGTCTGATTGGCACCTGGGAATTAGCAGGGGGCTTGGGTCAACAATATTAACATTTAAAATTTACATTTTCCAAGGCTGAATGATATATTTTGAAAAAACATGCTTGCATTTTTAAGTTGGAATACAGGTTTTAACCAAGTGCCACCACTTAGAGCAGATTTAGCATGGAAAGATGACATATGTATTTCCTAAATTAATACTCATTTTGTGGATTTTTTTAACATATTATAAACATTCCTTTTTTATTGCAATTTAAATTTAAAAAATTGTTATGAATTAATTTGAATTTGGTTTTAAAGTCAATTCTTTGCGTGGCACAAGTTGATTAGATTAGGAAAGAACTAGGGAAGTTCTTTAATGATTAACTTTATGAATCATCATTATATAACTAGGTGAATCTGAGAAATCATACTATGAGTACACATGAAACTATTTGCCAGCCTATATAAGTATTTCAGAATACATACCTTTCATAATGCGACTTAAATATCAAAAAGCTGATAGAATCAAATTGTAATATATATTTTAATGTTTGATTCAATAAAATGGAATTACAAGTCCTTTAATGTCTGTTCACTTAGCAATGACCCCTTTTAACAAAAAAATATTTTCAGTTTGGTACAACTACACTGGCAATTCTATCTATATATGACATTAAAAATTCCTAAAATTTAAGTATTTTACAAAATCTTTTGTGGCAATATATTTTGTTTGAAGAGGACAGTTTCATTAATTATTTAACTCTCATTGGCTATAGATAAAGTATTAAAGCAATTGAAAACTCATGAATAGTTTATAAGAAAAAGGTAGATATAACAGAAATTGGGGATCTTGATATAAGAGTATAAGATAGCATGGGCAGACCTGCCTTGGTTGATTGTAAAATGTCCAGGTAATTATGAGCCATTTTGCATAATAAATATTTCCCAATGAAAAGTGGCTTGAACACAATGAGTAAAAGTTATTTTTCCTTTACCAGTTTGTTAATGTAAGCTTACTCTAGGTTTATTTTTTGAAGAGCTCAAATACCTGAAAGTATATAGAATTCCTTTGTAAAGTACCTTCAATAGCAGCTAAGTTTAGCTATGGCAATCTCAAAGCACTTATAAATAGTCACAATTTATAAATATATACTACATATCATACATATATTAATAAATTATATATGTAAAATCTCCACCTAAGAATCATTGAGAGACATTTCTCTTATCCATTAGCAGTATGTATAGTTCAGACCCTACAATCTAATTAATGAGAGAAAAACTGCCCCACAAAAAAATATTATTAACTACAAATATATGTAGAATTAATTAATGTTTGCGTCTCTTATCTCAAATTAAAAAAATAGGATATTTAAACGTATATATAAATATAGTTACATCAAAAGAAAGAAATCGAAGAATGAATTAACATTAATATTCTGAGATCCCTGTTTTTGAAATGAATTCCACTTTATTCCACTTCCTATAAATCCTATTTTTATAAATATTACACATGTCACAGTTTTACATATTTAATATTTATTGTGAAACTTCATGGAATCATTTCTCACTTCTGAGCTTGTTGTGGCCAAATAGTGAACAAAAAGAACTTCAACCATCTTTCCAGGGAAACCTGCCTACAAACAGTTTTTCAAATCATCTGCAAACACTGATTCTAAGGAAAGATCAGGAAATTGATCTTTCATTCTTAGTCAATGAAACCATGAAGCAATGTCAAACTGGGCTCTTGGATGTTAAATCAAAGGATAAATAAAGAAGAAATAGCCAGAGGAATGTTAAATGAAATGCTCACCTTCTTGTTTAAAAATAATCTAGAATTTAATCTCTTAAATGAGCATTTATTCAGCATTTTCTCCCTGCTTCCACCTTGTACCAGGCTCTGAGTTAGGTAAACACGTAGCTCACAGTGAATCAAACTGACATGGTCTCTGCCTTAGTGCAGCACATCGTGTTGTAAGAGAGCCATTTATAAGAAAGTAAATAAACAAATATATATCACTTAAATGTGTGATGTGTTATATGGGGAAAGGCCCAAGGTCCTAATATTGTTAGAGAAGAAAGAAGAAAGGGAAGGAGTTTCATCTTTCTCCAAGGTGCCTTGGAAGGCCATGCGGAGGTCAATTCAAGCTCACGTTGGAAGGATGAGCTGGAGCAGACCCGTGAAGAGAGGGGCAAGATCCTCCCAGTTGAAGGAACCACACGCCCAAAGGCCAGTAATTTGGAAAAGCTGTCCATCTCCTACTGGGAATTGTAAAAAGGCCAGCATATTTGCCTCAAAATGCTAATACAATTGTTTAGTTTCATGAAACCGAAGAGTGCTAATTTCTTATGGACATTTTTGTATGTTTATTTTTCTCAATGGTCAGCGTGTTCAGACACTCGTCCAGAAAAGAACATGCTTTAGTTATCACCAAGACCGATATGAGATGATTGCCACCCAGAGGAGGAAAAACACTGTAGAGCTTTCCCAGGAAGGCTTCTTCCCTGTGACCTCAGCTCCAGTCTGCAGAAGTTCCTTCCACCAGCATTTCCTTTCTTGTTTCTCACTCCTCTTTACTAGGATTCTGCGTACTCCTCGGTAACAACTAGCTAACTGCGGCCTCATAAACTAGTTTATAGTATTTACCTCCTTTGAGCACATATACTTATCCATCGTTTTGTTCCTCATAGAGTTAGATTTCCTTCACGGAAGAAAGTGAAAATCCCATTACCCCAGGCAACCAGCCTAGGTTCCATGGTTCTTTTCGCTTCTCTCTGACGTTGTCAGTCATCCCACAGGCTACAGAGAAGTGACCGATGCTTCCCAGAGAGTTCAACCCATTCAACACGTGACGTTTCAGAAGATAGGGACACTGCTCCAAGTTCTCTCTTAAAAACAGTACCAAGTAGAACATTGTGTGTCCAATGGACAGGATATAAGCATTCTTGGCTGACTTACTGATTGAATTAAGAGAATTGTATATTCCTGGTTGTATCCCTCACACGATACATCATCACGTTAGCCAAAGAAATGACTGAGGTACAAGACATGTTCTTGGGGACTGCTCTTCCTGCTAGTTCAACATTTCATTACAAATTTTATTTGTTTTTCTCTTCTGTGAATGAATTACACTTCTTAAAATTCTAGTCAATAATTTAATTAAAAATACTGTTTACTTGAATTTGCAATTGCACATTTGGAAAAAACGGTGTTCTCACTTAGCTAGCATTTTGTAAATTTCAAGGCAAGTTTTGGCAAAGAATCATATGATTACATAACTATCTGACATGCCTCAAATGTAGTACTATTCATTCAATAAAGCTCTTGGTAAACAAAGTTTCCCACAGAAAAACACCCATGAAGTGCAAATATTGATCTCTAGTTGTAGATTACAACTTTATTCAAAGCATGATGTGGTGGCCTGACTTGAAAGGCATGTGTTTAAAACTCTCAGTATCTGTTTCCTGAGGTCCCATCTAGCTCTAACTTTCAAAGGTTCTAATTAAAATGGACCATCTTGAGATGTTTGTAAACTTGATTTCTCTTTACTTTGGAAAAGAAGACTGAGGAGAATCTCCCTAGGAATAAAAAGTGCCAAAGCACTTATAATTTATTTTTGCAAAATAGGAGACCCTTGCTAGAGTTTTCATTCTGGCAAATGAGAAACATAGAAATATGCTCTTGCCAGGAAGCCACTGGGTTCCAAGGAAATGCTTGGCTGAAATCAAGAGAAACCCTCATGTCAGTCAGCTTGATCAAGGATTATCTCAGAGGAAGAGAGGGGTTCTAGCACTTCAGCTCTAGCACTATTAGGAGGCCCTATTTCATCCCCACCTGCTTCTAGGATGCTTGGTATTGCAGAATTCTAATCTATTTTGGTCAATTGTCCATCAGAAACATTACAAAACTATCATTAAAGCATGGTATTTTTTAAAACCCAATTTCCCCATAACCTCAAGTTTATCTTTTTAAAGATGTGTTAAGTCTCACCTCTTTTCTTCAGTTGCTTTACTAAGTGATTAAACCATGGGAAATGTCTCATTTTGTCCAAATTATTTCCTCTAATTTTAGAAAGGGTAAAATGGAGAAATGGATATGTGTTCTAAAACTGAAGGTTTGTTTCAAAGGCTCAATTAGCCTTTGGCTACCAGACTGATTTTCATAGAGGAGGTCCGGCATGTTCCTTTGGTTTCTGTACCTGAGGCAATGCTTATAGAAATAGTTGGAGTCCCTAAAAGGAAAACACCTAATCATTGCATGATGTCTCCCCAACTCACTTAGGAAACCACTAATATGAGGTTTCTCTACCTTTATCCAAAAATATTTTTCTCCTTTTCAAAATTTACACAATGGAAATATCCCAGAGTCCATGCCCCACTACTTTGCCCTAAGAATAGGTTAGCATTTTGATCTTACCCATGTGGATTAACTCCCCAACTCCTGGAAATAGTCACCTGGATGCTCCATAGGTGACTCACACTAACATGACCAAACTGAACCCTTCATTGCCTCCAGAGCTGGTCTGCCTCCTGGGTTCTCCATTTTAGTTTGTGGCCCCACCATCCACTCAAACTGGAAAGCTGAGCATCATGCTGGATTCCTTCCCCTGCACCAGTCTCCATATCTAACGAATCATCAAGGCCTGTAGATTTTTCCTCCTAAATATGAATCGGTCAATTCCCTCTCCCTCTTCCCTGCTAGCATGTTCTCCCCTGGTCTGTTCCCACATCTTCTGCCCAAATTCTGCAAAAACCATCTAGCACATGTCCCTGCCTATTGTAGAATGGCTTTGAAATGACTCACCCAAATCCCTAAAGCCCATCCACAAGAATGTTCAAATTCAGCACTCTCTATTTCTATTATTTAAAATGCAGAAAAGCCCTTTGAGAGCAAAGTAGAAAGCAGCACCAACTTCCTGGTATCCCATTCTCTCACCTCAGGCCTCAGAGCCGGACACCTCACGATGCCAGCATGGACAGGGTGTGTAGGGTGGACAGGGCATGCCCTGTGCTCTGTGGACCAGCTCTGCCTGGGCCCCTGCTCATGTGGGAGTGAGAGACATGGGCCCCCCCTGAAAGGATGGATTCCTGCCAAGCACAGGTGCACTCTGTGCTCAGGGGTCAGGCTTGTTGCTGCGGCCTCCTCCTTTCCATCAGAGCAGGAATCTTTCTTATTGTCCCCTTTTCCTTAAGAAGAGGGGATTTGTCTTTCACTGCTTGTTTGCCCTGAAAACCCAGACAGGATTCAGGATCTAAATACCATGAACTTAAGTACTTCAACGTTCATTGGAGACAAGCTTCGTAACACTTTGGAGATCATTATATTCTTCTATTTAGATTTACTGAGTTTTAAGTTTATTCATTACACACCAAAAAATAGTCTGTGTGTCTAACTTAATTTTCCCTATTCTTTGGAAAATTCGCAGTACTTAAGAAGTTTTTCTATCCTATTACCCTCCTTCAGAACTTTGGAAGTTCCATGTACCCTGCTCTTGTCCTGTTTCCCTCTGAATGAGCTCTTCCACAGTCCCCAGCTGAGGCATCATGGGGCAAATCTGATCATGTCATTCAAGTTAAAAAATCATTTAAGGGCTCCACTTTGTCTCCAGGATATGACCATCAATCAAAAGCCCCTTGTGATGGGCCAGCTGACCTCCCATCAAACATTGCTTGCCTTCCCCCTGCACCCACCATGTTCGGGTCTCATTTTCTTTCTTGCTTTCTCTCTTGCTATTCCTCTCCCAGCAATCCCCCTTATATTAGCAAATTCCTACCTATCCATTAGGATTTACTTTAGTCTTACTCCCCAGAAGACTACTCGTCTGACCTCAGTGCCCTCTGCTCTCTCAGTACCCTGGCATCATGCTGCCATTGTGTGGGGCAGGTTACACTGTAGTATTCTGCATACGTGATTGTTCCTACATGAGTCAGGTCCTCTATCTCCAGCTGCTGGCAGAGAGGCTGCCAAGAGTAGATGTTCAATAGTGTTTCTGAAGTAAAAGCATAAATGAAAGGCTCTTGATCCAGGAGGACTGGGTTCCTCTTCAGGACTTAGAAAGGGCAGCAGGTGGCAGTATCTAGCTAGGCCAAAGCATCATGAGCCTGTTCATAGTGAAGGCAGCAGGAGAGTCAGTAATACCTGCTCCCTGCAGCATGCGCCTTGGGGCACTTTTCCTGCTGCCTTGTTTGTTTCCCTTCCCAGTAAAGTTGAGGAAAATGAAGCCATCACTGACATTTTTGTGCTTGAGGGAGACACCTAACCCTGCAGTGCGGAGCCAGCTGTGCACCCTACTCAGGGCGCATCCCCCCACTTTTGTCCTGCTCGGCCCAGAACTGCTTTAGGAAGGAGAGAAAATGTAGAGGAAATGCTCTGTTACTCAGTATGTAAATCAGCCTCCAGCTGACAACCCACTTCATGGACTGAGGGATTATTGGAGAGTATTTACAACCCTACAGTGACTCCTGCTAATTCTTAATTTACTTTTATTAGTTTTCAATCCCACTGAATTGATCTCATTCTCCCATGTTAAATTCTCCAATTCCCCTACACCAGTCTTTACCTGTAATAGTTCTAAATAAATAAATGTAGGCCGAAAGAATGGTTTAGTTCAGTGACCCCTAAGTGTTTGCTTTGGTGGTTGTTATAACTGTTATAACTTCCACTTTATATTCTTCCCATTGTTCCTTATGTTGGTGAACTTCTAACCCAGTAGGCCAGAACCTAGGATTTTCATCACAGTTCATCTCACCCCGAGTGCTCACAGCTTCTTGACTTGCCTGGTGAACAAAATGAGGGCAGGACCTACATGAGGCAGGATCCTAGCAGAGAACAATAGACTTCATCAAACGAGAGTTTAGTTGAGGAAAGTTTAATTAAGGGCTTTTCAGAGGTGTCAGCAGTTAGTCACTCCAACACTCAGTGACAAAGTATCTGAGGTCTCACTGCAGTGGGAAACTGTGATTGCCCCTAAGTCTCAAGGTCTAGGGCAAGAGAGAGTTACCAGAATGTAGCAGAAGCTGGAGCCATAGCAGAGGGGCTGCCTGACAGGAGCCGTGGCCACGGGCAGAAGAAACAGTGACTGCTACGTCAGGGCAGGCAATGAGGAAGACGGGGAGAAACACCCTGACCTCTCTCTCCTGCTGCCCTCTGACCTTCTGCTGGTGACTCATTGACTCCCCCCAGTCAGAATCCAGAAGCCGGGGAGGCCAAGTGTTTGCTGGGGGATCAGCCCCAAAGGGCAAGAGCAGGGCAGAGACTGGGTCTGAGGGCAGGCAGAGTATCACAAGCACAGGACCTGCCTCATTCCAAGTTTTCTCCCCAGTACCTAGCACAGTGCTTTTTGCCTGGCTCTCTGTATTTGTAAACAAGTGATTCCCTTTGAAGCACAGTTGACCCTTGAACAACTTGGGTGTGAATATACAGGTCCACTTACACACACATTTTTTTTTTCAATTGACACAGGTAGTGGAAGTCACATTCTTCAAGGGTAGACTCCATCTTTGTGAATTCCTATATGTAATTTCCTGTAACCCTGGGTCGTTCAAGATACATGCATGCCTATGTTCTTCGTAGCATTATTTACAACTAGAGGCCCGGTGCATGAAATTCATGCATGGGTGTGTGTGTGTGTGTGTGTGTGTGTGTGTGTGTGTGTGTATGTCCTTTAGCCAAGCCTGCACGCTCTCCAATCTGGGACCCCTCAAGGGATGTCTGACTGCCCATTTAGGCCCGATCACAATCCAGAACTGCTGGCTCCCAAACGTTCGCCTGCCTGCCTGATTGCCCCTAACCACTCCCCTGCCAGCCTGATCAATGGCTAACTGCTCCCCTGCCAGCCTGATTGCCCCTAACTGTCCTCCCCTGCAGGCCAAGTCGCCCCCAACTGCCCTCCCCTGTTGGCCTGATCTCCCTCTAACCACAGCCCTGCCAGCCTGATTGATGCCTAACTGCTCCCCTGCTGGCTGATTTATCCTAACTGCCCTCCCCTGCCAGCCTGGTTACCCCTAACTGCCCTCCCCTGCCATCTGGGTCGCCTCCAACTGCCCTCCCCTGCAGGCCTGGTCCCCCGCCCCCTAACTGCCCTCCCCTGCAGGCCATCTTGTGGTGGCCATCTTTGACCACATGGGCGTGGCCATCTTTGTGTGTTGGAGTGGTGGTCAATTTGCATACCAGCCGTGGCTAATTAGCATATCAGGGCTAATTAGCATATCACTCTCTTATTATTGTGTTGGAGTGATGGTCAATTTGCATACTGGCCATGACTAATTAGCATACCCAGGCTAATTAGCATGTCCCTCTCTTATTATATAGGATAACCAAGCTATGGAAGTAATCTAAATGTCCATCAATAGATGAATGGATAAAGAAGGTGCTAATTTGTATTTAGAGACAAACTAGAGTAATCTAAAAGTGATTGAGAATTCCTGGTAAAATTATTCATCAATCAAAGACTGGTTGGCCATAAGTCTCTTCTCTATTACCTGTGTTTCTTTACCAATTCCCCATTCATTATTACAACCTCATCATGGACTTTAGGTTTTGAGAAAATTTGTTTACCAAATATAATTTTAAATCAATTATTATTAATCAAAACCACACATTGTCACCCAGCTTTTTTTTAAATTTTTTTTGATTGATTTCAGAGAGGAAGGGGGAGGGAGAAAAAGATGGAAACGTCAATGATGAGAATCATTGATTGGCTGCTTCCTGCACGCCCCACACGGGTGATCAAGAATGCAACCCAGGCATGTGCCCTTGACCAGAATCGAACCCGGGACCCTCCGGTCCGCAGGCTGGCACTGTATCCACTGAGCCAAACCAGCCAGGACCAGATGGCAGCATAAAATACTGTGGTTACCAAACAGAATTTATATACAGCCCAACCAAAAGGAAAAGTAATTTGACCATTTAGCTCACCTCTGCAATCGTATCAAGAAAAACACACATACTTGTTTAATACCCCACTATGTCTTTGTCCCTGTGACTCACATCACAAAGCTTCATTCAGGACCTCTAAGATCAAGAATCAATGGAGCAAGTCTTGAAATTTGATAAACTGATATTCTAGAGCAGAGTTAAAGGCAACATGAAATTTATAATAGACTGTGACCACCAACCAGGTCTCCTTTTATATGAATGTGTTATGTATTCACATATAAATTTATTTTTTCAGATCTATAGAATAACGCACTGCTTCAAAGGAGAAGATCTGTGTCTTGTCCTGGGAGAAGAGATCCATTTTATCTACCACAGTTCCCACTAATCTCTGAAAACACGTAGGTCTCTAAACATCTGGATACTCAGCTTCTCAAATCTCCCCACCACTGGTTATGGAGCTGGATCTGTCTTCTCATTTCATGCAGTTTTTTCTCTGAGAGATGGGAATAAAAAACTTTGCTCATTAAAAGCAAAGGTTGGAGTTTTATGTGTTTATGGCAACACTTCGGCTATCTGCTTCAAGATCACTCTTTTATGTAAGACACTTTTCAGATCCTGGGAAGATAGATGTAAAAACCACATTCACTTATCAGAGTTCTGCAACTATTATAGGCTTAGCATGAAATAACATATTAAGTTTGCAGTCTGTTTCAAATCTAGTATTGGCTGGGTCCTCTGTTGAACTTTGCATCCACAGTTTTAGGGAGAAACAAGAACATTAGCATTTTCATCACTAATCATCAACTTGTAGTGGTTAATCTGTGTATAAGTAGCTCAGCTTCCATGTATTCAAAGTTCAGAAATATGATAGAAATCCCCAGGACACACGTTGTTCAGTTTTAACAAGCATTCCCCAAGTGAGGAACAAAGCCTGCTGCCAGAGAGCCTTTGGAAGAAGGGCCTTCCCTGAGGCTGAGTGTGGGCTGGGCAGGATGTGGGATTTAAGAAAACCTTGTGCAGAACAGGAGTCATGCTGAATTGTAGGAGCAGTGAGAGGAGAGTTCCAGAGTGGCTGCAGTGGTGTCAGTGGACATGACACTGGTCTCAGGAGAGCCGAAGAGGCGCCTTTGTCTTGGTCACGGTGGGAGAGCAGCACCTGCTCATTGCACCTGGGTGTAGGTGCCTCAGGTTCTTTTTGGCTTCAGCAGTTGACCACACTGCAAAAAGGGCTATGACAGAAATCTGAATTGGGCCTTTTTGGGTTTTTGTGTGTGGATTTCATGCAACAATAGAGCTGGCCTCCTTTTCCTGGCTGGATATGAGTTTGTTTAAGCAAGGAAAAGTTTCTTGGGGTGTGGTTGGGGAGGCAATACCCTCTGAGAACACAGTGGCAAGCAGGAGGTACGCACACACTCTGTCTGCTGAAGGACAACTTCTATTGTCCTTTGAGGTCTTGGGTGCTATGACTTTGATGTTCCTGTATAACAGTGGGGAGATAGAGTGACTACCTCCTGGTGTGTGTATGTGGGTATCTCAGTATTTCTTCAACATCAGGTCAATGGGGTGAGGGTTGATCCATGCAACCCGGGTGCTTGGGGTCTTCTTCTCAGGTCATGTTGTTGGCTAAGTTCAGTTTCTTGTGGTTGAAGGACTAAGGCTCATGTTCTCTGGCTGGTTGTAGGTCAAAAACAATCTCAGCATGGCTCACTCCATAGCCTCTCAAGCTTTTAATTTCCTGACTTCCAATCTCCCTCCAGTCTTATATAACATAGTCAAGGGAGTGACTAACCCATTACCATTTGCCATATAATATAACCTAACATAAACTAAACAAGGGAGTGACTAGCCCATCATATTCAAAGGTTCTAGCCACACTTAAGTGTAGGGGATCATATAAGGTGTGTACCCCAGGGGTGGAAATCTTACAAGTTACCTATGAATTCTGTCTACTACACCATGCCAATAGAATTCAGAACCAGAAATCCTCAATTTCAAGTAACTATAAATTATTAAGTAATATGATTGACAACAATTTGATTGCCAACTCTTTCTTCAAGACTTTCTAGTATATTGGATAGCGCTACTTTTACTATGGGGCAAATTGATTAAATACTTCAATGATACTTACATATTAATTACAAGGACTGAATTCAATGAGACAATGTATGCAAATTACCTAACAAATTAGGGACTCCATGAATATTAGATATTGATAGTAATAACTTCTGTTTTTCATGGGAAGTAATAATGTCACTAATTATATGAGAGATGCAAATCAAAATGACAATGCGGTATCATCTCACACCTGCCAGAATGGCTATCATCAACAAATCAACAAACAACAAGTGTTGGAGAGGATGTGGAGAAAAAGGAACCCTTCTGCACTGCTGGTGGGAATGCAGACTGTGCAGCCACTGTGGAAAACAGTATGGAGTTTCCTCAAAAAACTAAAAATGGAACTCCCATTTGACCCAGTGATTCCACTTCTAGGAATATATCCCAAGAAGCCAGAAACACCAATCAGAAAGGATATATGCACTCCCATGTTCGTAGCAGCACAATTCACCATAGCTAAGATTTGGAAACAGCCTAAGTGTCCATCAGCAGATGAGTGGATTAGAAAACTGTGGTACATCTACACAATAGAATACTATGCTGCGGTAAAAAAGAAGGAATTATTGCCATTTGCAACAGCATGGATGGAACTGGAGAGCATTATGCTAAGTGAAATAAGCCAGTCAGAGAAAGATAAGTACCACATGATCTCACTCATTTGTGGAATATGAACATCATATACTGATGAACAGGGACAGATCCAGAGACAGAGAAACAGCGATCAGACTATCAATCTCCCGAGGGAAAGTAGGGGAGGGAGGGGGTAAGGGGAAGAGACCAACCAAAGGACTTGTATGCATGCATATGGGCCAAACCAATGGACATGGACAACAGGGGGATGAGAGCATGAGGGGGGGGGAGGTTGAGGGTTAATGGGAAATGAGGACACATTTGTAATACCTTAACCAATAAAGAAATTAAAAAAATACTTCAATGATACTTACATATTAATTACAAGGACTGAATTCAATGAGACAATGCATGCAAATTACCTAGCAAATTAAGGACTCCATGAATGTTAGATATTGATAGTAATAACTTGTGTTTTTCATGGGAAGTAATAATAGTTTTAAATTTTGAGAAGAAATCTTGCCATCATTAAAATACTATTTTTATTTTTAAGATATTTTTATTTTGTTGCAACATGGAATTTGTATTATCTTGTATTACGTTAAAGTATTATGAACATTTGGTATTTCTACATCTCAGGAATTATATTTCTATTTACCAAGCACATCATAAAATGATTTAAAATAAGTCAACAAAAACACTTGTGGGACATTGGAATGTTTGTACTCTGGCTCTCACAGAGAAAACGGGAGTGGTTTTGGAGTTTGGCTTCTCTTAGGCTATTTCCCAAGACCCTCAGGAGACTCGCAAACAAAATCCCCTCTCAGTGCTCTTCATGGCAAGGTTCCCAGCTCCACAGACACAGCATCATTGGCAAGCATTTTAGCTCCCTCCACAACGTGGCTGCAGTGTTAAAATGAAAATTAAATGCTAATTGTATAGTAATTAATAGTAACTAATGTGGGTATTTTCCAAAATGGTTCTAGGAACTTAAAATATTGGCCCGGAGTTCTATGTCCTGGTACTAAATTGCTCCCTGCTCTTCATTTTACACCTCATTCCTCAACCTATTTTCACGTCTTCAGACTATTTATGTACACATTTTGTGCTCATTTTTTTCTTTTTAGATATTTAAAAAATAATGTTAATCTTATCAGTTTGTCAAGAAATTTTATCCTCTAGAAATGAAGGATTTAAAAATGTATCTTTACTGTTGAAAGAATTACAGATGTCCCCTTTTTTATGCTCATTAACCCCCTCCACACTGCTTCCTCCCTCTCCCAGGCCTTCATCCCACTATTGTCTGTGTTCATGGATTATGCATATATGCATAAAAGTTCTTTGGTTAATCTCTTCCCGCCCCCACTTTTCTTCTGAAATACATCAGTCTGTTGTATGCTTCAATGTTTCTAGCTCTATTTGTCTTCCAGTTACAATAATCTCTCATAGTTTCTTATCAATTATGAGGCCTCTAGGTAAAAAGGAGACCGGTCTCTTGCAGAGATGCTGGTTTTTCCCTCCTACATTTTGGAATCAAATGCCAGTACTGCTCATCATTAGCTGAATAGCTGACTGTATTAGAGATGCCAGTCCTTGCCTTCCTGTTAATATTCCAAGTGAGTCTGTAATTTGTTACAATAGCAATTAAAGCTTTTTGTAATGTGTCCATCTGGTGGCTGTGGGTAGTCATATTGCTCTTTCTGACCGAAGCCTGGAAAGGTTCTCCTATTTTAAGAATGCATGTCATTAAATTGAGTCCATATAGACAATCCAAGACAATCTTCTCTTCTCAAGATCTTGACTTTAATAACACCTGCACAATCCCTTTCTCCATGTCAAGCAACACATTCATAGGTTCTGGGGATTAGACGTGGAAATCTTTGGGGGCCATTACACTACCCACCACAGGGGGCAGCCCTGACCCAAGATGAACAAAGAATATCTTCTGAAGAATCTGAATTTAGAAGATGGTGCTTGGATTGAAAAGTTATATAGAGTTGGGCTTAGTTACAGAAAGAAAGAGACAGAGAGAGAGAGAAGTAGAGGTGAGAGATACTCTATGACCCTTTAGAGCAGCGGTTCTCAACCTGTGGTTCGCGACCCCTTTGGGGGTTGAATGACCCTTTCACAGGGGTCGCCTAAGATCATCGGAAAACACATATATAATTACATATTGTTTTTGTGATTAATCACTATGCTTTAATTATGTTCAATTTGTAACAATGAAATTGGGGGTCACCACAACATGAGGAACTGTATTAAAGGGTCACGGCATTAGGAAGGTTGAGAACCACTGCTTTAGAGGTTGACAGGATTAACTCTGGACATTCCAGATGTGGTTCCAGACCTGTTATATCCCTCTTGATATCGGAACTGATACCCAATTGTGTATCCTCTGCTCTCCCACTCACCAATCTAAACTTACAGAAGGCGGGGCAAGGGCTGGTGAGAGCAGACCACTTTGCCAGATGGTAGGAAGGAAGCTGCCCTGACTCTGTGGAGCTTGTCCCAATGTGGTGTTGGTAGTTCATGGAGCCATGTACTCACGCGGTGATGGAAGGCCATGATTTTGTCTCAGGACTCCAGATTCACTGGGGCCTGGAAAACAAGATTGTAATGGCTCTAATTCCCCTCATATTCTAGGCTGTCAGGTGTGGGAGATGAGTAAACAGGAAAATATGTAAAAGAGGATATTAAGAGAAAAGTATTTGTTTAAGCTTCTCTGTTCAAGCTATTAATTCCATCTATACCTCTCAAATCCAACTCATCTTTCTAGATCAGTCTTAATAAAATATCTTTCTTTCAAGGCTTTCTTGACTCTATAAGTAGAAGTCACTCCTTTAGTTTAGTGGACAAATATCTGAGCACTCACTATGTGGCAGGCATTAGCTGTTGAAAATGCACAAATGAAAAGACAGGGTAGAGTCTTCCTCCTTTGAAGTCCACTTCGGAAATCTAGGGCACTGACCACTTCCTACCTCATATGAGAGTTTCTCCATCTTGTCGACCTGACAAATGCTGACCACACTGCTAATCTGCAAGCTCGGAAAGAGGAGGTGCTGAACTGTGCTCAATATGGGACTCCTCACCATCAGCATGTGCCTGCCCTAGGGGAAATGAGCACAGATATCCAATCACTCTTTATTAAACACCTATTATAAACATGGTACTAAATGCAGTTGAGCACACTAATGAAAGCTAAGAAGACCTATGACCAAGGATTTCCAGTAGGATTTGAGAGATTGATCCGTACACTTAATACAGAGAGCAGGCAAAGAGGATGGGTCCCTAATGCCACCTGAGCAATACTGGTGCTGAGGGATGACTGTGAGATGGAGCTACCTTATCTCCATGGGGCGGGGAGGGCGGGGGAGTATGACCTGGATCTCAAGGTTTGGACAAGATTTGAATGAGCCAAGAGGACAAAAATGGGAGAAGGAACATGATCAGCAAGGGCTGAATGGAGAATGGATTACCATTTAGGGGAGAAGGTGGATACAAGCTTTTAAAGAATATAGGCCCTTCATTGGAGAAGATGGAAAATTAAGGTAGATGAGAAGGTTAGAGTCAGGTAATGAAGATCCTTAAATGCCAGACACAAGATGTGGAACTTCCTCTTTCCTTCAGTGCATTCCAAGCTGGAAGCAACCTGAAGTCACAGGGCCCTCCTTTGCCTCTCTGGTAGGGGAGTGGTTCTCAGTTCTCAGTTGTTTCTCAACAAATACAGGGTGGGGCAAATATAGCTTTAAAGTTGTTTGTATGGAAAATAATACAATAATTAGTAAATAATAATAATACAAGAGTAGACTCTGTGTTTCATGTACTCACAACTGTAAATCTACGTTTGCCTTATCCTGTGTATAATTAAGGCTTACTAACACAGTCATGAACCAGTCATGGAAATGTTCCCTTAGCAATTCTCAATTTCCATAGAGAAACATGTCCTCTGTGTCATTTTATCCACCTTGACAGACTACATCTAACTAAATAGTTGACTGTACAAAGGATTTTAGGAGGCCTCTCAATGTGGATAAAAGAAAAGTCAAACTCCTACTTTCTGGAAAACACACACATACTAGTTACACTGAACAAAGGACAATAGAAATGACCCAGTGAGGATTTTTCTCCATTCTCCAAGATTAAAGTCTACCGCAAGTGCCTGCTCATCTACAAGGCTCCCTCTGAGTCCTTCATTCAGCAGGGCACCTCCGTCTCTGTCCCCAAAGCACTAACTTAACCTGTGATATGGCCCTTTCAGACTGACAGGACTATGTGTCTTTTCCCCCATAGATTGATTGTGAGCTTGCTTTTATGCATAATTACTGTTGCTAATATTTATTGATGGCTGTTCTTTCTATCAGTCTCCTTGATAGGTGCTTTTAAAGAATTATATCATTTTATCATCAAACAACCCTTTGAGGTGGTACTATGATTCATCCTTATTTTACAGATAAGAAAATTAAGGCCAAGGACAGTTAAATAATAAGTCCAAGTTCACACAGCTCGTAAGGATAAGGTCTGCCTGAATCCAAGGCTATGTTGTAAGTGCTGCCCTGTACTGCCTTCCGCAGGAGTAGAGGCCTCTTATCCAACACTGACTCCTCACGGTAACCAGCTGAGTGCCTGGAACAGAGAGGTGCTCTGTCAGTGCTGATTGGTATTGCATGGAGCAGGAATGCCAGGGTCAGTGAGCACTTTTGCTGTGACTGATGGACATCTGAATTCTCTGCTCTGAAGAGGAGGAGAGTGCTGGAGTGTATGTCAGTCTCTATGGAAATGTGTTGATGTAGTAGCTTTACACTGATGAAATAGGGATTGATAGAAATGAATGTCAACTTAATCACCATGAAGTTTAAGGCTAAAAACAGCTAAGCAAACTTAATCCCTTAAACTGCCTTCGGTACAGATCCAAACCCAGTTCTCCTACATAGAAGAGGAAGACAAGGAAGAAAATGGGGAATAACAAACAGAAAGTCTACTTGTTTTTTGTTTTGTTTTTTTGTGGTTTTGATTTCTGCACTTTTTTTTGGCTCAAATCCAACCTAGAAAGCAGTCTTTACACACAAAACAAACAAAAAAAGAAGGTATGCATGCTAAATTCCAAGTGAAGTACACAAACAGGCATCCCCTCATTAGTATGTGAGGAGACAGAATAGCAAGGGTGGAGCAGACACACAGAGAGTGATGCAGAGACCCTCCCAGTCAGACAGGAGGGAGAAGGAGAAGCAGGAACACAGGAAGCACGTGGAACAATAAACACAGACTGGATTGAAGCAAACAATTGAGTAGGGCATAATAGGGATTATGTAAACACACACAACATCTTTTTATGGACCAAATATTGGTGATATAGAATTTCATGCACTGACCTACAGTTGTGGTTAGATAACATGTAAAGGACTGCATTAGGAAATACAGTCATGAGCTGCATAAAATTGTTGTCAATGACAGACTGTATATATGTCGGTGCTCCCATCTATAATAATAAAAGTGTAATATGCTAATTAGACCAGATGTCCTTCCAGACATCCTTCCAGATGACCTTCTGGACGAAGCTGGGGCTGTGAGGGAAGTCCAGCTCCTGGGTGCTGGAGAGAAGCTGGTGCTGGCAGCTGGGGGAAGGAAGGCCTACTCTTGCACGAATTTCATGTATCGGGCCTCTAGTAAGATTATAATGGAGCTGAAAAATTCCTATTGCCTAGTGACTTTGTAGCCATCATAATATTGTAGCTCAATGCATTACTCACATGTGTGTGCTGATGCTACTGTAAACAAACCTACTGCACTGCAGTCATATAAAAGTGTAGCACACACAATTATGTTCACTACATAGTACATGGTAATGATTATAAAAGACAATGTTACTGGTTTATGTATTTACTATACTATTCTTTATATCATTATTTTAGAGTGTACTCTTTCTACTTATATGTGGAATTTTTTTTTAAAATCACACATAGAGAGAGCAGATTGGTGGTTGCCAGAAGGAGGGAATGTGGGGTGGGCAAAATAGCTAAAGGAGGTCAAAAGGTACAAACTTCCAATTATAAAATAAATATATCCTAGGGATGTAGTATACAGCATGGTGACTATACTAATAAAAGGGTAATATGCTAATTAGACGTCCTTCCAGACAAAGCCACAGCAGCTGCAAGGGCCGAGGGCCTGCAGCCACAGCGGCTGTGAGGGCTGGTCCAGTGCTATGGTCCCTTTTGCAGAGGCCACGGGAGAAGTCGCTGCAGGAGAAAGCAGAAGGGAGAAGGCCAGCACCGCGTGAGAAGGGAGAAGGGAGAAGGGAGAAGGCTGGCACCGTGCAAGAAGGAAGAAGGGAGAAGGCCAATACCACGCAAGAAGGGAGAAGGCTGGCACCACGCAAGAAGGGAGAAGTGAGAAGGCCAACACCATGCAAGAAGGGAGAAGGCTGGCACCGCGCAAGAAGGGAGAAGGCCAACACCATGCAAAAAGGGAGAAGGGAGAAGGTGGCAATTAGGCAATTAGGCAATTAGGGGGATCAGACCAGGAGGGGAGAGCAGTTAGGCAGTTAGGGGGATCAGGCTGGCAGGGGAGAAAAGTTAGGGGGATCAGGCCAGCAGGGAAGAGCAGTTAGGGGGATCAGACCAGCAGGGGAGAGCAGTTAGGGGCATCAGGTATGCAAGCAGGTGAGCGGTTAGGAGCCAGTGGTTCCAGATTGTGAGAGGGATCTGGATTGGAGAGAGTGCAAGCCGGGCTGAGGGGACCCCCTACCCATGCACGAATTTCATACACCAGGCCTCTAGTAGTTAATAATACTGTATTGTACATTTGAAAGTTGCTAAAAGAGTAGATCTTAAAAGATCTCATCACAAGAAAATATTTTGTAACTGTGTGGTGATGGATGTTAAATAGACTTATTGCAGTGATCATTTTGGAATATATTCATATATCAAATCATTATGTTGTACACCTGAAACTAATATAATGTTATCCTATCTAATAATAGACAAACATGGTAATTAACCGTACCTCCGACACGCTTCCCATTGGCTAATCAGGGTGATATGCAAATTAACTGCCAACCAAGATGGTGGTTAACTGCCAACAAAGATGGCGGTTAATTTGCATACATAGGCGCAATCCTGGGAGGCGAAAGGGATCGGAAACCCAGGTGGCAGGCAAGAGGTGGGGGGCGGGCAAAGGCTCCGGTGATCGCATTGTGGATCGGAGGCAGAGAGAGCCCGGGCACAGGCCAGCCGGCACCCCCGGCCCCCCCGGGGGCCTGCTTTCCCATGATCGCCATGGCACCCCCAGCACCTCAGCACCTGAGATGCAAAGGTTGGGGATGAAATGACTTTTCCCAACCACATCTGCAAATATCCTGGGGAAGGCATCACGAAGAGTTCACAACAACTGTCTTACTTGGCAAGGAAGAAAACAGTTGGCCACGGAAACAATCCCTTACATCAAAGTTAAGGTCCCTCTGAGTAAAAAAGAATATTTCCAAAGTTAAGGAGGGAGCAGGCAAAAATAATAGGTTCTCATGACTTCCACTGAAGTTTGAGCATATGACAGAGTCAAAATGAACATACAAATTAAAACAGACAGTGGACATTCAAATGACCCGAATCAACTGTCACTGTTTGTTCCAATAGCAGCAATGCTTATGTGATAATATAGTTTAACAAACATACAAAACAAGTCACATGATAAGAGAGGTTCGGCTTCTAAAGTAAATTGAATATGTTCTTTAAAAATTCTCATGTCCTCCCCTCTGACTATAATTCTTAATTTTCCAATCAGAAAATTACCCCAGGTGATCCAGTAACATGTAGAACTTCAGTAACCTAACTTATTTAAAAAAAACAAACATCCCAACCATTTTTAAAATATTTAAATTGATATTTTAGGTTTTAAATTATAGAAGATATTTAGATCCAAATATATTTTCTGAATAGAAAATATTTCAGTTTTTGATTTAAAAAAATAAACATAAAAAATATATAAGTGACACATTTTCCCAAGGAACTCTGAATTAGTACCTTTCCCTCTAACTTTCTTCAAATTAAAAGAATCTATGGAGTTCCCTATACTGCACAAGTTTTAATGAAAGAAAATAAGACTTTCTAAGAGCATCAAATACATGTTTTGTTGTTTACAAACATATACACTCCTCTCTCTCTCTCTCTCTCGCTCTCTCTCTCTCTCTCTCTCTCAAATATATTCTTACTGATTCAGAGAGGAAGGGAGAGGGAAAGAGATAGAAACATCAATGATGAGCCCTGGCCGGTTTGACTCAGTGGATGGAGCGTCGGCCTGTGGACTGAAGGGTCCCAGGTTCGATTCAGGTCAAGGGCATGTACCTTGGTTGCGGGCACATCCCCAGTAAGGGGTGTGCAGGAGGCAGCTGATTGATGTTTCTCTCTCATCGATGTTTCTAACTCTCTATCCCTCTCCCTTCCTCTCTGTAAAAAAACAATAAAATATATTAAAAAAAAAAAAAGAAAGAAAGAAACATCAACGATGAGAGAGAATCATTGACGGCTACCTCCTACACGCCCCGTATTGGGGATCAAGCCCACAATCCGGGCATGTGGCCTGACCTGGAATCAAACTGTGACTTCCTGGTTCATAGGTCGATGCTAAACCACTGAGTCACACTGGCCGGGCTCAATTCTAATTTATAAATTCATTCCAAGGACATATACAGCTTGAAAAGCTTTGGAAGTAGTTTCAAAATACTAGCTTTTAAGTAACAAGAAAACAGTTATAGAAGAAAGTTTAAATTTAAAAAAAATTGTTTTGATTTATTCAAGAGTGGGAACATCCTCCATGAAAATGTGTACCTTGACTGTGGATGGATGGGAGGCCTTATCACACCTTAGGAATTCAAATGCTTTTTATAATGAAAAGAAAGAGAGTTTCATCTCATTTCTCTCCCAGGGTAGATGTCTGTCAATAGAAGGTGGACATCAATAAAAGGAGGGGCTTGCACAATCAATCCAGAAAGTCAGCAATCTATGAATAATCCAGAACCGAGTATTTATCTCCTCTGCCACACACCCTCCCTCCCATCCAGTGAGCAAGATAAATACTCTCAAGTCAAGCTAAGTGCCCCCCAGTCACAGTGGCCCAATGCTGACATACAAAGCATACAAATAATTCTCACTCTGGCATAAAAGTGACAACTTTCTTGGAAGAAAAGCAGATACTGTAAATTTCTCCAAGTCTTCCTGAAACATTTTTTAAAGTAATTTTTACTTCTTTAGAAAAAATGCCATGGGAAACCATCTGTAATAAAATGCCCATTCTATAAAATAATTCATCTATACTAATAAAAGGGTAATATGCTAATTAGACTGGGAGACCTTCCAGATGTTCTTCTGGACAAAGCCATGGTGGCGGGGCCGAGGTAGAGGCAGTTAGAGGCCAAGAGGGGAGGGCAGTTGTGGGTGATCAGGCTGGTGGGGGGTGGGGCCGTTGGGGGTAAGCAGACCAGCAGGGGGGCCAGTTGGGGACAAGCAGGCCATCAGTGGGGGTCAGTTGGAGGTGATCAGGACAGCGGGGGGGCAGTTTTGAGTGAGCAGGCAGCAGGGGGACAGTTGGGGATGAGCAGGCCAGTGGGGAGGGAAAGTAGGGGCGAGTAGGCCAGCAGGAGGTGCCGTTTGGGGTGATCAGGCTGGCGGGGGGGGGGGCATTTGGGGGCAAGCAGGCCGGCAGGCAGAGTGGTTAGAGGCAATCAGGCAGGCAGGCAGGCAGGTGAGTGGTTAGAAGCCAGCAGTCCTGGATTGCGAAAGGGATGTCCGACTGCCGGTTTAGGCCCGATCCCTGTAAACTGGCAGTAGGACATCCTTCGAGGGGTCCCAAATTGGAAAGGGTGCAGGCCAGGCTGAGGAACATACCCTCTCCCGTGCACGAATTTCATGCACCGGGCCACTAGTATGTCAATAATATCTCATTAAAAAAAGACTTTGGTGGAGTCTGGCTTTTAGCAGCCTGTCATTTGGGCGGGAGCCTTTATGCAGAGCAGGGATCCTCTGCTCACTATCGCTACGTTAACACTTCCCTGAGGGGAAAGGTCACACAAGACAAGGCAGCCCACTGGCCTTTCAGAAAAAGGGGTAATAGTGCTCATTTTCACTATCCAGGCACCTCTGGCCTTCCTAAACTTTTCTCAGTGAATATAAGACAGTTTCCAAAAAAATTGATTTTCAGATTGAACAGCATACACCATTTTGCTTTTCAATTTACATTCTTCTTATTAATTTTTTAGTTATGAAAAGAATATAAGAATGCATTTTAATTGTAATTTCAAAAAATGCATGTTGAGAATACAGAAACTGTAGAAGTGTACTGTCCATGTGGTAGCCACTAGCCACGTGTGGCTATTGAAGACGTGACTACGGCTAGTCCACATTAAGATGTGCTGTAAGTGTAATTAAAATAATCAATACTTAAAATTTTTAAATTATGTGTTGAATTGATAACATTTTTGTATATGTCTGGTTTGATAAAACAATATTAAAATTGATTTCATCTATTCCTTTTTACTTTTAAAAATATATTTTTTTATTGATTTCAGAGAAGAAGGGAGAGTGAGAGAGAGATAGAAACATCAATGATGAGAGAGAAGCATTGATTGGCTGCCTCCTACATGCCCCTAATTGGGAATCGAGCCCACAACTTGGGCATGTGCCTGACCGGGAAGTGAACTGTGACCTCTTGGTTCAGAGGTCAACCACTGACGCACACCAGCTGGGCTCCTTTTTACTTTTTTTATAGTATAGAGAATTAAAAATCCCACACCTGGGTTGCCTTTGTTTAATTTTTAATAACTAGCTGGAATACTCTACAGTGGTCGGCAAACTCATTAGTCAACAGAGCCAAATATCAACAGTACAATGATTGAAATTTCTTTTGAGAGCCAAATTTTTTAAACTTAAACTATATAGGTAGGTACATTGTTATTAACTTAATTAGGGTACTCCTAAGGCTTAGGAAGAGCCACACTCAAGGGGCCAAAGAGCCGCATGTGGCTCTCGAGCCGCAGTTTGCCGACCACGGTGAGAGTCTAATAAATCAATGACCAGATTTCTCTATTCAGTCATGGGCTGGGGAAATGGAGCAGAGAAAAGGAATGGAAAAGGCTTAGTTGCACCCCCAAACTGTAGGCCCTCCACATGAGAACAACATATTGAGAAGAAATAGAAAAGATTCCTATGACTATTTTGTACCTACCAATTTGTACTTAATTCCTTCCCCCTTTTCACCAGTCCTCCTACTCTGCTCCTGTCTGGCAACCCTCAGTTTGTTCTCTGCACTTAGGAGTCTGTTTCTGTTTTATTTGTTCGTATATCATTTTTGTTTGAGAAAGGCAGGTAAGACTGAGTGTCAAGGAGTTTTACCATTTTTGAACCACTGTTAACAGCCCCCTCATCTCCAACTAGAAAAACAATGCCCAACGTATGTCAAGCTCAGATTCAAAGAATTAGTCACCCCTCTTCCCACTATTTGCCCAAGAAGGCAGACTATTGGTAGATGTGCTTTGCATAACAGGCCAACTCAGCAACACATAGAGTGGTGGAGAAGGGTTCATGCTTTAAATCAGTTTTCAAAATACGCAAGCTGTCTAATGAAGCATAATACATTTAAAGTGAAATCGTTAGGATGGGCAGAAGATGCATTCCATCACTAACATATCCCTGTTTTTTCTCTTTAAGCTTTAGGCTGAAATGCAAACACCAGTTTCAAAATAGTTTATTATAACAGTTTTATTTCTTAAAATTCCAGAAGTGCTCCCTTTCCAATTTTGGGTTCTATATATTGCAATGGAGTCATCAAGGTAGTGAAAAAGAAAGCAAATAGCATTGCTGAGGATGTTCACGCTCCATTTTATCATCTAGGAATCTCAAAACAAGAGGACACAGCGGATACTGAAACACAGAAATTCAAACATTGAAATGACTGACTTGCCTGCATAAATGTGGGCAGCACAAAATAATTGTAGCATGAGCATTTTAAGAGACAAACTTATCTACCAACCCCCATTTGTTATCTCTATATTAATCTCCCCTCAAGGCACCAGAAAATGTTTCTGAATCAAGTTTAGTGTGTAGTCACTAAACATGGTATTTGATTTTTAGTAATAAGAGGCAAAGATGATAAGGCAAGAGAGAATTATGCTCCCTTGAGAAGTCATCTCATGAGAATCCACAGTTACAGCGTGCATTTCATTCTGTGACGTTTAATCACCCTTCAGCTGGCCATGAGCTTGTCTGGTGGGGACAGAAGAATTACCATAGCCCCCTCTCTCTACTTTTCAGTTGTGAATGGCTACGTGAGGGCCATCACTTTAAACATTAGCTTCTTAGTTTTGTTCCTCATCTCCTATGGTGTTATACCCTCACTTTTAATAGCTGTGAAACAGGGCTCTATCATGAAGAATAATGTACATTTACATTGTATATTGGCAGGTACCCTAGATACATGCAGTTCTAAATGCATTTGTGTTAGGGACCTTGACTCATTAATTCACTCATTTAAACACAAATTTTTACTGAGCAACTCACATATTTCAGGCATTGTACTTAATGCTAATCCAGGTGCTAAGGTCCATATCAGGTTCTACTAAGCAACCCAACTGCAATAAAGCTCACAGTGATAGCCATTTGGGTTCACTTATCTCAAATTAAACCTGTTTCTTGTGAATCCCCACAGGAACCATAACCTGAGACCTACTCTTTTGAACCCATTGAGAACTTCAAGCTCCTCTTCAAAAAACCAAAAACCTGATACAGATATGGTGGTGACTGGGCTTTCAAAGAATTGTCCCCCACTCCACTAACCTTCTTGTCAAATTTGTCACCTCTAGGATGATGACACTTCAGGAACTCCAGCTTATCCCTACTTTAGAAGGATTAGCTAATGGCCTCTCTGTTCTGGTCCCAGATTCCATTCCCTTGCTCCCCCCCTAGGTCAGGCAGGGAGAGACATTCTCACCTTACATACACAGGGACTATGACCCTTGTCAGCAGGAAGCAGTTACTGAAAACGGACTGTCCTCCCTCATCAATCTGAAAAGATTTCAGGGATAGAAGTATCTAAGAGGGGAATGAGGGAGGATAGTAAGAAGCTAGGGGAATTCCTTGACAAGTGGAATAAAGGGAAACTGAGACAAAATAATTACACAAGGCCAAACCACTTGAGCAGTTTACAGCCAGCTAATAAATCACAAGGTTTTATCTTCCCTAACCAAGGTCACTTTGGGGCAAATGGTTTATGTACTACAGACTGTCCTGGGACAGACCTGCTTCAGCCCAGTACCTCTTCAATAATATTCTTTAAAAATAAAACCAAACCAGAAAATAATCCTGGCCCCTTTATACACACATTTTAATGAATGAACATATTGAAGGACACACCTAAAAAGCTAATGAATATTTTGTTAAGACCCTCTGTTGAGACCTCCCCTAAGATTCCAGCCAGCCAAGGAAAGATTTTTTTAAAAGCCTCAAGACAAGGGATCTAGGGTGTGCTCTCCCTCCTGGGAGCGTCTACTCACATTTTTCCCTTCCCCAACTTCTTCCTTCACAGGCATGCATCTCCTAAACTCCAAAGGACCCTATGAGTCTTGTAGCCAGGGGAGCAGTGAGCAGTGGCAGTTTGCCCCAGGCTTACTCTCTGAATCTGTCTCCAGGGCCCCCTGTGTCTCTGACTTCCCAGTGAGCTCACTTCTGTCACTCAGCTGTCTCCTGTTACTTCTTCTTTCATTTCATTGTCCCAGATTTATTAAACATACTCTCAAAAGCCACCTGGACTCGACTTGTGAAATGTTTCCTGCACGAAGTCAAGAACCCACACACTTCAGGTGGCCCTAGGCAGACCCACCCAGGTGCAGAGCCCGTCCAATAACAAGAAGAGGTATCATTATCCCCATTTTTAGATAAGGACAATATCATGGGCAAGGTAGCCGTTTAGATCACACAGTGACTGAGTAAAATGTTTAGCGCTCTTCACACTGACTTAGCACTCTTTCATTGCCATTTTCTAAACCGTTTTCCATGCCCCCCCTTCTTTTATACTTGATCTGAGACCTCATTTTTCATAAAATTTTGGATGTGTTACATGTATAAGATATCTCATACAGATACATCTTACACAGACACACAACACACACACACACACACACACACACACACACACATACACACACACACACGTGCGCGCGCACAGACTCACCAATTTTCATTTTCATCCTGGAGCACTTCAAATGCATTGTTTATTCTTTCAAAATGGAATGTATGCGTTATAAGTGGATCTATGTTGATTTTTTTTTGCAGGTAGTCAGTTACAAGTTTAGGAATGCAATCTCTGCTTTTGTACTCTGTAGAAAAGAAGGACAACAATAAAGAAACCTAAAAAATACTAAACTAATTAAAGAATCAAATGAATTTATTATGTGTAAAATTGGCAAAAGCATTCATGGGAGGCAGTAATCCATTTCACTCTTGATCCTCTTCCTAATCTTCAGAAGTAAGGTAATTTATCCCATTGCAAATTTCTGCTATCACTTAGGAGTACCATGACACCCCAGCATTGTAGGTGAACAGTGTCAGGGCTGGGATGAACTGTTGGAGTGACCTGACACTGTCATGGTCACAGACCATCAAACCACAGTGTTCCTTTGCCTTCAGGGCATTAAGGATTTCTTCTTAAAACAGCTTACCTTCCAGCTGATTTGGTTTTAGTTACCATATTCTCCCTCTACCTGTGGCTCTATCTCCTTCAAAACTTAACATTTCAGCCCTAGCTGGTTTGGCTCAGTGGATAGAGCATTGGCCTGCAGACTGAAGGGTCCCGTGTTTGATTCTGGTAAAGGGCACATGCCAGGGTTGCAGGCTCGGTGCCTGGTATAGGAGGCATGTTCAGGAGGCAGCCAATCAATGATTGTCTCTCATCATTGATGTTTGTATCTCTCTCTCCCTCTTCCTTCCTCTCTGAAATCAATAAAAATACGTAAAAAAAAAAAACCTTAACATTTCAACCTCAAAAATAAATTTTTCTACTTCTTCAGTGGTGTGTTGGAGAATAGTTTAGTAGAAGATGCTGGCATTTTTTTCCCAATTTTTATAACTTTGAGGGGACTGAGGTTTAGAGATGTTAAGTATTTTTCACTGATTGTATTTATTATTTTTTAATTTTCTATATTTTATGATGCTTTGATATCTTGGGGCCTTCTAGACTTGGAGAGAGACTGCCTTTCCCAGGGTTTACTGATTTCTAGAGGTAGTGAACAGCCTGCTTTAGCATGCTTTTGATATGCAAACCAAACAGTCTTGAGTCCATATTCCTGATTTCTCTCTTTTTATCAGTCTCCAACATTTTGGGATACTATTCCTCTGCCCTAAATCATCCTAGGACCAGTTACCAGATAACTGAGGACCATTCCTATAGCCTAGAACCTGTTGAAACTTGCTTAGCTTTCCCACTCATCTTGCCCGTTCCTTCTCATGAAAAACACAGTAAGTCTCTGGCCCATGCTTTCCCTCAGCTCTTCCTGTCTCCTGTCTAGCCCCGGTGCTTCCCCATAAGGACCTATATGGTATGGCATGACCCCTTCTCTTGGGAACTATGAGCAATAAACTCTTCTTTCAAGGCAATTGTCCCTGTGTCTGTCATCTTACCATGTCTGATGAAATCAAATCCTGTTTTAAAACTCTGATTCACATCCAGAAAGTGGGGAAGCTGAACCCAGGACCCAGGTTTTTATATTGCTAGCAGAGTCCTGTTTATACAACATTATGTTTTTATAAGGTACTAGAGGCCAGGTGCACGGATTCATGCACCAGTGTGGTCCCTTGGCCTGGCTTGTGGAGATCAGGCCAAAACCAGCTCTCCGACATCCTCTGAGGGGTCCCAGATTGCGAGAGGGCTATTCTCAGGTGATGCACCCTGGAATTGGGCTTCCTCCTCTGTGGTTCCAGGTGCATCACCCACGAACCGCAGCTGCCAAGCCACTGCAGCTCTTGCGTTGAGTGTCTGCCCCCTGGTGGTCAGTGTGTGTCATAGCTACCAGTTGGAGCATCTGTCCCCCTGGTGGTCATTGCGCATCATAGCTATCGGTCAGACGGTCGCACGGTCAGATGGTTGCTTAGGCTTTTATATATATAGATGGTTTAAAAATAAAGCACCACAAAAAAGTTGAGTTTCTTCTTTTCTTTTCTTTTTTCTTTTTCTAAAAAGATAGTTGGTACTCTTTATCAGAGCCCTGGCTGCAGATATTTTATGTTTCTTAATAGGGAAATTTGTACTAAAATATGTGAGTATTAGGCAATTGTTATGTAGGATTTTGAGAAACTTAGAAATGTGTCTGCATGGAAGTGAAAGGACAAAGCCATCACAGATTTTTCCATCTGAGTGAGAGTTTCATTAGGGTGATTTTCCTTGGTGTATTTGCATTTAATGAGGAAGGAAGGAGACATGGAAGATACATAATGAGGAGTGTTAGGAATAGAAATACATTTCTCCAATGAAGCCAAGGACAACTAGCACTGAAAAAAATGATCAGTGTCAATTATGCTTCACCATTCCAAGCACCAGCCTAATCTCTTTTGAAATAGTTCAATTTTTAAATTGAGTACTTATTTAAATAGGAAAATTCAGACATATAGAGTTTCTGGGAAAACAAGCTTTTATATAAGAGGTTGGTCAATGGCAAAGTTTTTTCCAGTATTTGACATCTAGGTATGAATCCAGTTTTATTTACGTTCAATCAACTCATGCAAAGCTAAATCAATGAAGAAAGGAAAGAGCACCCAGATATTTTAGGATAGCAAAAAGGCCTCCAGTTATCTTTTGCAATATATGTGCCTTCCTCCTCATCTTTTGTCTGGGCTCATAAGCTACTGTAATCATTGTTGTTACTGCTACAATCTAATGTTAATTTTGTACCTATTATGTGTCAGTTTCTCTTGCCAAGTGCTTTATCTGCATCTTCTCATTTTATTATCTCTATATTATGTAAGAACAAAACTATTATTTACTCTACATTCCAGAAAATAGTACTGGCAATTAATGAGCTTAAATAACTTGCTAAGGAATAGGTCTGGTGAGTATTCTGACAGCAACGCCCTTGTTTTTAAGTTTATGCCAAATTAATCTTATTTGAGCATGCTAGCAAACGTCAGAGAGCAAGCTATCGCAACTGTACTATCTAATAAAGTAGCCACTAGCCATATGTGGCTATTTAAATGTAAACTCATTAAAATTAAATATAATGAAAAGTCAGTTTTCTGGTTTCCACACATAAGATGTTCAATAGCTATATATGGCTTGTGCCTCTTTTATTGGACAGTCCAGCTCTAGGACATTTTTACCATTGCAGAAAGCTCTCTTGGTCAGTGCTAGTCTGGAAGCATCTGTGGGTGTGAAGCATGCCAAGACAGGGGTTTGGAGGTGTTGTTTGGGAAAAAGAAATTCAAATATGCCACAATAGAGTTGTTTTGTTCTTGAATAAAAAATTAGGGTGATTGTATGGTGAGAATTGGGGTTCAATACACTGAGATTTTCTTCTAGTCTAATCCTGTGCTGGGGAGCCACTCAGAGACATACAATGACTCTCCACCAATTATGGAATGTCTGAGTGCCAATGAGTACCCTGCAATGTGATTATTCTATATCTTAATAATATCAAAATGTTAATCTGTTTTTTTCTCCCACAGGTAATAAATACCTGTGAGGAAGACAGAAGTGTGCTTTTCTATTTTAACATGTCTCCTATTTCCTTTCATAGAGGTATATTTTTCCTACCTTTTCATTCCTTTGTTTCTTGCCAAGGACAATGCAGGGTGACCAGGTTTCTGGAAAAGGTGATGTGGCATCAAAGACCTACCTCCCAAAAAGCCGCCTTTCAGGGTTCTCCCAGAGTTAATCAACTGTGGATCAAAGGAGAGTTGTTCACGGTTGGGGGCTACTCCCATAATCACACAGACTCCATAGCTCCGACGGCATGACTCCAAAGCCGCAACCTAATTTCAGCAGTAGACTGATTAGCATCTCAGTACCCTGAAGTCATACCTCTTTTGACTCACAATCCTAAAACATATTTTCAGGGGTGCTGTATGAGAGAAAAAGAAAAAATAGAATAGAATAGAATAGAATAGAATAGAATAGAATAGAATAGAATAGAATAGAATAGAATGTGGTATCCCCCTCCAGCCCCCCCTTGAGATCTTAGGCAAGCTGCTTTAACTTAATCACAATTACGTTTTTAAATCTTGAAAATGGGGATTAGTACTTAATTCATAAAATGATATGAAGATTAAAGGGGATAAACTGTATAAATATCTTGGTGCAAGGCTCATAAGGTGTGCTCAAAAATAGTTAAAAATTATAGTAATTTCATGTCTTCATAAAGTTAATTTAATATGTATCCACATCTTGGCAAGCAACTTCCCCTCACTGTGCCCCCAAACCACTTACCATGGTATCAATGAGTCCAATGGCCTCAAAGGCAAAGTCAGCACCAAAGCCTGTCATTTCAACTACCACCTGCTGAACAGGCTTCTTGAGGTTCCGAGGGTTGAGAAAATCTGTGACTCCTAATGCTCTTGCCCTGGGAAATTTCTTCTCGTTGATGTCAACCCCAATGATCCTACAAGCACCAGAGGCTTTGCATGCCATGACTATGGCTGAACCAATTCCTCCAAGTCCAAAGACAACACAGGTGGAACCAGGAGTAACCTACAAACCCAGAAGATAAAATTCTATTAGAAAAAAAGCCACTTTGGTTTATCTCTAATGGGAGAAGCTCTCTGATTGAATGGCTCCCAGGATATAGGTAAAGTCACTGAAAACAGCACAAAAGTACATTCTTACCTTTGCAGTGTTAAACACGGCTCCAAAGCCCGTAGGCACCTCACAGCTAATGATACAGACTTTATTCATTGGAGAAGCATCATCAATTTTTACCACTGCAATTTCATGCACAACAGTATATTCAGTGAAGGTGCTAGTGCCAAAAAGATGATGAATCTTCTGTGCTTTGCAGGTAAACCTGCTGGTTCCATCTAACATTAATCCAGTTGGAGAAAGAACACTGTGTGACATAAAAATACAGGATTTTAGTTCCCAGTCAATACCTATCTCAATGAAAACAAATTGGATGAAATGAAGTCAGAGAAATTGAAACTAACTCTTCCTTCACGCATACGTTGCCCTTGGGATGCAAACAGAAACAGCATTCTCTGCACTCTGGAAGAGGTAACATTAAGACTTTATCTCCTAAGGAAAAAAGAACAAAGTGATTAGAATCTTGGGCAGAGGCATGGAATGCAATCCTATATAATAAAGAGGTAATATGCAAATTGACCCCAGTGCCCTTGTGTCACAAGATAGCCACTCCCACGTCATCACAAGATGGCTGCCCCCATGTTGTCACAAGATGGCTGGCAGGGGAAGGCAGTTGGGGGAGATCGGGCCAGTAGGGGAGCGATTAGGCGTCAATCAGGCTGGCAGGGGAGTGGTTAGGGGGCAATCAGGCAGGCAGGCAGGAGAGCAGTTGGGAGTCAGCAGTCCTGGATTGTGAGAGGGATCCCAGATTGGAGAGGGTGCAGGCTGGGCTGAGGGACCTCCCTCCCCCCCCCACCCCCCTGTGCATGAATTTTGTTCACCAGGCCTCTAGTAAGCATTATATTTACTGATAGGAAATTATTTATAGTGCATGTTATCAATTTGTTTTAATGATAATTATTACTTAAGTTAATTATTTCACTTTGGATTGGAAACAAATCAATTTTAATGCAAATTAGACCTTTTTAATTTTTTTTACTTTAAATCAACTTATATTTTGATTCAGAAATTTAAATACACACATTCATAGCAACTATAAAAAATACACCTTGTTTTTTTAAAATGGCATTTTCAAGAAGGGCATTTTAGCCAAAAGCAACAGCAAAATTTACATGATTACAGTAGGCTGAATCTTCACACAATATCCTTTAAACATCAGAAGTAAAATTATCACACAACCCTCTCCTGCCATCAAATTATTTCAAGTTTAATACTAGTGCTCTAATGAACAGATGTATAGCAATCTCTTTTTCTCTGAACAGCATACGCTCAGAAAAGCATAAACACCATTTTCATTTCTTCAGCATCTTTCCCCCTAGCACTCTTCTTTTAGCTCCTACAGCAATTACTCTGTTAGGTCAACCTAAGTATAAAAAGTAAGGCTTTAGATGAGTGGCCAGTGACATAATTTCTTATTCTTTATAATAGAAAATGTGGGCATACTGTTAAACTGCAAGGCATTTGGCATATGCATACCAGTCTTCAACATGTACTGAAATTTACTGAGCAAGGCGAGGACTCAGATTATCTTAATATTTAAAGCATCAATAATGACATTCTTTTAGAAATAAAGAAAACCAAATAAAATTTGATGTTATCATAAAATGGTTTTGCTCTAGCGCTTTTCACACTCCCCCCCCCCTATTTAATTGTAAATCCTTGAACTTACTCTTCACTGAACTTCCTAATGTAACTGGGAAGATATGACTTGAACGTGTCCTGTATAAAATAGTTTACGTAGTTGAATGATAAAAGAGCACAGAAAAAAGTAATTGCAAAGATGTCTACATAACTCATTTCTCAACCTCACCCACCCTATATTACAAACACTGACTCCCATGTGCTCTTTGGGCTCCTCTGAAGCATAGAACACAGTCTATGACTTGGATGATTTTTTCCATTCTCCTAAGTGTGGTACATAATCAGTACCATTCTAAACGCCACAGGGAATTAGGACTTAACCTCTCCCAGAAACCCCATTGAGGAAAGCTTCGATAGACACTCGCACACCTCTTCTTCCCCAACCACTCTCCCCACGGTATCTGTTTAACTAATAGCCAACTTTGTCCTGTATTCATAACCACAGGGGAAAATTGTTTGAAAATGCCTAACTTCAAATATTTAAATCTTAATCTTCCTCTTAAGTTATATTTTTATCTTCAGTACATACTTTTGTCAAGTTCAGTATAGAACAAGTAATGACTTTTTAAATTTATTTTCTATCCACAAACAACAGAAATCCTCAAAATTTTTCTGGAGATTTGGATCCAGAATTCCTAAATAGTTTGCATAATATTAAGATACATATAAATTTTGGGTTATCCTATTCTGATGAACTGATGATGAAAGATGAATTATTTTGCTCCAAAAGGTAATGTGAATTTTGAAAACTTGCTGACTCTTAAGAGGCTAAGCAAGTGGTAAAAGATGGAAAGGTTTTTGTGATATGTGCTAACTGGAAAACTCTTAAGATTCTCTTACTAAGTCATATGAAATAATTGAAGAGAATCTCATCCACACTAAGTGAAACTCTTTTATCATACAACATAATTTGAAACAAGATTATTTTTCTTGCTAAAACGCTGGGGCAACAGTTTGTTTAGCTTCTTCTGTGATTTGACCTCTTTCCTTTTAAGACAATGGTGGCAAAGATTCTAAAACAAGAACCTTTCAATCAGTTAAAAAACCCATCCCAACATATTAATATGTTTGTCATACTACACTATACTGTGATCATGGGTTGGCAAACTTGTTTTGTAAAGGGTCAGGTGGTAAACATTTTAGGCTCTGCAAATTATAGTCTCTGAAGCAACTACTCAACTCTGTCACTGTTGCACATGTATAAGATGCTATTTTTTTCTAAAATCATTAGACTGAAAATTCAGGGACATCTTGTACATGGAAGTCAGCCGAGGAGGGAGCTATGCTGGTGCATAGCTGCTCATACTTTGTGAAACAGGCTTTCTCCAATCATGAGCCTTATTGTTATTGACGTCAGCTGATGCTGTAATTGGAGGTGGAGAGTGCACAGATGCAGCAGGGACTAGAGCATTCCAAGCCCATAAAGATGTCAAAAAAATAAAAAGATAAATAGCAGTAAGCAATTGTCTTACTCTGCAAAATTCAAACTGAATGTAATCATCTATGCAAAAGAGCATGGAAATAGAGCTGCAGAGAGACAATTTGGACCTCCTCCCGCTGAGTGTCTGATCAGACAGTGAAGAAAACAGGAAGAACAACTCCTTCAGATGCCAAAAAAAAAAGAAGGCCTTAAGAGGAAAACCAGCAAAATGGGCAAACTTGGAGCAGAGGCTTAAGACTTGGATTGTGGAGCAGCGCCAGAGTGGCTTATGTGAGTCAACCAAGCTTATTCCATGTCAGGCAAGAATGTTTGCAAGTGAAATGAACATTGTTGATTTTACAGAAAAGGCAAAATGCTGCTTCAGTTTCATGAGGAGAGAAGGGTTGGCCATGAGAACACAAACAAAGTTAACTCAGAAAATGCCACCAGTTTATGAGGATGATCTCACATATATAGACAGTGACTCAGAAGACAGCAGTGATACAATAGAATTCAAAGAAATTGATATGTCTGGAACTAATAGTGATGAAGAAGAGAGCAGTGATGCAATAGAATTCAAAGAAATTGATGTGTCTGGAACTAATAGTGATGAAGAAGAGAGCAGTGATGCAACAGAGGCTGAATAAAGTGATATACTGTATAATATCATAATACTGGTATGTAAACATTACCTGTGGCAATTACTAAATAAAAATTTATTCTGTTTTATGTTTAAAATATTGATTTCTTAATTTTGGGTTGGAAAACTGGGGGGCATCTTATACATGGGGGCATCTTATACACGGAAAAATATGGTAGTTCTGAATTTTTCGCATCTGGGTTCTGAGCTTTATATATGGCTAGCTGTTTTTCAGAAAATCGAAGGTAAGAAGTCATAGGCTTCTTCGGATAACTACTCAAAGTGGATGAAAACCATCTGGGTATATACACAGATCTAAAGGGAGCACGCAGTCAACTTCCACAGTCTGCACAGAGCTCTGCTCTGGACTTCCCCAGGGTGCTCAGCACTTCTCATACACCCCAAGAAGCGGCATTGCACCCCACGGTCAGTGGCCAGACCCCAATCTCACAGAGTGCCCTGGCTCAGCAGAGCAACCCCAACAAAGGCAACTTGAACCTGTGTTCAACCTTCCGAGTTTGCAAATAGACCTTTAAAATACAAAATAAAAATTGAAGATTTTTCTCTAATAACATTGAGGCTCAAAGGCAATAGAGACCTAAGTCTAAGAATTTGTGGTATAAGGCTTGTCTACTTTGATTAGTGTTCTATGCTAGGAGCATAGCAGAGTGTTGCACTCAGTAGGTACTTAATAAATATTTGTTGAAAGAATGAATTAATACTGTAGTGTTAATGCTAGAATTAGTACTAATTATGAGATATATTATTGAGTAAGAGCGCAGAATTTGAGGTAAGACAACCTGTATTTCAATGCTAGCTCTGCCATTAAGTAGCTAAATCAACTGAATAAGATGATTAGTTGGCCAAAGCTTATATTTTCTCATACATAAAATAGGTATAAAATATCTATGACATCTTTGTTGTTGGAAAATGTGATATTGTAAAGCATTATCCAAAGTGTTTGGAACACGAATTGTATCCAATGTGGAAGAAGTAATTGCAAATTCTTGATGAAACTTTTATAGATGCTACAGACAATTTAAAGGATTATCATATGTGTGTGCATCTAGAAAAAAATTTTTAACCATACATAATTTTAATCTGATGATATTCCAATATCTTGTATATATTTGCAGCTTTTAGTTTAATTTGAGATGGGTAGACTAGAGATAATCTCTATGGGAATGAGTGGAGAAAATTTCTTTTTATTTGAGTTTTTTTCAGATAAACACCCATTTTGAAGATTCTGAATCTTGGGCTGACTATTTTTTATATATGTGTGTGAATGCATTTAAATATTTTTGTTACTGTGTGATGAGTTTGGCTCTTTCAGGTGGTTTGGGGAAATGTCAGGGAGTGAGTTAGGAAAGGAGAATTTACTGGATTGGCACCATATCTTGTCCAATTACTTACCTGGTTTCACAGAGGTTACACCTTCTCCAACACTCTCTATGATTCCAGCTCCCTCATGGCCCAAAACTGCAGGAAGAGGTACTTTGTTTCTCCCTTCTAGGATGTGCAGATCGGTACCACAGATCCCAGAAGATAGAATCTGAAAGGTGGTTAAATGATTGGAGATAAAATGCTTTTTCATAAAATTGGATCTTTCTGAAAAATGCAATATTTCCCAAACTAGCAACAGAATATATTCTTTAAAACCTTGACTATATATTTGATATGTTATTGATTGCACTCCTGCAGTATAGCTATTTCAGAAAACAGACCAAAACACTTAGTTTGTCTCTGTCTTTATAATTTTATTTAGGCCTCTTTAACATCACAGTGAATTTAACATTATCATTGAAGTATTTTCTAGCTCTTTGCCAGGAAGAGCTATGTGTTCTATGGGATGTGATGAAATGACAACCCAAAATTTATGGTCTATTTTGATACCTATACTTAAATATATAGAGGGGACTCCTGGGTATCAAGGTATATATGCTTCTCTTTTGCATTGCTCTTAATGCCCTCCTCCCATCCTCAATAGAACAAGTTAAAACATGTTATGTTTCCTATCCTGATCCTGGCAACCTGTTGCATGACTTGTAGCTAATATCCAAAAAAACAAGTGGAATTGCTGGGTCATAAGGCAGTTCCATCTTTAATTTTTTGAGGAACTTCCATACTGTTTTCCACAAACAACAAGTGTTGGCCAGGATATAGAGAAAGTCACCTTCATTTTTGAAAGATAGTTTTGCTGGATTTTTGGTTGAGTTTTTTCTTCAAGCACTTTGAATATGTTATCTCTCCACCCTCTGGATTTCATTGCTTCTTATATTAATTTTATTGGGGTTCTCTCGTATAAGATGTGTCATTTTTCTCTGGCTTCTTTTAAAACTTTGTCTTTGTCTTTGAACACAGAATTTGTCTATGATATTGTAGACCTCTGTGTTTATCCTACTTGAAATTCATTGGGCTTCTCAGATATGTAGGTTAATGTTTTTCAGCATATTTGAAAATGTTTTCAGCAATTATTTTTTTAATTTTCTAGGCCCCCTTTTCTCCTTCTAGGACACTGATTATGCATATGTTGCTATGCTTGATGGGGTTCCACAGATTTCTATAAGTAGGAGCTGGGTCAGGGAAGGGTGCCCTTGTTTTCTCAGCCATGACTGAAGAATGTCTGCCCTATTATATAACAGCATTTGGAATAACTTTATAATTGTGAAAAACCCAAGAAGCTTTTTGGTCAATAATTGCCCGTGTTGACTTTTAAAGTATTTTTAAAAAGTGCATCTGAAACATTAAAAGACATTTCAGCATTTATTATATTTGCCACTTTAACAAAATGAAATAATCTCACTATTATACATGTTAATACAGATCTACATGTAAATCAGAGAGACCCTTAATTATTTTTAAATAGAGAATGACACTTGTTCTTCTAAAATTGTAAAATTATTGTAAACACAAATATCCACATGCATACCTGCAAAAAGTATCATTTATATTTACCTTAATTCGAACCTCACAAGCCTTTGGTGGATCAACTTCAAGTAGTTCAATGGACAGGGGAGCATTTGCCCTCCAGGCAATGGCTGCCCTGCATAAAATCACCTATTTTTTAAAAAATGAAAATTTATTGCCATGAAACTAAAATTAGGTGAAAAACATAGTTAAATTCACTTCTATGCTGACTGATCATTTTGGTTATGTCACTTTGAAATGCAGATGATCTATTGCATTCAATGAAAACAATCACATGTGTGAATAATAATTTACAATGTTGTAATGTGAAACCAGTGATATCTATTGACTTATCTGTCTGTAGAAATATTAAATGAATGTTTTTCTCTCTATAAGCATCTCATGTCATCCTATGACATAGTAGATAGACTTTGTTTAAAAAATAGTTTTATCACATAAATCTGATTAATACACTTTATTCTTAGGAAATATCTTTTCTGCATTCCAAATGATACACGATGTTAATATTGGCCAACTGATCTTTGGAGCACAGTTCAGTTTTAGATTCTAAATTTCTGCATTATAATTTTTAATATTAATCATTTATTTAAAACAGATTAGAATTCATAATGCAAAGAAAATGATAAGAAATGATACAGGACAAAAATATTAATTTTGTTTGTTTAGTCAATTTCACTCATAAAAAATCACATAGAACATCTTATCTTACCTTGGTACTTAGTTCCTGTGTCTTATAAATTATTTATTTATTGAATTTTTATTTTTAAATCTCTATACAGATTAAGCTTATATATTTATTGATTGATCCCCCCCCTAAATTAATCAGTGATTGCATTTGGAGGATGATTTTAATTTTATAAAGGATTATTTTACTTTACAGAAAGAGTAAGATGTTTCTTTAAATAATAGCAGTTCTTATTTTATCACAGTTATGATCTTGTTTCTTAAAATTTGACTTACAAATTACCTGGAATACTTGCACTGTGTAAAGCATGGTGCACACATATTCCGTGGGAACTTCAATGCAGCATTAGATATTGGGTTTTACCTACTAATAGGATCATACACATTTCAAGAGAAAACCATGACTTACTTTGTTAGCTGTGTCTGTGGAGAGTTCAGTTTGCTCCATTATTCTCTCTGGCTGATGCGGAAGTGCAAACTCCTCTGACTCTTCTCACCAATTTAGACTGAGTATTTCACACCGCAGGGTGACTCATCACCACTGCACACCAATCAGGAAGGGAGGGAGAAAGGAAAGGGAGAAATAAAAAAATTGAGGGAAAGGGGAAGAAGGAAAATGAAAGCTATGAATGGGGGAGGAAGGAAGAGGATGAGAACAATATAAAGGGAAAGAAAGGAGGATCATTGGAAGAAAAATAAGGAAAATAAACAAGTGTTTAAAAGGAAATGTAAAAGATATGAAATAAAAATAACCCCCTCTCTTACAATGTATACAATGATGCTTTATGGTTTGGAAATACTACATGCATAATCTCATTTTATCTTTAACCCAATCTTTGACTAATTGTTCATATCATTCCTTTATGGAATAATTTTAGCTAGAGCTCAAATAAGATTTCTAGTTTCAAGTATCATGATTTTGCGGAGGGTGGAGGGGTGGGAGGGGGGTGGGGGGAGGGGAATAATGAAAAAAATTAAGAAATGATGAGAAGAGAGAATAGTTTAGAAAAAATGGTAAAGATTGGTGAAAGGTAACAGAGAAGGAATGAGTGTGAAATACGGATCAAAATTAAAGATATTATTTAAAGAGATCAACCGAAGGACTTGTACGCATGCCTATAAGCATAGCCAATGGATGCAAGACACTAGGGGGTGGAGGGTGAGGGCATGTGCCGGGGGGTAGGAAAGGCCAGGGGAAGGTCCATGGGGAAAAAAAGGAGACATATGCACTACTATTTGTAATACTTTAAACAATAAATTAAATTAAAAAAACAACAAACAAACAAAACATTGTATTAGTCAGGACAGAAACCTAAGTCAAACTGCTTTATGCAAAAATAGATATTTAGTGACTCAAGTACCACAGTAATCTATGTCATCTGGTTTTAGGAACAGAAGTTTTCTCAACCTTGGCACTCAATCTATAAATATACTAGAGGCCTGGTGCATGAAATGCGTGCATGGGTGGGGGTCCCTAGGCCTGGCGGGTGATCAGGGCCAATCAGGGCCAGGCCGATCAGGGCCCAAAGGCCCCGGCGGGGTCGGGAGAGGAGGTGACAGTGGCCAGGCTGGGTGAGGAAGGAACAGATGCCAGACACTGACGCTGCCCTCAGTGCCCCGCCACCCCATGGTTCCCCACCTCCTCCCCTCTCCTTCCCTCGGTGCTATGCCACCACTGGTGGCCTGCTGGCCGGGGGAGGGGTCAGGGAGAGGTCAGGGGAGGTATTGATCCCCAGTTTGTAACATGCAGAAGCATCATTGATGCTTCTATCTCTATTTTCCTCTCTGAAACCAATCAAATATATAATTTTAAAATGCAAGTTTTTTAGAGGAAGAAAGGTAGGGCAAGGGAGCTATTGAAGGGGGTCATTTGAGATCTTGCTCACATTTCGGCTAGGAAAACATAAGGTGGTCCTTAAGGGGTGACAGGTGAGGAGTGGCAGTGGGTGGAGCAGGACACTATGGGCTGAGGAACAGGTTATAATGACTGAGAATGTCTGTGACAGTGACATCGAGCATGTGTTGGGGCCATCGATGGGATCATGTATCCCCAAGAGGTTTTGATTCCGGAAGGGAGGAGACACATGGAGATCAGCAGGCCTTTCTTAGCCTAGAAGGTGATGTGGGTGGCAGGAGCGGGCTGCCCTGCTTCCCTACAAATGTAAACATGCAGTTTTCTAGTCCACTCATCTGCTGATGGGAATTTAGGCTGTTTCCAAATCTTAGCTATGGTAAATTGTGCAGCTATGAACATAGGGGTGCATATATCCTTTCTGATTGATCTTTCTAGTTTCTTGGGATATATTCCTAGAAGTGGGATCACTCGGTCAAATGGGAGTTCCATTTTTAGTTTTTTGAGGAAACTCCATACTGTTCTCCACAGTGGCTGCACCAGTCTGCATTCCCACCAGCAGTGCACGAGGGTTCCTTTTTCTCTGCATCCTCGCCAGCACTTGTCATTTGTTGATTTGTTGATGATAGCCATTCTGACAGGTGTGAGATGGTACCTCATTGTCATTTTGATTTACATCTCTCAAATGATTAGTGACTTTGAGCATGTTTTCATATGTCACTTGGCCTTCCTTATGTCATCTTTCGAAAAGTATCTATTTAGGTCCGTTGCCCATTTTTTAAATTGGGTTGTTTATCTTCCTTTTGTTAAGTTATAAGAGTTCCCTGTAAATGTTGGAGATCAAACCCTTATTGGTGATAACATTGGCAAATATGTTCTCCCATGCAGTGGGCTTTCTTGTTTTGTTGATGGTTTCTTTTGCTGTGCAGAAGCTTTTTATTTTGATACTAGTATCCCGGTGCACGAAATTCATGCACATTAAAAGGGAATTAATTGCCCTAACGAGTCTGGCACAGTGGATAGAGCATCGGCATGCAGACTCAAGGGTCCCAGGTTCGATTCAGGTCAAGGGCATGTACCTTGGTTGTGGGCACATCCCCAGTGGGGAGTGTGCAAGAGGCAGCTGATCGATGTTTTCTCTCATCGATATTTCTAACTCTCTATCACTTTCCCTTCCTCTCTGTAAAAAATCAATAAAATATATTTTTTTAAAAAGGAAATTAATTAGCGGAGATATTTTAATATTGCTATTTGCCCTTTCTCTATAATAGAAGTGTGAGAGATGAAAGGAAATTAGTAAAATGCATATGAAAATAATATATAAATTTATTAATAAATAAACAGTAACAAAAGGATATAACAACAACAGAGGCATGATATAAAAATGACAAAAACATGATATGAAAACAACAAAAACATGATATACAAACAACAGTGATGCAAACAATGACTGATAAAGTGATTAAACTTAGTCTAATATCTCCCTGTACACCACATTAAGAGTGAAAACACTTTCAGAGTGCTTACTAATTTCCCTTGTGATGAAGTACTTAGAACTTTAACTGTAACATCACATGCTCTTCAAACTCGAGAGAAAGCGACATATAACTGACCATGTGCAAAAACAGGTACAGGTAGGAATATGCCTACTTTGTCTAGAGTTTGTCCTTGTGATTTATCAATAGTCATCACAAATGCTGGCATCGAATCAATTCAAATGGGAGGCCAGTGTCAGATGGGGACAAATCAATTCTTGAAATCAGAACAACCTCTCCCTCTGCAGATCCTGTTAATACTTCAGCTTCGATAATGTCAGGTCATAATCTTTTGATAATAAATCTGGTACCATTAGAAAGACCCCATCTACTATTGAGATTTCTCAATAGCATGATGATTGCACCCACTTTCAATTTTAATTTGTGACACGGCATTCCTAAAGGAGTAATACTATTAAGAAATTCAATGGGAAAATTTTCCTTTTGAGCATCATCTGTGGAATCAATGGAATCATCACTCAAATATGTGTGAAAATCTCCATCGAGTATATTCAAATTTTCTTCATTTAATTTTTGAACATGCTCATTTTTTGGACAAAGAATTGCACATTTAGATATATTTTTAATATTATCTATAGCAGTGGTTCTCAACCTTGGCTCATATTAGAATCACCTGGGAATCTTTTTTAAATCCTGATTCCTGGGCCCCATCCTCCGGAAATTGTTTCTTTGTTATGGGGTGGGGCCACAACATTATTAACAAAGAAACAGAATTAAAACTTTATTGTGGGGACCACTACAGTGTTTTGGACAGGTTCAAGCCTTGGACTGAGAAGAAGGCACAGTCCTCTCATTGCCATGTGCAAGTCCCAGCTTGGAGGGCAGGGCCCTCCCAGCACAATTATAGCCAACAGCTGTAGTTGTGAGCTTGAACCTATGGTCTGAACACGTGGCCCCATGTGCCTGAGTGATGTAGGCTTGATAGAGTTCAGGTGCATGTAGTTGAGTAGGATTGAAACCCAGGAGAATGTTGTAAACATCTTGGTCATGCCCTTACTTTGCCTCATAGCATCTGCTATAAAAAAAAGGCATGGCTGTGGGCCTGGTCGCTGTCTCTCAGAGAAGCAGCGTTCCACCAAGACCTGGCTTTCATTCTCTTGTCTGTCTTTTCTAAGCCTTTAAGCCACCCCCATCCAGGTTCACCCTTGGCCATGCTGGCGTGGCACACTTTAGAAAGATATAATGCCTCCACGCTCCCAGGGCGGGTTCCTGCCTCAAACCCGGCCCTTACAGGAAACAGCTCCAGGAAACAGCTTGGGAGAGGGTGCAGCCGTTTCCAAGACAACCCCTGCAGGACTGACTTCCTTCTGCTTGGTAGCCAGACTGGTCGTGATGAACACCACCCAGGGTTTTTATATAAGTAGATAGAACCATTTGTTTATTTTCTCTTTATTTTCCATTGCCCTAGGAGCAGTATTGGTGAAGAAATTGCTTTGGCATATGTCTGAGATTTTGCTGCCTGTGAATTCCTCTAATATTTTTTATGGTTTCCCATCTTATGTTTAAGTCCTTTATCCATTTTGAGTTTATTTTCGTGTATGGTGCAAGTTGGTGGTCTAGTTTCATTTTTTTGCATGTATCTGACCAATTTTCCCCAACACCATTTATTGAAGAGACTGTCTTGATTCCATTGTATGCTCTTGCCTCCTTTGTCAAATATTGAGTATAGTGGTTTGGGTCAATTTCTGAATTCTCTATTCTATTCCATTGGTCTATATGTCTGTACTTGTGCCAGTACCAGGCAGTTTTGAAAACAGTGGCTTTGTAATACAGCTTGATATCTGGTATTAAGATCCCTCCTACTTTGTTCTTCTTTCTCAGGATGCTACAGCTATTTGTGGTCTTTTTTTATTCCAGATGAATTTTTGGAGAGTTCGTTGTAGGTCTGTGAAATATGCCGTTGGTATTTTAGTGGGGAGTGCATTGAATCTATAGATTGCTTTAGGTAGTATGGACATTTTTGTGATGTTGATTCTACCAATCCAAGAACACGGTATGTTCTTCCATCTGTTTATGTCTTCCTCTATCTCTTTTTTCAGTGTCCTGTAGTTTTCCACGTACAGGTCTTTTACCTCCTTAGTTAAGCTTATTCCTAGGTATCTTAATTTTGTTGGTGCAATGGTAAATGGGATTGTTTTTTTAATCTCTCTTTCTGCAAGTTCACTACAGGCGGTACTCGGGTTACGTTGGACTTGACGTACGTCGTTTTGTGGTTATGTCACCATCTCTCATTTGTTTATATTAAAAAAAAGTTCTGTCATGTGCTTTATGTTTGTTATTTACTGTATTTACCACAAGTAAAAGTCAGGAATTGTTATCTTTCTTTTAAATTTTTTTTTTACTGTTTCACTTCATTACTGCTGTGTATGTGCTCCTTGTGAGTGACGTAGGTGCTTATGTAGGTGGTTTCCGACTTACGGCAAAAATTGCATTACGTTGCGCCATAGGAAAGGATCTCTGACGTAACCCGAGGACCTACTGTATTGGTATATAAAAATGCCATAGATTTCTTGATATTAATTTTGTATCCTGCTACATTGCTGAATTCATTTATAAGTCTAATAATTTTTTGATGGAGTCTTTAGGGCTTTCTATTTACAGTATCATGTCATCTGTGAATAATGACAATTTTATGTCTTTTCCAATTTGATGCCTTTTATTGCTTCTTCCTGTCTGATCATTATGGCTAGCAGTTACAGTAGTATGTCTTATTCCTGTTCTTAGGGGAAATGGTTTTAGTTTTTGCCCACTGAGTATGATGTTGGCTGTAGGTTTGTTGTGTAAGGCTTTTATTATGTTGAGGTATGATCCCTCTATTCCCACTTTGCTGAGGGTTTTTATCAAGAAAAGGTGTTGGATTTTGTCAAATGCTTTTTCTGCATCAATTGGTATGACTATGTGATTTTTATCTCAGTTTTTTATGTGATGCATCACGTTTATTGATTTGCGGATATTGTACCAGCCTTGCATCCCCGGGATAAATCCTACTTGGTCATGGTGTATGTCCTTTCTGATGTAATGCTAGGTCTGATTTGTTAGAATTTTGTTGAGGATTTTGGCATCTATGTTCATGAGGGATATTGACCTGTAATTCTCTTTCATTGTGTTGTCTTTATCTGGTTTTGGTATTAAGGTGATGCTGGCTTCATAGAATGTGCTAGGAAGTGTTCCTTCCTCTTGAATTTTTTGGAATAGTCTGAGGAGAATAGATTTTAGTTCTTCTTTGAATGTTTGGTAAAATCCCCTGTGAAGCCATCTGGCCCCAGGCTTTTGTTTGCTGGAAACTTTTTGACGACTGCTTCAATTTCCTCCATAGTTATTGGCCTATTGAGATTTTTTGATTCTTCCTGATTGAGTTTTGGAAGGTTGTATTTTTCTAGGAATATGTCCATTTCCCCTAGGTTGTCTAGTTTGTTGGAATAGAGTTGGTCATTGTATTTTTTAACAGTCCTTTGTATATCTGTGGGGTCTGTTATTTAGCCTCTTTCATTTCTCTTTGCTTCTTGGTGAGCCTGGTTAGAGGTTCATCAATCTTGTTTATCCATTCAAAAAACCAGCTCTTGGTTTCATTGATCTTTTGTATTGTTTTTTGGGTCTCTATGTCATTTATTTCTGCTCTGATCTTTATTATCTCCTCCCTTCTTCTCACTCTGGGCTTTTCTTGTTGCTCTCTTTCTAATTCTTTAAGTAGTAGACTTAGATGATTTATTATCATTTTTTCTTGTTTTTTGAGGTAGGCATGTAGAGCTATAAACTTCCCTCTCAGGACTGCTTTCACTGTGTCCCATAGATTTTGGATTGCTGTGTTTTCATTGTCATTCATTTCCAGGATGTTTTTAATTTCTTCTTTGATCTCTTTGGTAACCCAATCACTGTTTAATAGCATGCTATTGAGCCTCCAAGTGTTTGAATTTTTTTGACTGTTTTTATTGTAGTTTATTTATAATATTATGCCATTGTGATCTGAGAAGATGCTTGATATGATTTCAATCTCTTGAATTTGGAGAGACTTTGCCTGTGCCCCAATATGTGGTCTATCTTTGAAAATGCCCCATGTGCACTTGAGAAGAATGTATATTCCATGACTTTGGGGTGAAATGTTCTGAAGATATCAATTAAGTCCATCTGATCTAGTGAGTCATTTAGGATTGCTCTTTCTGTGTTGATTTTTTTTCTAGAGGATTTATCTAGTGATGCCAGTGGGATATTAAAGTCCCCTACTATGATTGTATTGCTGTCAATCTCTCCCTTGATATCTTCCAGGAGGTTTTTTTGTGTATTTGGGTGATCCTGCATTGGGTGCATATATGTTTACCAGAGTTATATCCTCTTGTTGTATCGATCCCTTTAGTATTATGAAGTGGCCTTCCTCATCTCTTGTTATGATGTTCACTTTGAGGTCTATTTTGTCAGATATAAGTATTGCTACCCCAGCTTTTTTTTCATTTCCATTTTTCTATCCCTTTCAGTCTGTGTGAGTCCCTTGTTCTGAGGTGGGTTTCTTGTAGACGGCATATATATGGGTCATGTTTTCTTATCCATTCAGCTACTTGATTTCTTTTGTTTAGAGCATTTAGTCCATTTACGTTTAAAGTTATTATTGGTAGGTACTTTGTTTGTAGCTATTTTTATTTTTTGTGCCTGTGTTTCTTCTTCTCCCTTTTGTTTTTCTTCTTTTTACACCAGTCCCTTTAGCATTTCTTGCATTGCTGGATTGGTGGTGATAAACTCCCTTAGCCTTTTCTTGTCTGTGAAGCTCCTTATTTCCCCTTCCATTTTGAATGATAGCCTTGTTGGATAGAGTGTTCTTGGATTCAGTCCCTTGCTTTGCATCAGTTTGTAAACTTCCTTCCATTCCTTTCTGGCTGATGTGTTTCTGTTGAGAAATCATTTGATAATCTAATGGAAGATCCCTTGTACGTAACTTTCTGTCTCTCTCTTTAAGATTCTCTCTTTGTTCTGAACGTTTGCCATCATAATTACGATGTGTCTTGGTGTGTGTCTTTTCGGGTTCATCTTGTTTTGTATTCTCTGTGCTTATGTGACTCTTTTCTTCCCCAAATCAGGGAAGTTTTCTGACTTTATTTCTTCAAATAGGTTTTCTAACCCGTGTTCCTCTTCCTGTCATTCTGTCACCCCTATTATTCATATGTTCCTTCATTTCATGTCGTCCCAAAGCTCCCTGAGGCTCTCCTTCTGTCTTTCATTTTTTTTTTTCAATTGCAGTTCAGTTTAGGTGTGTTTTGCTTCCCTGTCTTCTAATTCGCCAGTTCGGTCCTCCACTTCTCCTAGTCTACTGTTGAAACTTTCCATAGTGTTTTTTATTGCAGCTATATCAGTCTTTATTTCTTCTTGATTCTTACATAAGTTGTTGATTTTTTCATCCATCCAGTTTATGAACTGTATGACCCTTATTCTGAATTCCTTTTCTGACATATTGCGTGCTTCTATTTCACTTAGCTCCTTTTCTGGTGATTCCTCCTTTCCTTTGGGGGTTTCTTTGTCTCCTCATTTTTGCTCTCACCAAAGGATCTGCTTTTCAGGTGGCAGTGGCTCCTTGGCGGCAACTGCTCCTCAGGCGATCATAGCAGTGGTTGCTCCTTGGTTGGTGGCGGCTCCTCTGGTGGGTGCTGTTCGTGCAGCTGCTTGCGGCAGTGTTGGCTCCTCTGGCTAGCAGGGGCAGGCTGCTTGTGTGGCTGCTGCTCCTTGTACAAGGAGCAGGCTGCGCATGGCTTCTGCTCCTCGGGTGGGTGGGGGCAGGCTGTGTGCAGCTGCTGCTCCCTAGACAGGGGCGGGCTGCTTGCGTGGCTGCTGCTCTTCAGATAGGGGCAGGCTGCACAGGGCTGCTGCTCCTCGGATGGGGACAAGCTGTGTGTGGCTGCTGCTCCTCAGATGGGGGTGGCCTGCTTGTGCGTCTGCTGCTCCTTGGAATGGGGTGGACTGCTTGTGCTGCTGCTGCACCTCGGATGGGGATAGGCCATGTGCAGCTGCTGCTCCTCGGGTGGGCAGGGGCTGGCTGCTCTCGGGGCTGCTGCTCCTTCGACAGGGGCAGGAAGTTATGTCTCTTTCTATCATCATTTATCCTTCTTCACTCTCACCTGCCTCCCTAATCCCCATTTCCCCCTACCCCATCTCTCATCTCATTTGTAAATATAATTTTATATTTCTGTCTCAGTATTTTTATTTTAAATTTTTATTATGTACGTTTCCTTTTTCTTTAAGCTTACTCTTTTTCTTTTTTCATGGAAGAATTTTAAACAATTAAATATAACCTTGTTTTTTGAAAACTATATGTAACTATTGCATTAAAAACTCATTGATGCCCAGCTGGCATTGCTCAGTGGTTGAACGTCGACCTAGGAACCAGGAGGTCATGGTTTGATTCCTGGTCAAGGCATATGCCAGTGTTTCAGGCTCAATCCGCAGTGTGGGGCATGCAGGAAACAGCCAATCAATAATTCTCTCTCATCACTGATGTTTTTATCTCCCTCTCCCTCTCCCATCCTCTCTCAAATAAATAAAAATATATTTTAAACCTCTCCCTCTCCCATCCTCTCTCAAATAAATAAAAATATATTTTAAAAAAGCAAACTTATTCCTAATAGTAAAATTTTAACATAAAAAATAGCTTCCCAACACTTGCATAGGTACTGTTGACTTTGAGTGAACAGCCTTTCAGAACACTATTAGTTCTATCTATCTATCATCTACCTGTCTATTTATCTATCTACCTATCTATCTATATACATATATCTCTATAAAAAGATATATAGCTTTACATAAATGGGCTTATACTTAAATCAATGTTTCTCAAATTATGGTTTGGTAAGACCACCAGCATCAGAACATCCAGGGTGAATGGGCTCAGTCTCAGAGTTAATGAATAGAATCCCTCCGTCTCAGGTTTTAGAGAGTCCATCTTCAACTTCCCATTTTAACCTTATCAGTTTCCATTTTTTAAGTAATAGTAGGTGCATAACAAAAAATAAAATAGAACAGAAGTGCTTATAATCAGAGGCACACACACACAATTTCCTGTTTTCAGCTCTTCTAGTGGTTACTCCATAGAATGAAATAATATATCTGTACTTTATCTGATTTATTAATTTCAACAAATTATATTAATATTGTGAAAGAGACAGCCAGCTCTCCCTTTCCTTCTTCTCCTTACAGCTTCTCATTATATTACTTTTAGTTCTTCCATTGGTTACATTAACAATTTAAATGGAAATGATAGGTCAGGTGATTAGTATTTAGTCCTTAATTTCTTTACTAATATCCTAAAATAGGGTAAGCCGTATTTTCCAAGAAAAAACAATAATATGAATGAAAAATGAAAGGATATGGTAGAAAATTAGAAGAGATTGGCAGTCCTAGGAAGACCAGACACAATAAGACCAAAGGAGTCAGGAGCGGCTTCTGCCATCTTTGCTCATTTGCTGTCTCTGAGCAGTTCGTGTGATGCTGCCTTCAGAGGCTGAAGCATAAAATCCTATCAGTATAGTACAAATTAGATTTATTTCTTCTTCCACAATACATTTGAAAAGTACTATTTTATGGCAATTTATAACAAGTATATTACTTAATGGGATATTTCTTTTTTTAAAAAATAAGCAAAATATCTTAGCATTTATTGAAACTGGTTTTAAATTTTGATTGTTTAGATTGTTACTGTAATGCCTATTCATAAAACCATATTCATGTCTTACTAACAAAAGTCTTTTTATCAGATTTCTGGAATGTACAGTATTGACCCAGTTTAGGCATTGATGGACGTTACCATGACAGCGAAACTGACATAGACCAGACTTCCTTTTCTCTCCACGCTGAGGAAGTCTCCATTCAAGGAAGATTCACAGGCGGCCCCAGAGCAGGTCCATCCCGGATAAAGAGAAGAAAATGCCTGGGAGGACATGTTGGTAGAATCATCCTGGTGTCATTGACACCTATTCATGGATTTTCTTTCCCATCGTGTATATTACATTTAATTTGTTTTACTGGGGTATATATGTGTGAAGAGGAATTCCCAATACATAAAACTTGTTTTAGAGTCAGAGTATATCAAACAACAACTGACTATGAATTGGACAGTGCTAAGCAGAACTGAGAGTCAGCCAGCCACGGCTCCTGACTACAGAAGATTGAAAGTTGACTGATTTACATCCAGGAGCGTTTAAGGCCTTAGAAGGATTTGATGCCATAAATGAGAGTCACGGGCATGCGTATTATGGAAAAACAATTTCTACAGGGAAGGGCTGTGTAACTGCGTCATCTGGACCCTCCTTTTTTCTAAATGTAAATTTTCTTTATTTAACTAGGGAATAAAACTGGACTGTGACAATAACATAAGGGGACTTGGTTCCTTAGTGATAGCCACGTGCCAAAATATCTGAGCGGAATCCTCCCTAGGAAGAATGTCAACATGAAAGTGTACTGAGGACACTCACACAGCTGAGATTCCTCAAAGACCTCTCTACCATCTCGTCATAGCTTTTATCCTCTGGCATTGATATACCCCTTATGTTATTGAGTCCAAGGGGTACAAAAAACTGTAAACTTCACTCAGTCTTCCCATCCCAATATTAGAGTAATATGTCACACTTCAATGGCAACTTATATTTTGTAGTTGATAGCTTTTAGAGGTATTTAATTAATTACTTTTTTTCTTTATTGATTAAGGTATTACATATGTGTTCTTATCCCCCCATTGTGGAATAATATTTCTTGGATCCCCCAAGAAATGTTTTATATTTCATAACATATATTGTGACTTGTATACTCTACAACAATTTCATTAAAATGCAGTAAGCTGAACACTTTCTTCATTTTTCCAAAACTGTCATGATTTGAACTTTCATTAGGTTGTCCAAGCATTTAATGATTCAGGTTTCCTCACTGCCCATTTCACTTTGTGTTTTGAGCAATCCAGACGGGAGATGAGGAGGACCTTTCTGGCTAACTGAAGTCTTTGTTAACTATACTTGAGAAACAAAAAACAACAGTCACCCTAGCCGGTTTTGCTCTGTGGATAGAGTATTGGCCTACGGACCAAAGGGTCCCAGGTTTGATTCCAGTCAAGGGCACGTACCTTGGTTGCAGGGTTGCAGGCTACTCCTCAGCCTGGGCCCTCGTCTGGGCTCCTGCAGGAGGCAACCAATTGATGTGTTTCTCTCACATCAATATTTCTCTTCCACTCCCTCTAAAAATCCATGAAAAATATCCTCAGATGAGGATTAAAAAAAAATAGTGTCCTAATGCCTTTCTCATATTTTATCTTATTTATTCCTTCATTTGTCAACTTTTATTATTGTGTCAATTAATATATGCCACACCTTGGTCTAGTCACTGGAGAATAAAAAAGTTAATGAAAAAGTGATGGTGGCTACTCATCAGAGACCTTTTTATAGGTTTTTATTTGAATTGAGACAATGTATGTGTATGACTTCCCACAAAATTTTCAAGCTACAAGGGCCCTATAAATCTGTGACTCAGGAACAAGTTCTCTGAATGTTTCTTCATCTATGTAAGTAGTAGGATGCACTAGGTGATCTATGAGGAATCATATTTTATTGCATAATGTGTACTAAAGAATCAAGTGCATCTTTTTTTCTGCTCTGTTTTGGTGAGTTCCACTGCCCTATCTTTTAGTCTTTTCATCTTTTCATTGTCTGCTATTGAATCCCTCTTGTGTATTTTTCAGTTCAGTCATTGTATTCTTCAGCTCTGTGATTTCTATTTGGCATTTCCTTATAGTTCCTATCTCTCTGTTGAAGTTCTCACTGTCTTCATCCATTCTTCTCTCAAGTTCAGTGAGCATGTTTATGAGCATTACTTTGAACTGGTTATCAGAGAGTAAGTAATCTATGTTTATGGTTTTAATTTATAGTATTTTTTTCATTAAGTTCTTTTTCTGAGTTTTTGTCTTTTTCTCTCATTTGAAATGTATTCTTTTGTTTCCTCATTTTGTTTGACTCACTATGTTTGTTTCTATGCATTTGCAAAACAGCTGCCTCTCTTAGTCTTGAAGGAGTGGTATCACATAGGCGATGAACCTTATCTTTCAACCTTGACCTACCTCTTAGTTGTCTCTTGAACCTTTGTGATTATGTAAGTAGCCTGACCTCCATGGAAATCTGAAGGTGTCTCCTGGCTGACAGTTGTAATAATTGGGACTTCAGACAAGTGTATAAGCTCCTTTTCAGGAGGTACCGAGAGCTGTGGAAAGATGATATTGCCCTGCCCACATTCTCTGAGAGTGCCTCTGTAGCCTCTAGATGTGTGACAGACCTTAAGCCTGTCCCCCAGGTTGAAGCTCTAGGACAAATAAATGGACTTTTCCCACACACAGACGGGATGTGCTTGAGTCTGCTGTCTGTGCAGCACCCTGGGTGTGGTAGCCTGCCTAGAACTGTCTTTCTAATTGTTACAATCACATGGGTCCCAGGAATGCAGGCCTCTTTGGCCTCCAGGGCCAGGCAATCAAGAGATGGCCCCTCTGTGGATGGCGCTTGCCCACCAGCTTTAGTGAGACTGCTGGGGAGTTGTAGACAGAAAGCGGGGCCTGCCCACAGCTTTAGGTAGAAGGATAGTGCAACAATGGCACTCGCCAGTGCCTCTGTCCCCCAAGAAAGTCCCAACTGGTCCCTGACCCTCTGGTAGATGATTTAAGATTAGCAAAGGTATCACCTTCACATATAGTCCAGGCATCTCTCAAAGTGCTTTGTGCTGGGTCCCAGAACAAGTGAGCCCCTGTGCAAGCCCCTCCAAAAAGTATGCCAGGTCCCCACAGTTCCTTGGGTCTGGATGTATGCCCTGTTGATTTCCAAAGCCAGACATCTTTGGGGCCTTTTCTCTCCAGTAAAGGTGCTAAGGCTTGGGGAGCCCAACTTGGGGCACAAACTCTTAGCTTCTCAGGGAGAAGCTTGAAACCCATGCGAGCCCACCAATTGTAGGTTGCTGTACTGGAGGTGGGTTAATTTTAAAATGCTTTTAACCAAGATTTACATATAATTAAATTAGCAGATTATTATTTTTTGTTATTAATTCGCTGTTATTTTTTAAAACAATTTTAGCGAGAAGGCCATATGTTGGGGAAAAAAGCATGGTAGTCATTTCACTGGCAGGAATAAATATTACATATCTACAACTAGAGTCTACATATTTAAATCTAAGAGTAACAGCTTGGAAAAATGTTCAGTGAATGATTACCATATGATCACATTGCATCATATGCGGTAATTGGTTCTGTTGTCGCCTGGCATGATTTTCTGCAGCAGTTTATTTTTAATTTTCTTCTGCAGCAGTTTCTTAATAAATATATGTTTTTATTGATTTCAGAGAGGAAGGAAGAGGGAGAGAAAGGTAGAAACAACAGTGATGAGAAAGAATCATTGATTGGCTGCCTCCTGCACGCTCCCCACTGGGGACCCAGCCTGCAACCCAGGCATGTGCCCTTGACTGGAATCAAACCGGGGACCCTTTAGTCCACAGACTAAGGTTCTATCCACTGAGCCATACCGTCTGGGGCTGGTTCCATTTTTTTCATCATTTGATTTTGTTCACTAGATTCCTTGTTCATTTACTTTGATTATTAGATTCAATTGTTAATAGATATGTATTTATTGCCATTTTATTGTTAATATTTTTTAATCTTTTTTCCCCCTTCTTTTTCTTAAAGAAGACCCTTTCATGTAATACCAGTTTGGTGGTGATGAACTCCTTTAGCCTTCCAAAGATATATGACCCCCCAGCATGTTGTGGAAACAACAAAATCATTATATAAAACTTAGAGTGGCATGAAAGATACAGAGAAATGTGTATATCATGAAGGTAACTTGAGGATGTGAACAAGGGATAACTCAGTGACAATTTTCATGGACTGATGACAGAGATCAGCTGGGCTGATAGTCGCGTCAACAATATCACCAATTAAATCCCATCATTTTTTTAAAGGACACAGAATGAATTATATAATACTAGAGGCCTGTTGCACGAAATTCATGCAAGAGTAGGCCTTCCCCTGGCTGCCAGCACCGTCTTCCCTCTGGCACCCAGGACCCAGGCTTCCCTCCCAGCCTCGGCTTTGTTCAGTCTAATTAGCATATCATGCTTTTATTATTATAGGTTTGTTCTCTGAGAAGTTATTTTATTATGATTACATTCAAAACACACTTGTTTTATTTTGCACAATCACATTGCATTTCCATCTCTGATGCCCCTTATTCCACTGCACTGGAACCATCAGGAAAGTGAAATAGGAATAGAAGGAAGTGTCCAAGGATTATCTTGTACCTTTTATCATCTTGGATCTTAGAACAGCAGAATACAGCGGATGCTGGAAACATAAAAGTGCAATGTTAAAATGATTGAATTGCTTGAGAAACAATGATTTCAGCAAAGCAATTATGCACTGTATCATGAGAGTCTGCATTGCTTAACCATGTCCACTCCCAACTCCATCTTCACCTTAGTTCACCTATAAGAAATATCACCACACCATCTGATTGGGATGTCTTTCATATCACCATCTGGATCAGCCATGAATGGAAGCCCCCAGCTTTCAGCACTGTTTCTTCTGGCTGCATGACCACAAAAACATTAAAACCCTTTGCTACAGCTTCTGATAAGCTTTTTTGTAGCTTTAGAATATAGTCCCATGTCTAGTTAGGGAAGAAAAATGGGTTCCCTTGGTTCCTTTCCTTTGGCAGTATGCTTACTGCTTGATAAATCCCTTCCCTCCACTCTTCATAATTTGTTCCTATAATTTCATATGAGATTCCCTGACTTTGCATTTCTGATTTAATGGCTGACATGCTAGGTCAAAACCAACAAGGGATAGCAGTGTAAAATTTAAAAACATAGATTAAACCTATTTAAACATTGCTTAACAAGTAAAGAATATAGGTGCAGTTGGAGAAGAAAGATGTGCTTGCAATCAGAATGAGGAAATCAAACCGGGAATCAAACTGGAATCTTCATAGGAGTAATCCCCCATTTATTGCTTATTGCTTGTTTTCCAATGTATCTTCAGCACTTAGGGCATTCATGGCATAGAGTGTGCCATCACTACATATGTTTTGAATGTATAAATGAATGTATGAGCACAATGAGTGAATAACCTATCCCTGAAGGTGTGCTAGCTAAAGCAGACTGATCATTTGTCAGAAATAATGCAGAAAGGATTTGTGTCTTGAGTGGAGTCTAAACTTCTGCCTCTAAGATTCCTTGTAAGACTCTAATAAAGTCAACTCATTTATTCTATGCTGGAAGCTGGTCCACCCTTGCTGCTTGACACAGTCGCTGCAGGGAAGAAACATCTGCACAGCATATGTTTCAAGGGACCTGGCGTATATGGCATATGTTTGCTCCCCCTCTTAACGCCATGTGTTTTAACCAGGACCACCTCCCCAAGAAAGGTTTTTTCCCCAGGTGGGGATTTTTTCCCTGGAGTTAGGGATTAACAGGACTAAGGAAGGGAATAAATCAGTAAAACCCCTTAACTAAGTGCCAGGCGGGTAGTTAATCACCTTAACTACAAACAATCACAATTAAGCTACATGGTCTTTACTTAGGATAATCTCCTTCAGTTACTTCCTTGTAGCTTAACAGAAAAGTAGAGTAGTGACCTTGGAATGGAGATAACACCTTGGAATAGAATGGGTAGGATTAAAATCAACAGAACTAGATGGAGATGGGATTTTTGGCAAAGGTCAGATAAGAAACTATGGACATGAAACAAGGAACTGTAGAAGGTGAAGGGAGGACCCAAAACATACCATGATGTGATTATAGAGGCATGCTTATAGGATCAAATAGTATAAATACAGATGTAACAGGACAATAAAGAGAGAACCCAACTATGCTGATCAACTGAACGCTGCCTCTGTGTCATTCCTTCTTCGCCGACTCCGTCCACACCTTTGGGAACCCCTGGACCTGTTGGGGCTGGACCCCAACAATTCTAGGTTATTTCTTTAACCAGAAAAATAACACATAATTGACTAATGTGGGTTAGAATGTTTCTTAGTGTTAAACTAAATTCTTGAACATTTCTTTGAAATAGGTTGATGTGGGTCTTTCCCAAAGAAGGGCCTGCAGGTAAGACCTTTTCTTATCCTAGTAGCAAATAGGGTGGAGCATATGAAAAATATTGAAGGCCCAAGTAGCCATCTCTTTCTCTTCAATCTTAGAAATGCTTGAAGAATGATTTTCTCTGAATATAGTTCAGAATATAGAAGATTATAAAATAAAACACTCACACTTTTCCAGCATGGTACAACTCGAAAGCTTTGTGGATTTGGTCAAAAGGAAGCTGATGGGTTGCTAATGGATCTATATTAATTTTATTTTGCAGGTAACAAGTCACTAGTTGGGGAATACAGTCTCTGGTTTTATAATCTGCAAAAACAAAAAAGCTATTGTAATAAGATGTGAGAAATACCAAACCAACAAAAAGGAAAAAAAATCAAATAATTCATGGAGATGGATAGTGTTCCTCTGAAAAGTTACCATTGAACATAAAAAATAATGGATTTGTACATCAGAAGCCATTGACTTCTGTTGCTAAATGTGGCTTCCATAAAGAGTTCTGTTACCTAGAACTCTTTTGAAGAAAAATTGGGTCCATATTTACATGCTACTGAGTGGAAAATGGCCCTTTTCAACTACCAGTCTTTGACCCCCCTCCTGGGTTTACTATTGCACAACCATTTTCTCCTCTCTTTATTTACACATATAGTGATGGCTTGGGAACTTACCATCAGAGGAATGGGTGGAGATGGGAATGTTAATTTATTAAAGCTGTTGCTCAGTATTGCTCAGAAATAAGGGCTCCTCTGGGAAGGCAAAAATCAGTGCCACAACACCAGGTTGGTGGATATAATTATCCAAAGAGCATTGCTGTTATAAAATAGCACAACAAACTGAAGCCACCAATTTAGAACCAAAGTTGACTGAATTATTTCAAACACTGAAAAAATGCCAAAACTATTTTGCATGAGATAATATTTTATTCAAACTTTAAAAAGTTGCTTATTTAAATAAACTAAAATTGATTTGCAAAGTGCACAAACTCATTGGAGGAGAAATCTTTGGAGGCTTCTACCATTATAGCTGTGTTTCTTCAAGGAGAGGAATTTTGAATTCCATATTTCTACAAAATTAAAAATGATTTCATGAGATCAACAAACTGGTTCCATTTATTCACCCACCTACCTCCTAAACATACACCCTTCATTGTCCGTCCAGAGATAATCGTTTCTGCTTCAAGGCAAAGCTTTGTATTTGGTGGAGCCCACCCAATGATCAGACAGACACCATAGCTCTGGTTGCAGGAATCCCAAGCAGCAAGCTGACAATGATAATCATCAATATAAGTACATTTCCTTTTATAAATAGCAAGTACCACCAGAGGTGGAAGGATTTCTAACCTCTTCCTGGGCAGGGGCTACTTCAACTTCAACTTCAAGACTGCCAGTGATGGGATCCCATTAGAGAACCAATAGAGTTTAGTGGTAAAAGCACAGACTCGGCTATCTGTGTGACCTTTAGGTAAGTTACTTAACCTTCAAATGCCTCAACTTCTTTATTTGTAAAAAAATAATAATAAAATAATACTATCTACTTCATAGAGTTATGAGTATTAAGTGATTTGTCATTCTTAAAACATTTAGAAGACTGTCTGGCAAATAGTAAGCACCATGTGTTTATTAAATAAAATACCCACCACCTCAAAGGCCATACCCTGTATTCTTTGTCTAACCTTCTTACTTGCCATGACTTTCTGTCCAACTCATTTCTATTACAACAAAACAAAACAAATATGTACATATTTGTGTGTGAAGTTTCATTTTTTTAATTCAAAAAGTCAATTTTCTAAAGATGTATAGAGTATTTCTTCATATCTATCTGTTTTCTTTTTTTAAAAAAATATATATTTTATTGATTTTTTACAGAGAGGAAGGGAGAGGGATAGAGAGTTAGAAACATCGATGAGAGAGAAACATCAATCAGCTGCCTCCTGCACACTCCCTACTGGGTATGTGCCCGCAACCAAGGTACATGCCCTTGACCAGAATCGAACCTGGGACCTTGAGTCCACAGGCCGACGCTCTATCCACTGAGCCAAACCGGTTAGGGCTGTATCTATCTGTTTTCACCTCCTTTCTGGGTCTTAATTCTGCTGTCTTCCCCCTTTTCCTCCATTTTGCCTTGTCTCTTTCCTATTGCCTATATTACTACTTCTATTTCAATCTTTGGCTAAGTACATTAGCTACGTACTGAAATGTATTGAATGTCTATATTCCCTCTTCTAACCTGTAAGATCCAAGAGTGCAGTGCCTATTCTATTCACCCTTTTATCCCTAGAATGTAACACAGGTGCATAAAAGCTAATTTTTTCAAACAAATGGATGATTCTGACACAGGACACACATAAATATCCGATGGGAAATAAATAATGTATATAACCTATACCAGTGATGGCGAACCTATAACACGCGTGTCAGAGGTGACACGCGAACACATTTTTTTTGGTTAATTTTTCTTTGTTAAATGGCATTTAAATATATAAAATAAATATCAAAAATGTAAGTCTTTGTTTTACTATGGTTGCAAATATAAAAAAATTTCTATATGTGACACGGCACCAGAGTTAAGTTAGGGTTTTTCAAAATGCTGACATGCCGAGCTCAAAAGGTTCACCATCACTGACCTATACTAATAATAGCCTAGGTCGTCGCACCTTCACATCATCACAAGATGGCCACGTGCACAGTGGAGGCAAGGCCCGGCAGCCATTCTGCACAGTGAGGCCTGGAGGTCCTGTGACTCTGCACAGTGTGGAGGAGGCCGGTCCCGGTGTCTCCACCGCCTTGTGCGGAAGAGGTGGGTCCCGGTGGGGGAGGCGGGTTGCCGCAGGGGAGGGGTGGGGGAGGCGGGTTGCCGCAGGGGAGGGCAGTTGTGGGCATTCAGGCTGGCAGGCAAGCGGTTAGGAGCCAGCAGTCCTGGATTGTGAGAGGGATGTCCGACTGCCGGACGAACCGGCAGGGTCCCAGATTGGAGAGGGTGCAGGCCGGGCTGAGAGACACCCTCCTACCCCCATGCACAAATTTCATGCACCAGGCCTCTAGTTAAATAAACACATATATGAAGAGCTAGGAATAAAGAAAAGGGAATATTGGTATTATGGGCCTTAGCATGTTTAAACTTTGTATACTATAATGACATATCTTTAAATATATATTTCTTTTATTTTAAAAATCAATTTATTGGGGTTACATTAGTTAACAAAATTATATAGGTTTTGCGTATACAATTCTATATTACATCACCTGCATACTGTATTATGTGTTCACCATCCTAAGTCTAGTCTCCTTCTGTCACCATTTATTCCCCCTTTAGCCTCTTCTATCTGCCAGCCCCCTTTCCCTCTGATAATCACCATACTTTTGTTTGTGTTTATGAGGTTTTTTTTGTTGTTGTTAATCCCTTCACCTATTTTACCCAACCCCCTTGCTCCACTCCACTCTGTCAGTCTGTCCTCTATCAATGAGTCTGTTTCTATTTTGTTTGTTTATAAAAATGAATGCCTTAGAGTAAATTTATGTTCTATTTTTAGATTTGGGGTTCACAGTTCTAAAACATATGTTTAGGAGATTTTTTACTTACCTGCATGAGGATATTTAAAGTGTATTCATTGGTTAAACATCTCATTGTGCCCCAAGCCTACATACCATGGTATCAACGAGACCAATGGCCTCAAAGGCAAAGTCAACACCAACGACTGTCATTTCCTTAACCACTTGCTGGACTGGCTTCTTGAGGTTCCGAGGGTTCAGACAATCAGTGACCCCTAAAGCTCTTGCCCGGGGAAATTTTTCCTCATTGATATCAACTCCGATGATTCTAGAAGCACCAGAGGCTTTGCAGCCCATGACAACGGCTGAGCCTATTCCTCCAAGTCCAAAGACCACACAGATGGAACCAGGAGTGACCTACAAATTCACCAGACATGTTTGTATTAGGAATCAAACCTGGACACGTGTAATTAAGAAAATAAACAAACAAAAACAACCATTGAGACTTTTGGAATACCAGTTGAAACATTGGTCTAGTTTTAATGTTTTCTAGGCAAATCACTATGGCACATACTATTCCACAGGGGTCTTCCTCACCTTGGCTGAGTGAACAGCAGCCCAATAGCCTGTAGGTACCTCACAGCTTATGAGACAAATTTTATCCATAGGAGCAGCATCATCAATTTTTGCCACTGAAAACTCAGGCACAACAGTGTATTCAGAGAAGGTGCTTGTGCGGAAAGAGTGATAAATCCTTTTTCCTTTGCAAGTAAATCTGCTCGTCCCATCCATCATTAATCCAGAAGCAGGTAGAACACTAATCCACAGTGACACAGACACAGGCACAGGTACCAGCACGGACATGGAGTTGTAAAGAGAAAAGTGAGCACCTTTAGCTACAGGTCAATGCTTCCACAATATAAACAATTTAGTAAAAGAGTGAGGGGTTAATCTACTAACTCTTGTTTCTCACAGAAGTTTCCCTTCAGGTGCAAGCAGGAATTGCATTCTCTACACTGTGGAATAACGAGTATGAGGACTTTATCTCCTATATATAGGGGGAAAAAAGTGATCATTAGTTAAAATTATTATTGGAACAGAAATACAATAATGTGTTTATAAAGATTTCATTGGATGACTTGAAAACTTGGAGTGGACAGATTACAGCAGCCAGTATAACATTTCCCATGGTTGTTTGGCAGAAGAAACCATATAACCTGGTTTCAGAAATGCCATTATTCTTTTGGGCAAATAATGGAAATTTGGAGATATCCCCTATTTGATAGAGAGTTGTAAGTTGGCTTGCCTCTATTCTGAAAATAGAATAATGAAATCAGGACTGAATCTTAGTGATATCATCTAGTTTAATCCCTTTGAAAGATTTAAGTTCCACAGTAGTTGCCACCTGCCTAAAGTGGCCTGGCTAGATAACAGCAGAACTCTCTTTACTGAGTCTCGCTGCCCCACATTCATGCTATTCATGTATAGTTCATCAACTATAACGCTATTGCAATCACATATATAAAATAAAGTGCCCCTGATTATTATATCCACTCTCACTATTCTATTTTTATTAGGAGGCCTCCTCATAGTCTCCCCACACTGAGCCATAGCAGACAGACCTCTGACATGTTTCTTAGTGAGGCTAAATTCCAAGACATGGTAACTTCAGAGAATAAAAGTAATTCCTCTTCCTGCTTCTGGAGCACTTTCTATGGAGGGTGGCTTCTAAGTTGCAGAGTTGTGGGAAGAATATTGATTACATTTGGATCCAGTTACTAGCTAGCCTTCTTGGGCCCTAGGGGGGCAGACTAAGTGTAGGGTCAGGGAAGAAAATCAACATGATCATCACCACTTACAAAGGCCTCGGCAGAGTTCTACAATATTGTTCCTATACTAGTCCCTACAAACTTTTACAACGCAGAAACTACTCCCCTTCGGCCTCTTGCAGAGCTTAGTTGGCATTAAAAAATCTCTTGTAGTTTAGATAGAGCACATCGTACCTTCACTGACCCAAAGGTACTGGATCTCAAATTCAGAAGTTCTGCTCTCGTCCTTTCTCTTCAAGTGCTCATCATTTTCAATAAAACTTGCACTGGAATTTTTCTACCTGAAGAGTAGCTACAGTATATATCCCTCCTATTTGCAGTATGTTCTTGGAGATGTAAAGGCCATGACTTTCTACTTTTGTCCCTCCTACTATAACTAGTGTCATATGTAGGGTAAACATCCATACTTGCTTGGCAAATGAATACCTTGATGGCAGCTTGTGAATGTTCTGACCATGCACTTTCCTAGCTCTCTCTGTGTGCGTGGCTACAGGCTGTGAGTGTTTCTAATATCTTAATCCATGTGACTGCTTTTATTCACTCGGATAATTTCAGACATGCTCAGAATAGGTATACCAAGGTCCCTTTTGATTAGTCTTGGAAAGAGGATATACTTGCTTTCTTTGATTCTTTGAAATAGCACTATCATCCTATTAATAAAAATTCAAGTTCTATGTTCTAGTTGTTTAGAACATTTATTCATTTGTCAAACCCATTCAATGTATTTTACCCCTGACACAGGCCCTGTACTAAACATTTGGGGAAAATATATATATATATATATAAACATATATATTCCCCGAATGTCCCTGACCCTAAGAGGTTTTCAATCTATTTAGAAGTCCACTGGTCCCATCTCAACATTCATTTGGCTATGAATATATACTTGGCCCAACCACTACCCCTGGATTGCTAGAGATGACAGCAGGGAAACTGTGTGACTCTTGGAATGACTAGATACATTTAATATCATGATATATAATTAGTTAGAAGAATCTAGAGGTAAACCAAGTTATTTCTTCTATAAATAGGTTAATGCATTATAAGTTTCTTCACTGTGTAAAGATAGCTCTTTGGCAGGTTGTTCATGGAAAGGCTTTTATGGCCCATTACCCACCTGGTTTCACTGAGCTCACTCCTGTGCCAATACTCTCCACAATACCAGCTCCTTCATGGCCTGGGATTAAAGGGAAATGCATGGGGACCAATCCTTTCAGTACATGATCATCAGAACCACAGATCCCTGTAGATTTGAGCTGCATAGGAATTAAGTGACAAAAGATCAATTGGTTTGAATTTTTTTCCTCTTTCTTTTATCTGAGGATGATTATTAAAATTTTTATATGAATTATCTCTTTGATATTTATAACAACTCTCAGAGGAACACAGGGAAGGCCTTATTATCCCAAACCTAGAGGTGAGGAAAGGGGGATTCAAAGACTTGGAATGACTTGCCCAAAGTCATATGGCACATGTTTCAGACCTGGAAATAAACTGAGTTTTTCTGAAATCTACTTTGTACAGCCCATGTCATAAAACAGTTTTGAAATATGAGGGGCAATTACAATGAAGGACTTTTTGACCATGTATCAATAGCACCATCTTTGAGGTGAAAAACTGAAAGCTTTTCCTTTAAGATCAGAAACAAGACAAAGATGCCCACCCTTGTCACTATTTTTCAACATAGTAGTAGAAGTCCTAGCCTGAGTAATCATGCAAGAGAAAGAAATAAAAGGTACCCAAATTTGGAAAAAAAATTAAAACTGTCACTATTTGCAGATGACATGATTATATACACTGAGGGCCAGATTATTATGACTACCTGACATTGGTAGGCAAATTAGCTATAATTTCGCGCTGAAGTTGCTAGAGGGCCAGATCATTATAAATAGGGAAGCAGGTTGTTTACAACAGTAGAAGTGATTTTTTTTCCTGAAGATATGGGTAAACAACGTGATTTAACAGCCTTTAAACGTGGAATATATACACATACTGAGTGGCCAGATTATTATGACCACCCCATCAGAACTTTGTTGGGCCACCTTTTGCCTTCAATACTGCGGCCATTTTTCTTGGCATTGACTCCACGAGATGTTAAAAGGTTGTGCAAGGAATCTGACACCATGCCTGATGAATAACACTGTCCAGTTCTGTGAGATTTGATGGTTGTGGAACCAGCTGCCTGATGGCTCAATTTTAACTTCTTCCCACAAATGCTCAATTGGATTGAGATCTGGTGATTGTGGGGGCCACCTAAGCAAGGTAAAGTCTCCCTCATGTTCTTGAAACCACTCCTGCACAATACAAGTACCATGGCATGGCCCATTGTCTTGTTGGAAGAAGTCATCTCCATTGGGATACGCCATCAACATGATAGGATGAACTTGATCAGCAATGATACTTAGGTATGTTGTGCTATTCAGACGTTGTTCCACATGAATTAAAGGGCCAAGAAAACATGCCCCAAACCATAACACTGCCCCCATCAGCTTGAAGGGTTGTACTCATGTATGTGGGGTGCATGCTTTCATGCTGTTTCCGCCAAATTCTCACTCTGCCATCTGCGTGATGCAACTGGAAACGTGATTCATCGAACCACATGACTTTTTTCCAATGCTCAGCTGTGCAATCCTTGTGTTCCTGTGCAAATTGGAGATGTTTTATCTTGGTAACTTCAGACAGCAAAGGTGTTCAAACAGGCCTTCGGCTTCCATATCCCATACAAATGCAGTGTATGGCTATTTTGCCTACAAATGTCAGGTGGTCATAATAATCTGGCCACTCATGTTCAAATATATCCCACATTCAAAGGCTATTAAATCGAATTGTTTACCCATATCTTCAGGGGAAAAAATCACTTCTACTGTCATGGTAAACAACCTGCTTCCCTATTTATAATGATCTGGTCCTCTAGCAACTTCAGAGTGAAATTATAGCTAATTTGCCTACAAATGTCAGGTGGTCATAATAATCTGGACACTCAGGGTATATGGGTTGCCTTCTGTATGTGGCCTGATCAGGGATCAAACCCACAAACTTTTGGTGCACAGAATGACACTCAACCAACTGAGCCACTCTGGCCAGGCCTCAACCTTGATTTTATCCAGGATTCAAAGTGATATTGCTCTGGTCCTTGCTGTGTAACTTTCACCATGGTAAGTTCTTCTGGAGTTATTATTTAAGGTGCAGCCTCTGCAGTTAAGGAGCATATCAATGTAAGAACAGAAAATATTGGCTAATTTCTAAATATTTCAATGATGATGATCTAGTACACAATAACTAAGGATTAATGAAATGCCCTCTGTATGAATGAAATAGATGATGTAACTTCTCAATAATGGTCAGTTACCAAAGACCTTCCTTTGTGTACATTCTTATCACCTTTCTTTTTTCTTTTCAACCTCTCTCCTTGGTGAAAGAAAGTCTTCACTGTAACAACAGACAGTTGATAATTTATTTAGTGTTAGTTCTCATATTTTCCTGTTTTGTCTTTCATTGCCCAACTATCTTTTTCTACTTTCCTCCTTCCCTCCATCTCTCTTTCCTTCTGGCATCCTTCTATTTCCCTTCCTTCCTTTTCTCTGTTACTCTTTGAACCATCCTTCTATACCTTCTACTTTAATTAGTTATGGACTAGAAGCACATAGCTTTAAGTGTTTGTTGCATTCATTGAATCAAGTGTTGAATTTCCTGGTCTTAAATTAGAAGATAGGTGACTTTAATGTTTAATAAGACTTTAAGCAAAAGTACTCTTAATCTTGCGTATTTAATGATTTCATAAAATTTGAGATATACTGATTGAGAGGTTGATTTGAGAGCGGTGAGGGGCTTTTGACAAATCAATGTTTTCCAGTCCTTGGTCTAAGCTCTGTTCAATAATTTTTAACGCTTTCAAATGACTTTAAATACCATCACAGAGTCCAGCTGCTCATTCTTAGAAATTGAAATTTACACATGGTGCACTTTTTCAGAGAAATTCTGACATTTTTATAACAACTGAGCACAACACAATTGAGATATAAAATAAGTCTGTTAGTCACTAAATATTCATTTGTATCATAGAAATGTGGGGAAATGCATTCATTGTCCTTTTCCCCAGAATGAAAAGTAAGTAACACTTAAAACACATTCTAGATCACATCGTCAAGTATATTGGTCTATGATATTATATAATTTAAGTAAAAAATTTAATACTAAGTAATCTACACTAATAAAAGAGAAACATGGTAATTGGCATACGACCGCTACCCTTCCCATTGGCTAATCAGCGTATCCTTATGCAAATTAACTGTCAGCCAAGATGGCGGCTGGCAGCCATGCACTGAAGCGAGCAGGGAGGCTTGCTTCAGGGACTGCGGACTCCAACGTTCCCCCCCTCACTTGCCGGCCTCTCAACTGCAACTCTAAGCAACTATTACTATGTTGCAAATAAGAAGCTAAACAAAACAGGCTTTCAGTCAGCCCCGGACCGCAACATTGTATCCATGTTTTCAGCAGTGAGGCCTCAGAGCTAAAGCTGGCCCAGAACTGGCCCAGAATTAAAAAAAAAAAAAAAAAAGAAAACAAGGAGCGGTTAGTCAACTGCCAGCGGGAAAACAGCCCTCAGCCCCTCAGCCAGCCTGGCCAGGCACCCCAGTGGGGACCCCCACCCTGATCCAGGACACCCTTCAGGGCAAACCAGCCGGCCCCCACCCATGCACCAGGCCTCTATTCTATACAGTAAAAGGGTAATATGCCTCCCAGCACCGGGATCAGCGGAGCAGCGAGGCTCCTGGCACTGGGATCAGCTTGAAAGGGGGCAGCGCCCAAACCCCCTGATCAGCCCTGCTCTGTGCCTGATGGGGGGGAGCTCCCCAATCCCCCGATTGCCCTGCGGCTCTGTGTGTGACAGGGTGCAGTGCACCAACCCCCTGATCAGCCCTGCTCTGTGTGTGACAGGGTAGAACCATAACCTCTCCATCGGCCCTGCCCCGAGTGTGACAGTGGTGGCGCCCCAACCCCCTGATCAGCCCTGTTCTGTGGGTAATAGAGGGTGGCGCCCCAACCCCCCTCCATGGGCCTTGCTCTGTGTGTGACAGGGTAGAGCCATAACCTCCCCATTGGCCCTGCCCTGAGTGTGACAGGGTGCAGCGCCCCAACCCCCTGATCCGCCCTGCTCTGTGCGTGACAGGGGGCGGTGCCCAGGTCCCCTATCGGCCCTGCTCTGTGAGTGACAGGGAGCAGCGCCTCAACCCCCTGATTGGCCCTGCTCTGTGAGTGACAGAGGGCAGCGCCCCAACCCCCTGATCGGCCCTGCTCTGTGCGTGACAGGGGGTGGCGCCGCAACCTCTCCATTGACCCTGCCTTGAGTGTAACAGGGGGGGCGGGTGCCCCAACCCCTCCAATCAGTCTATCCTGAGCGTGACTGAGGGTGGCATTGCAACCTCTCAATCCGCCCTGCTCTGTGCATGATGGGGCGGTGCCCCAACTCCCCAATCAGCCCTGCTCTGAGCCTGACCAGGGGCTGCACTTAGGGATTGGGCCTGCCCTCTGCCACCCGGGAGCAGGCCTAAGCCAGCAGGTCGTTATCTCCCAAGGGGTCCCAGACTGTGAGAGGGCACAGGCAGGGCTAGGGGGACCCCCCCCCCCCCGCCGAGTGCACAAATTTTTGTGCACCAGGCCTCTAGTACTATAATAAAAGTAATTATATTGGCTGAGTGAACTGCCAATATTTTACTGTTATTAAGAATATCTCAAGCATTCATTGACTGCATTCATTTATCTTAATTTTTAAATCTTCTTTTACTAAATGAACAGATTAAAACTACAAATTATGTAGTTAAACACTAAGACAGGGTTTCGTGCATTTAACTTCTAAGGTAAAGATTAGAAGTCTTAGATTTACCTTAATACGAACTTCCCCAGCCTTTGGAGGGTCCACCTGAACTTCCTCAATTGCAAGAGGAGAATTTGTTTTCCAGGCAATGGCTGCCCGGCATGTAATTGTCTGTTGACACAGGACAATAAAAGGACATCATTAGCAATAACATTTAGCTTTTATTCTGATCACACAAATGGCACTAACTTGTTAAAATTTGTAAAAATAATAAAGGAAAGAGATCATTGCAATTTCAGGATCAAGCTGTTGAAATTTTAGCATATATCCCTATAGTCTCTTATAGTATTTGTATGTAGTTGAGATCATGTCATATAAGCATTTTTTATTCTGCTTTATTGCTAATAACAGCCATCAGGTATTGAACATTTACCCTTTACTTGTTCATAAGCATTTTCTCATCACTTTAAAATGCTTTGAAATCATAATTGTGAGTGGCTACTTTTATTTCATCATTTGAATGTGTCCTAATTTGCTTAATCAGTAATTACCAAGACAGGTAGTTATTTACATTGTTTTGAGTATCATAAAGAATATTGTGAACAACTTTGTTTATAATTTTGACTTGCTTGACTTTCTTTTTTAAAATATATTTTTATTGATTTCAGAGAGGAAGGGAGAAGGGAGAGAGAGATAGAAACATCAACGATGAGAGAGAATCATTGATCCGCTGCCTCCTGCACACCCCTTACTTGGGATCGAGCCCGAAACCCAGGCATGTGCCCTTGACTGGAATCGAACCTGGGACCTTTCAGTCCGCAGGCTGACACTCTATTCACTGAGCCAAACCAGCTAGGACTTGCCTGACTTTCTTAAGTAAGAATTACTTTGGAAAGGATAGAGAAATTGTTAGGACTAAATTGATTTCCAAATCTCTTTACAGGAAGGTTGAGATATATGGCACCATTTATAGAAATATAAAAGAATATCTATATCATCATTGATTTCACTCTCCTTAGCATTGACTATAAGTCATTAAAAATATAATATTAGACAGGCAGAAAGAGCTAGTTATTTCATTTAATTAGTGTATTTTGAATGTTAGTGATGTTCAATGTTCTTTATATTAATTGCACTTATTATTCTCTATTGTGGAGTGTTTAGTCATATAATTTACGTAAGTATCTACTGACATCTTGCTGTGTGTTTTTTTAAATCATTTGACCTCATTAAAGCAGTCACCTGTTGTTTGTCAACTTGTCACATTATTTTCCCCTGCTGATTTCTGACCTGTAACTTTTTATGAAGGTATATGCATGCACACACATAAACACACATTTTTAAATTTTGGTTTATAAAAGTATCTTTTTCTTTGTGTGTTTTTTTATTCCATCTCTATATTTTGAAAATTCTTAAAGACCAAATAAATATTTATTTTTTTCTAGATTTTTATAGTTTGATTTTAAAATATTTCTTTTAAATTCAACTGAAAATTATTTCATTGTGTGAAGTTATGGAACCTAAATGAATTGTCCCAGGATGAACTCTTGTTTCTTTTGTTTCTGCTTAAATTAGAGGAAAAAAAGGGGGACATCTGTAATACTTTCAACAATATAAATAAATTAAAAATAAAAAACTCAGATGATTTTAAACCAAAGATAGCTCAACAACAACAAAAGAAACATGAAACTACACCATTTTTAACATTGTAAGTTAAATACATCCCTCCCATGATGGAGACCAAAGAGAAATATTAATGTGTATCAGTAGATATTACAGTTACAAATACAATATATAAAAAATTAGTAACTTTACTATATGTGTTTACATTTACAAGTTTCTTTTTGGAAACTGCTTCTATTCTGTTTATCTTTCTCTCTATTCTTACACCAGCACCTCAATTCTTTAAATACTTAAACTTTTTGATGCATCTTAATACCAAACACTAGTACCCTTCATAATTTCATGTATACTCTATTTGTAAGTTTACTACCTTACTAATTGTAACATATACTGAACTGGATAAATCTGTTATGTCTTTAGGAATTTAGATACTAAAGAAGAGATAATAAATGCCTTATAATACAGAGAAAAGGGACAAATGCCACCAAAAATTTTAAAGAAAATGTTATAGAAAATATTACTTTTTTTCTGGGGATAGAATTATTCTGCTTTCACTTATCAAACTCAAGTGAGACTATAGACTTCATGAAAAAACTTTCCTAATTTCAAAAATGATACACACTCAAAAAAAAAAAAAAACAACTAGAAAATACTTCCAATCAAGGTAGCAGAGTAGGTAAATGCTGGCTCACCTCCTCCCAAGGTCACATCAAAACTACAACTGAATTCTAGAACAGCCACTCTTGAGAACCACTGGATTAGTTGGACAGAACACCTATAACTAAGGCTATAAAGTTGAGACTGTTGGACGGGCAGGGATGTGACATGGTGCTGGTCCCAACCCACGGTTAAGAATAGGGAAGATATCTTGACTGCAGAGGACCGCCCTCCACCTCTCCAATGTACACACCCAAGAAGTGTAGAACTTGAGAAAAAAGATGCCTACAACAAGGGCTAACTAGGCTCAAATTAAAACTAACAAAACAAAACAGAGCCCAGCAGCCATTTCTACACAAGGGCCCCTCATGCAAACTGCACTTCAGAAAGAAGCTTGCTCTGAACTGCCTTCCTGCACTGTGTTTCTGCCATCTGAACCAGCCCTTATAAAAGAGCTCCTGGAATCCTATCTCAACCAATAGGACTAAAGCTTCCTCTATCCAATCAGAGCTGTGCAGCTATATCCCCCTTCAGTTTTTTCACTGACTAATTAGAGTGGCTCCATTTTGACCAATCACTACAGTGTCTTTTGGACCAATCAAACTTCAAGAATTGGGAGTCCTCATTTGCATTAGGACAAACCAATCAGGAACCAGAAGTGGGGACTTCTGTCTATATAAGTCAGTTCCCTTCTAACTCTGGGAGAACACTTTCCCTTTCCACTGAAGGCTGAAGAATGTGTATCCACTGGAGCAGACCAGCACAAGCAGAGCAGAGCAGAGCAGAACTGTTTAGCCAAAGAGGGGCCTTGCCCCAGGACCACCTCTCCCAGGCCCTCCTAAAAGCCATGTTATTTCACAGCTGTGCTGTGTCACAATTGAGATGTTTGGATTGCATAAAGTTTTCTTCTTCACTGCACCCTAAACTGGGGAGTCCTATTGAATTGATTCCATAACCATCGGTTGTCAGAAGCAAGAGGTCCCAGCTCCACACCAGGCTCCCCAGCTCAGCACCAGTGACAGGAAGAGGAATCCCCACCATGTCTGGCTGTGAAAGTCAGTGGGGATTCTATCCGGGCGAGAAAGAGGGCTGCTGTACATCCACGGGGCTCGAGTACAGACTCACTGGCTCACAAAGAGTTGCCCTAAGCCCCAGAAATGGCACAGACACTTAGAAAGTACCAGGGACATATGAAGGAAGAGGAACTGTCTGGCTTCAGGATGAGAATGGGAGGGGCCGCCCTCTCTGGGAAGGAAGTGCTGGCAGGCACTATTGTTTCTCTGTTGAACTCTCCTCACACACAGCCATAGGCACTGAATCTGAGTAGTCATTAACCTGGCTGACACTGCTTTAGCCCCATCCTGCTGATTCCCTGAGCCCCTGCCCCACCCATCTTGTGCAACTTGCATAGAAGAGTCACTTTTTCAGTGACCGTTCTATACAAGCGGCCAACTAGGCCCATGCTGAGACTTTTCTAAAACGTCTCAAAGATCCACAAACCCCAAACAAGCAGCAGCTGGCCTTGGCATGCCCTGTGCCTCTTGCTAAATGGCTCCGAGCCTGGCATTCGTGGCAGCCAACCTCAGTTCACAGCATAACCACTCCCAGGTGCTTCCAAGTCCAGGAAAGGCAATGATCAACTGTAGATCACTTTGTAGCTCCAGACACAGGTAGCAGCTAATTGTGGCCTATAAGAGGCTCCAGAACCAACACACCTTGTAGCTGGCTTCAGACCACACCAGAGAACCACCCAATTAGCACCACAGATGACACACCCAAAGGGTAGACTTGGCAGGCAGAGTCCCACTAAAATAAGTTCTGCTTTAGGGAGTCAGCCCCCTACCAAAAGCTCATGTGCTGTAGCCAGTCCTCACTGCCAGCCAGCTGGAGGGTCAGTCTCCACCCACTGATATGCCAACAGCGATCTAGTCTCAACTACAAAAGGAGAGCACACACTACTCACACAAGGGCCACCGCTGGAGTACCCACAAGATATCTACCACGTAAGATCACTTTACAAAGACTGGAGACACATAGCAGATCTACCTAATACATAGAAACAAACACAGGGATACAGCTGAAATGAGGACATAGAGAAACACATCCTTAATAAAGAACAGTGCAAAACCCCAGGAAAAGAACTAAATAAAATGGAGACAAACAATCAACCAGATATAGAGCTCAAAGTATTAGTTATTCTGAGGAAAGAAATAAACACAGAATTCCAGGAAGCACGGAGTCCCAAACAAGATGAACCCAAGACACATCATAACTAAAATGCCAAAGTAAAGACAAAGAGAGAGATTTCATGCAAAGGAAGCAAAATAAAAAGCTGGTAGCGATACTTACATCAGACAAAATATTATACAAAATAGACTTTAAAACAAAGGCTATAACAAGAGACAAAAAGGGCATTTCATAATGGAAAAGGAATCAATCCAAGAACAGGATGAAACTCTTGTAAACATTTATGCACCCAATGTAGGCGAATCTAAATGTCTAAAGCAAATATTGGAACTGATATAATATTGAATGTCAACCATAATTGAAAAATTAAATTTAAAATAATTGGAAAACTCAGACAAGGGTAAAGAGGGAAAAACTGCAAGTTTGGTACCAGCTATTACTGTTTTTAAAATTTTAGGGTAAGTCTTTTCAATCAACATCCTATGTATGTGTATGTTTGTATAATCGTACTGAGGATGCTGCTCTACAGTCTGCTCTCTCAGTTAACATTATGAATACTTTGCAGGTAATTTAAAATAACCACTTCAGACTTTATTGACTAATATATCATAATTTACTTAGTTTCCTGGTATTTGACCGATGTTGTTTCCAGTGTTTTACTCTTAAAAATAATGAAGCAGTTAACTTGTTTATAAAAACTACATAATTATTTCTGTGGAATAAAATCCTGAATCAAATGATAATTACATTTTCATGGTATTTGATACAATATTGTCAAACTATCACCCAAGAATTTTCTAGCAATTTATTTTCCCTGCAGTGGCGGATGAATTTCCACAGGTGGGAAAACATTGGTTATTGTCATTAAATTCTTTAGCAATCTGATTGGCGAAAACAAAGTTTTAACTTTGTTTCAATATGCAGTTTTGGGATAAGTAATCAAGATGATATGGATCTATTTTAAAGGTAGTACTTACTTTGCCCAAGGTGTCCATGATGAATTTTCTGGTTTTCTTGGTGTCTTCTAGGGTATACCAGAGAGAACTTCACTTGTGGACTCTGCTCCTGTGCAAACAGGGCCAAGTACTTATAGTCTTTATACACTGAAACTCATTAAAAATCATTACACAATATGCGGGAACCAGAGAGGTGAAGTGATTGGCAAACGTGTGAAAGTGAAGGACAGAAAGAAATGTAAAGGAATCATTATGGAGGGGTTTGAGAGGGAGGATGCTAAATGAGGAGAGAAGTAGTTTGAAGGTAGCAATGGTGACTTAAAAGAAAGCATGACAGATATGAACAACCAAATAAGGTCAAGGGCAGAAAAGCAACTGGGAGCAGAAACTCAAATCAATTAAACTTCAATGGGATTTTGCCTCTCTCTTATGTGAGTCAGTGCAGCATAGTGGTTAAAAGCATGGATACTAGCACTAACAGACCTGCATTCAAGTCTTTGTTTTGTCTTTTACCTGCTATGAAAGAAGGCAAGAAATCCAACCTCGCTGTGCTTCAGTTCCCCCCTCAGTAAGGTGAGAGTATTTCCTACCTCATAGGTTTGTTATAAGCACTAAGAGAGTTAACATCTGATAAATGTTTAGAACTGTGTCCAGCCCATAGCATGGCATGACTATTTGTTTTCCGTTATTACTATGATGTCTCTCAGCACACTGATTTCACTTTCTCACCACCAGCTTGCTTTTGCCAAATACGAGAAATATGGTCACAAAAAGACCATTTGATTCTTAAATCTAACAACTGCAACAAGACAGTTCAGGAGGTCTGTCTCTCATCTTAAGTAAAAAATGTAAGGAAGGCTCTCCTTGCTCATCTTCGATCAGGTGCTCACTCCTGGACCAATGACATCTAGCCAGAGTTGTGGGTTTGGGGTAGAATTTGGCAGCTACTGCCACAGCCAAGTTGATTCCCCTGAGCAGCTGAAGGTGGGTGGGGAAAATCACAGGGCAGGTTGGTTCCATTGTAAATTCTTGTTCACCAAGATCAAATGAAGTCTCAACATTGCTTGACAATCCAACATTGTCCTAGCCAAGCCGATGTGCAATTTCCTGAAATAACTGGCAGTCTTTCAACACTCATGTCAAATATCTGACTATCCCCCCCTCCTCCTCCATTCCCCTTTCATTCAGGAGATGAACTTACAATACAGATAATTCATCCAGTAGCTCCATATCCAATTCATTAACAAGTTCTGCCAGCTCTGCCTCCAATATATTTCTCAAATTTGTTAGTGTTTAATGTCTAAATCCCTCCTCTAGAATATAATTTTTTTAAGAATAATGTTCTTGAATCTCTTGTTATATTTCTCTACTGAAAGTGTCTGGAAAAGTGTCTAATACATAGTAAGAGCTCAATCAGTATACATTAAATGAATTAAATGGAAGTTATCAGATAGGATCTCCCTTAGGTGCTAATTACTAGTCATGTATCTGCATCTATACTCATATTATCCTCCTTCTTCATCACCTATCTCTGCTTAGGAAACTCAGTGTTAATAATTTTTTCTCCTCTCAATGTGACCTGTCAACCCTTTAACGTATCATCCCTTCACTAAAAAGAAAAACAGAAACAAACTTCTCAAAGCTCCTTTGAGAGTCAAAATGGATATTGATGTGGCACTTTTAATTGAGGGTTAAGAGTTCTGAGCCAAATATTACTAATTAGGGCTTTGGTTGACTGGCCTTGATAAATTATAATTGTTCTGAAGAAAATGGGACTTTGCAATTCAACTAACCTGTGGGTTGACTTTCAAGTTTAAATAATTAGAACTTGCCAAGGTATAATTTGACAGTAATTTTTTATTTGTAGCTTTGGGGAGTTTCTAGAGTGATTCAGGAGGTGTATGGTAGGATTACAAAGTCAGCAATAAATCAGGGTCATAGATTTTTAAGAAAAGACCTATTGCACTTGTCTCCTTTTCCTCACCCCCTCTTACTCCTTCACATGTGCAACTAGGTTTTGTACCCCCAGCACGTCAAACAGCCATATCTAATGTTATCAGCAGTCTCCTTTCCCGTAAAGCCAATGGCCATCTTTTTCAGCGTACATTCTGACAGTTCATTACTACTGATTACCCCCTTATTGAAACTCACTCTTCTTTTGACTTTCTTCCATTATATGTAGCTGTTCCTTTTCTGACTTCTAAAAATAATCTTTATCATCTTTTTCTTGGCCATTAAGTCTTCCCACCCAGGTTCCTGACTTTGGCAGAGCAGACTTGCTGAAGTTGAGAATTCAGACTCCTCTGGAGTTCCTGTACCCCTGTAAGTAAGTCTTAGGCATGATTGATTCTCAGTTATGGTCTGCCTCCAACTTCAGGAGGTTAGGAATAAAATGTCTAGGTTGGAACTGTTCTTTTGTACTTTGTCCTCTTCCTAAACCATCATATTCAGTGTGGATAACTTTTAGACAAGATACTTATCATGTCTCTCTTATTAAAGTAATATTTTTCTTATTATAAGTGATATAGGCTCATTTTAGAAAATATAGGAAGCAAAAAGGGAAAAAAGTCTCAAAATCACATCACTATAAGTATTTTAGAACTTTTTCTACACATATATAAATTTTATTTTTTAAAGTTAAGACTATATTATATATACAATTTTGTATTTTGCGTTTTAAAAACCTAAAATTACATTATTACTATGTCTTATGCTGTTAAATTTTCTTTTAAAATGTAGCTTTTAGTGGCTTTATTATATTTCATTCATAAATGTATTCCTTCAACAATTTAAATGTATCTTTTTTGTTGTACTATTAGGGTATTTTTTATATCATAAATGACAAATAAACATTCTTAAACAAAGTACTGGTTTGTATCTTGAATAATCTGTATAAAATAGATTCCTAGAAATGGGATTGCTAAGACTAAGGATATGAATTTAAAAACAAAAAAACAAAAAACGTCCTAGCTGGTTTGCCTCAGCGGATAGAGCATTGGCCTGCAGACTGAAGGGTCCTGGGTTCAATTCTGGTCAAGGGCACATACCTCGGTTGCAGGCCCCTCCCTGGCTTGGGCCCTGGTCAGGGCATGTACAGGAGAGCAACCAACCAATGTGCTTCTCTCACATTGATATTTCTCTTTGTCTTTCCCTCTCTCTCCCACTCTCTCTAAAAATCAATGGAAAAATATCCTCTGGTGAGGATTAAAAACAGACAAAACAACAACAACCCATATATGTGGTAAAATGTATCATAAGTAGCTAGAGTTAACGGATATTTACTTATTTATATATCAATAATAACCCTCTTCCAAATAAAGAACTAGAACACTTTCTGTACCTCAGAGGACTCCTTTATATTTCCACTCAATCACTATCTTCAATGGAAAGCACTGACTTCTAATATCATAGCATAATTTTGCTTGTTTTTGAATTTTATTATAGCAGAAACACAGAGTATTACTCTCTTTTGAAAACACATACTTTGTCTATAGTAAATAATACATTTATACTATTTATTCAAAAATACAGAAGTCCTTCCAAAATGTATACATTCTTTAATAGCTGTTCACTCAATTTTGAAAATGAAATGTATTTTAATAAACATGCTCTATAATTATTCAAAGTATGTGTGTACATTTTGGGGGACACCCTATATTTGCTTACAAATATACATCCTATATTTGCTTATTTTAAACCTGTGTTATTCAAGGTCAGCTGAACAGCAAAAACTGCACCCAGCCTCCTTTCACAGAGGGACTTTATCTTCAGACTTAAACTGGTGACACCAGCGCAGCCCATTGAAGAGCATTATCAACAAAACACAACATTCACTCTTGTGCCAACTACTTTCTCTCAACAACCTAACTTTGACATTCATCCATATTGTTGCAAAAAGTTGTTGTTCGTTATTTTTCATTTCTGTGTAGTATTTCATTCTACAAATATACAACTTATTTATTCCACTATTTCTAGATATTTGTGTCCTTTGCAGTTTTTATTATTATAATTAAAGCTGCAGTGAACATTCTTGTACATGTCTTTTGGTGGACATTGCATTCTTTACTTTGAACACGTTCCTTAGAGGTGGAATTTCTGGGACACGAGGTATCTATAGATGTAGATATAATAGATATATATCTGTTAAACCTAACCATAAGGTTATTCAGAAATTCATGTGAACATGCAAATGACCTAGAATAGTCAATGCAATCTTGAATAAGAATAAAACTGGAGGACTTAACTTCTAGATATCAGAACTTATTAAAAGTTGGAGTAATTAAATCAGTTTGGCTCTGGAGCAAGAAATAAGTCAATGGTACACAATAGAAAGTCCAAAAATAAATCCGCATACATACAGTCTTGATTTATAATAAGAGCATCACTGGAATTCAGTAGGGAAAAGGGAGACTTCAATAAATGATGCTGGAGCAGTAGCAGAGCCATCTGTTTCTTTAGTTTCAGGTGTACAACATAGTGATTAGACAATTGTGTAACTTATGAAGTGGTCACCCTAAGTCCACTACCCATCTGACACCACACATAGTTATTACAATATTATTGACTATACTCCCTATACCAGTGATGGCGAACCTTTTGAGCTCAGCGTGTCAGCATTTTGAAAAACCCTAACTTAACTCTGGTGCCGTGTCACATATAGAATTTTTTTTATATTTGCAACCATAGTAAAACAAAGATTTATATTTTTGATATTTATTTTTGATATTTAAATGCCATTTAACAAAGAAAAATCAACCAAAAAAAATGAGTTCGTGTGTCACCTCTGACACATGTGTCATAGGTTATCCATCACTGCCCTATTCTATACTTTTCATACCTGTGACCAATTTTATAAGTGTCAATTTGTACTTCTTAATCCTTTTTAAAAAGCAATATTTTAATTTTATCTGATTTACTTTCAGTGAATAGTTCAGAACACTTTCCTCCCAATACAATACTTCTTCTCTATAAAGACTGTCTTTGGGAGCCAGAAAGTTTAAGTTAATGTGGAAGTTAAGTTAGAGAGAGTTGCTTGCAGTTTAAACAGACAACAACTTTTTTCTTCCCTCTTCATCTGCTAATAGTTGTGTCTAAAAAACATGCCATTCTTATAAAGGTACCATTTCTGATTTTCAAAAATTATCTATAAACTTTGGAAACTCCAAAATTAGCACATCTTTAAAAATCTGTATAAAAAACAAAAATTTACTAGTGTAACCACTCAATCTTAAAAAAAAAAAGTGGCTCTAAAAGTAGTCCTATACCATTCTTTAAAAAGAAACTGTTCCTTTTAACTTTACACCCACCCCACACCCCAATTTCAAATCATACCATTTAATTATCTTGGTCATTTCTAAGACGAAATGTTATATTTTACTCCCAGAGCTTCTGCTTGTTAGCATAGGTAACTAATCTACAGTAATAAAAGAGAAACATGTTAATTGGCGTACGACCACTACCCTTCCCATTGGCTAATCAGCGTATCCTTATGCAAATTAACTGTCAGCCAAGATGGCGGCCGGCAGCCATGCACTGAAGCGAGCAGGGAGGCTTGCTTCCTCCAGGGACTGCAGACTGCAACGTTCCCCGCCTCACTTGCCGGCCTCTCAACTGCAACTCTAAGCAACTATTACTATGTTGCAAATAAGAAGCTAAACAAAACAGGCTTTCAGTCAGCCCCAGACTGCAACATTGTATCCATGTTTTCAGCAGGGAGGCCTCAGAGCTAAAGCTGGCCCAGAATAAAAAAAAAAGAAAGAAAACAAGGAGCGGTTGGGAGCTTTTAGTCAACTGCCAGCGGGAAAACCGCCCTTAGCCCCTCAGCCAAGCCTGCCAGGCACCCCAGTGGGGACCCCCACCCTGATCCAGG
>NW_005871356.1:536399-540041 GCF_000147115.1 Myotis lucifugus
TTTCAGGGTACGCTCTCAGGGCAAATCCAGCTGCCCTGTTCAGGTGGGGGACAGGGGGAGAACCCTAACCCTTTCTATTCGGCCCCTGTCCCGAGTTGGACAGGGGGCGGTGGCCCAATCCCCTAGATCGGTCCACTCTTGTGTGATTGAGGGTGTGCCTCACCCCGTCCAAGGGCCTGTTCTGTTGTGACAGGGCAGAGCCATAACTTTCCCATTGGCCCTGCCCTGATTGTGACAGGGTGCAGCGCCCCAACCCCCTGATCCGCCCTGCTTTGTGTTGTGACCAGGGGCGGTGCCCCAGCTCCCCTATTGGCCCTACTTCTGTGAGTGACAGGGGGAGCTCCTCAACCCCTGATCGGCCCTGCTCTGTGAGTGACAGGGGGCAGCGCCCCAACCCCCTGATCGGCCCTGCTCTGTTAGTGACAGGGGGCAGCGCCCCAACCCCCTGATCGGCCCTGCTCTGTTAGTGACAGGGGGCAGCGCCCCAACCCCCTGATTGGCCCTGCTCTGTGAGTGACAGGGGGCAGCGCCCCAACCCCCTGATCGGCCCTGCTCTGTGTGTGATGGGGTGGCGCCGCAACCTCCCCATCGACCCTGCCTTGAGTATAACAGGGGGCGGTGCCCCAACCCCCCAATCAGTCTACCCTGAGCATGACTGAGGGTGGCATTGCAACCTCCCGATCCGCCCTGCTCTGTGCATGACGGGGCAGCGCCCCAACTCTCCAATCGGCCCTGCTCTGAGCCTGACCAGGGGCTGCACTTAGGGATTGGGCCTGCCCTCTGCCACCCGGGAGCAGGCCTAAGCCAGCAGGTCGTTATCTCCCGAGGGGTCCCAGACTGTGAGAGGGCACAGGCCGGGCTGGGGGACCCCCGCCCGCCTCCCCCCCCCCCAGTGCACAAATTTTTGTGCACCGGGCCTCTAGTCTAATCTAATAAAAGACAAACATGCAAATTGACCATACCTTCGCTATGCCTTAAGCCACGCCCACCAGCCAATCAGAGCGACTATATGCAAATTAACCCAACCAAGATGGCAGCCGGCAGTGAGCTGGAGTGAGCAGGAGCTTTGGTTGCCCCAGTGATGGAGGAAGCCAAGCTTCCCGCCTGCCACTCTGAGCTCCACTCAAAGCAACAAAGTTTCAATTATAGAAGGTAAATAAATCCCAGAATTAAAAAAAAAGAAAAAAAGGAGAGGCTGGGAGCTTCCATCGCCGGGGGGCTTGGCCAGCCTGAAAACAGCCCACAGCCCCTCACCCAGACTGGCCAGGCACCCTAGTGGGGACCCCCACCCTAAAGGGGGTGTGTCCAGCCTGAAAACAGCCATCAGCCCCTCACCCAGGCTGGCCAAACTTCTATTGGGTGAGGGTCCCCACTGGGGAGGGGGGCTTGACCAGCCTGCAAACAGCCATCAGGCCCTCACAAAGGCTGGCCAGGCACCCCAGTGGGGACCCCCACCCTGAAGGGGGTGTGACCAGCTGCAAACAGCCATCAGCCCCTCACCCAGGCTGGCCAGGCACCCCAGTAGGGACATCCACCCTGAAGGGGGTGTGACCAGCCTACAAACACCCATTAGCCCCTCACCCAGGCTGGCCAGGCACCCAAGCGGGACCCCCATCTTGATCCGGGACACCCTTCAGGGCAAACCAGCCAGCCCCCACCCATGCACCAGGCCTGTATTCTATATAATAAAAGGGTAATATGCAAACTGACCCTAACAGCAGAATGACTGGGAATGACTGGTCACTATGACACACACTGACCACCAGGGGGCAGATGCTCAATGCAGGAGCTTCCCCCTGGTGGTCAGTGCGCTCCCACAGGGGGAGCTCTGCTCAGCCACAAGCCAGGCTGATGGCTGCCAGTACAGTGGTGGTGGTGGGAGCCTCTCCAGCCTCCTCAGCAGCACTAAGGATGTCAGACTGCAGCCGGGCAGAAGGACCCCCCCCCACCTCGAGTGCACAAATTTTTGTGCACCAGGCCTCTAGTTATTAATATAAGGAAGGAAGCTAGTTATTAATATAAGGAAGAAAGCAAAAGGGAACTAAAGAATAAGCCTAATAACCTGGGAAGCTGAAGCAGGTAGCAGGACTCAGGCCCGGGAAAAGTCAGAGTCGGGTTAGATAGTCTGAAGAGTGCTTTGTTCTTTAGGGGAAACAAGAAATTATAGGGCAGAATAAGGAAAGGCTCGGGACAGTGCTTTTAGAGCCGCCCACTCTCTACCTCCCTGAGGATGTATTAATTCCTTTAAAGCAAATTAAAAGCCTTGCCATCACGTTTGAACTTCTCCAGGTGTGTGTCTTTGAAATTCTTTTCTCATGACACTGAAAAAGCACTCATTTCTCACCAGGATCAGGTTGGTGACTCTGCCAGGGCTGGAGAAGCAGCCAGGTGTGGTGGGATCAGGGACCCTTCAGTTGGCCGGAAGCCCAGCCAGGCATCCGTGTCCCCGCCTCGATCTCCTGCCTGCCTCTCTCGATTTTTTCTTTATTCCACCTTTTGTCCAGTTGTTTTCGAGCCACAAATTGATGGTGGGCACAGGTCAGGATTTAAATGCCATTAGGGTGCCTGCCACCAAATAAAGAAGTCACCCGTGGGGGGATGACCTGTGTGAGATGGGCCAGAGGCACTAGGCTGCCTGCCAGAATCAAGACAAATTCAACCAAATTGGACAGATACAGGCAAAAAAATAAAACTAGACCACCAACTTACACCGTACACAAAAATAAACTCAAAATGGATAAAGGATTTAAACGTAAGAGGGGAAACCATAAGAATATTAGAGGAATCCATAGGCAGCAAAATCTCAGACATATGCCAAAGCAATTTCTTCACCGATACAGCTCCTAGGGCAATGGAAACTAAAGAGAAAATAAACAAATGGGACTACATCAAAATAAAAAGCTTCTGCACAGCAAAAGAAACCATCAACAAAACAACAAGAAAGCCCACTGCATGGGAGAACATATTTGCCAATATTTCATCGATAAGGGTTTAATCTCCAACATTAACAGGAAACTCATACAACTTAACAAAAGGAAGATAAACAACCCAATCAAAAAATGGGCAACGGACCTAAATAGATACTTTGGGAAAGAGGACATAAAGAAGATAAAGAAGGCCAAGTGATATATGAAAACATTCTCAAAGTCACTAATCATCCGGGAGATGCAAATCAAAACAACAATGCGGTACCATCTCTAACCTGTCAGAACGGCTATCATCAACAAATCACCAAACAACATGTGCTGGCGAGTATGTGGAGAAAAGGGAACCCTTGTGCACTGCTGGTGGGAATGCAGACTGGTGCAGCCACTATGGAAAACAGTATGGAGTTTCCTCAAAAAACTAAAAATGGAACTTCCATTTGACCCAGTGATCCCACTTCTAGGAATATATCCCAAGAAGCTAGAAACACCAATCAGAATAGATATATGCACCCCTATATTCATAGCAGCACAATTTATCATAGCTAAGCCTTGCAATCAGCCTAAGTGCCCATCAGCAGATGAGTGGATTAAAAAACTGTGGTACACCTACACAATGGAATACTATGCTGCGGTAAAAAAGAAGAAACTCTTGCCATTTGCAACAGAATGGATGGAACTGGAGAGCATTATGCTAAGTGAAATAAGCCAGTCAGAG
>NW_005871356.1:540651-543327 GCF_000147115.1 Myotis lucifugus
GGTAGGCTTTATATCCTTTTTGCTGTATGAGCCCCTCCCATGCAGCGTCCCTCTGGTGCCTGGAGCTGAAGGGATGCCCTCCTTTGCCCAGCCTGCCCCCACTGGCCCAGGACTCCCTTCCTTCCACTGCTTCTTCCCTGCACTGGCTGCCGCCTGCTGCCTCCGGCTAGGGCAGTGATGGCGAACCTTTTGAGCTCGTCGTGTCAGCATTTTGAAAAACCCTAACCTAATTCTGGTGCCGTGTCACATATAGAAAATTTTTTATCTTTGCAACCATAGTAAAACAAAGATTTATATTTTTGATATTTATTTTATATATTTAAATGCCATTTAACAAAGAAAAATCAACCAAAATAATGAGTTCGCGTGTCACCTCTGACACGTGTGTCATAGGTTCGCCATCACTGGGCTAGGGCTTGGGCAGGCTGCCTCTGCTGCTTTCTTGGGGCCCAGGACACGAACTCTTCCGGGGGTTTTGGGCTGGGCAGCTTTGGTAGAATTCTTACTGGTCCGTGTGCCTCACTTATCTCCATCCTCCCCCAACAAGAACTGGTACCTCTGCACAGTGGCTTTACTCTAAGATATTTCTTCGCCCTAGCGAGCAAAGCTACCCAGCCTCAATTTGCTCTGGTTGCATGTTTGGTAAAACACCTCACATCGCGCCCTGGGGACTTGGTTTCTGAGCACCTCAGGTTTGGGACAGAGCAGGGGACTTCTGGTAAAATATGGGGCATTGAGATGTTTATCCAGATTTGGGAGGAGCCCTCAAGCCTCGCCAGAGGCCCTCTTCACTTGTGGCCCTGGCTGGTCTCTCCCTACTGGGGACAATTTTAGAACAGGGAAAATGGGATCTTCAGAGATCTTGGGTCTTAACAACAACCAGTCCTGAGGTCTGTCCCCCTGAGGTCATTATTGTGGGGCATAAAGCTTACTGTGTTCTTTGCTCTTCAAGAAGGTCTCGGCCTTCTGTGTGGGAAGGGCCAGATTTGAGTCTCAGGTCACTGAGACTGACAGTGGGGAGTCTTGCATCAACCTAGGCTCTGATGACACAGCTGCGGAGCTTGGGAAATTAGGGATGCTCATGTTTTTCCTCAGCTACCCAATCACCTCCCTCTTTTACAGGAAGGAATTTTCTGTCCTCGAAGACAAATGGGTAAGGTTGCCTCCACAATGGTCTCCATAATTGAAGGTCTAGACTCAGAGATTCCAATACAAGCATCTCCACTTGATCATCCACCCTCACATCTCTTGGATTATTCAGATGTCTGATGACTATCTGGAACGAAACCTCCTCTGCCTCCTACAGGAGGTGTCAGGAGGGCGGGGCATCACCTGATCCACACACCCTTCTCTTTGCTAGATTTAAGAGATTGCAAGGCAGGGCTAGGTTGACTCTAAGAGGACCCTACAAGACTCATAGGGGAATTTCAGACTATAACTCAAACCGATAAAGGGGGGGGGGTTGTAATCTGATAGATAGAGCACCTGAATTAATCTGGAAAATAATCATATTATTTTAAATCTTAGAAAACATATACTTATGTAAAAAGGGGGTTAAGTTCTTATATGTACACTAGAGGCCCAGTGCACGAATTCATGTACCAATGGGGTCCCTCGGCCTGGCCTGCAGGATCAGGCTGAAACCAGCTCTCCAGCATCCCCCACGGTGTCCTGGATTGCAAGAAGGTGCAGGCCAGGCCGAGGGACCCCGCCGGTGCACGATCAGGGTCAGGGAGGGACACAGGAGGTTGGCCAGCTGGGGAGGGACTGCGGGAGGGCTTCAGGGCCTGTCTGGCCCATCTCTAGCATATTATGCTTTGATTGGTTGAATGGCTGACTGGTTGACTGGACACAGCACATTAGGCTTTTATTATATAGGACTAGAGGTCTGGTGCACAAAATTTGTGCATGGGGGCGGGGTGTCCCTCAGTCCAGCCTGCACCCTCTCCAATCTGGGAACCCTTGGGGGATGGCCGACTGCCGGCAGTAGGACATCCCTCTCACAATCCAGGACTGCTGGCTCCTAACCTCTCGCCTGCCTGCCTGCCTGATTGCCCCTAACCACTTCTGCCTGCCAGCCTAATCACTCCCTAACTGCTCCCCTGCCATCCTGATAGACGCCTAACTGCCCCCTTGCCAGCCTGGTCACCCCTAACTGCTCCTGTGCCAGCCTGATTGTCACCTAACTGTCTCTGGCTCGGCCGCCCGCCACCATGGCATATTGCCCTTTTATTAGTATAGATAGGGGGTTGAGTTTCTTATATGTGAAGAAGGGGTTAAGTTTCTCTTAAGTTTCCTTTTCAAGCAATTGAGGAGGTGACTCAGTTGTGAATCCAGCAATCAGAATTAATAAGCATGGTCAGACCAACCCACCAGGAGTAAAAACATCATTCTCATCAACATCATCTCATCACCTGATGAGTAAAGGACAATAGCTGACTTCTGGGGACTTCTAGGGCTACATGTAGCCACATTCCATTCCCTATCCCACTCCCCTTCATAATCCTGTCCACTGCACTCTGCTGTAAGACAGGATTTGAATGCATGTAAGCACCCTGTCTTCTTGGTTGGCAAGCCTGGTCAATAAATGCCTAATATGATTAACCCTGCCTTTGTTATTGGACACAGCAACAGGCAGCCTGAGCGCCAACCAGGGGTTTCTCGGTAACAAAACCT
>NW_005871356.1:544413-546072 GCF_000147115.1 Myotis lucifugus
TGAGAACAGCCTTTCATGAGCTTACCAAGAAAGTCTGTAACTATTTACTGAGATTTGCTGTACTGAGAACTTGTCCTTCTGCTCTGTCCTCCCCTTAGAGATTAAAGAGAAACAAAGAATACATCCCTCTTGACAGACCTCCTATTCAGTGTCTTGTGTATAAATAGCATTGTGTGGTTAATAAACTTGCTGCAGTTCCTCGATTGAGCTGCAGTCCTCCTGATCCCACTCTCCTGTCTTTCTTTCTTTTCTCAATTCCCACCTCCCTACCTCAGCCCGGCTCAACCTGTCAGGCTGGCCCTGACATTGACCCCAAAGCTTAGGAGGGAAATACCAGCATCTCTAGGAGACCCAACTGTTTCCTTTTTGCCTGGAGGCCTCATAATCGATAAGAATATTGTAACTGGCAGAAATCACCCTCAGTCCAAATCCTTCATTTTTTTGGGGGGGGGTGGTTAAATTACTTCCCCCAAATGCTGAGGTGAATATAAGTTTTAAACTATCTAGAAAGAAAAATAAATGTAACACTTACATACATGCATAAATAATCTGTGAACATTAAAGCATGTTGGGGGATGAGGTTCAAAATGAAGAGTTGGGGAGGGAATTTAGAACTAAGACATAGAACTCTGGGCCAGAAATTTAAATTTCTAGAGCAATTTGGAAAATACCCACATTAATTACTATTAATTACTATAGTTAGTATTTCATTTTTGTTTTAACACTGCAGCCAAGTTGTTAGGGAGCTGAAATGCTTGCCAATGATGCTGTGTCTGTGGAGCTGGGAACCTTGCCATGAAGAGCACTGAGAGGGGATTTTGTTTTCGTGTCTCCTGAGGGTCTTGGGAAATAACCTAAGAGAAGCCAAACTCCAAAACCACAAAGACGTTCACTCCCGTCTTCTCTGTGAGAGCCAGAGTACAAATATTCTGAATGTCCCACGAGTGTTTTGGTGACTTATTTTAAATTATTCTGTTGATGTGATTAGCTGAGATGATGTAGAAACACCAAATGTTCATACCACTTTAAAAAAATACCAAGTAATACAAATTCTATTATTGTAAGAAAATTAAAATGTCTTAAAAACTAAAAATGGTACTTTAATGATGGAGATATTCCTCCTCAAAATTTATAATATTGTTATTTCCCATCAAAAACACAAATTACAATCAATATCTAATATTTATGGAGTGATAAATTTGCTGGCTACTTTGCATACATTGTCTCATTGAATTCAGTCCTTAAATGAAAGAATGAGATGGTATCATTGTCATGAACATCGAGCAGGAGTGGAGAACCTTTTTTCTGCCAAGGGCCATTTGGGATATTTATAACATTATTCGAGAGCCATACAAAATTAGCCTGCTATATTGGGTCAAACATTTAATTGACTCACCCCACCCCTGAGCTAGAGGAAGACACTGAGAGTTATAGAGTTCATATAAATTTCCTAAGATGAAACCACTAGTGGTAGAGCCAATATTCCAGGAGGCCTAACTCCAGAGTTTAATAACCTGCCTAGCAATGATAATAAGAGCTAATATCTTTGTCACACCCTCAATGCTCCAGCTGCTGTTCTAAGTGTTTTACCTTTCATCCTCACCCTAACTCTGTGGTAGGTTCACTATCATTCCTTTTAGAGCTGCATGTTTCTCATCA
>NW_005871356.1:546525-653925 GCF_000147115.1 Myotis lucifugus
ATGCTCAGTACCTGAGCATATCCACTTCCTGGAGCTTCCCCATCCTAGTCCTGGAGAATCCCTTTACTCTCTCCAGGGTGAGAGCACCCGCTTCCTAGATCCCATGTCTTTGTCTTCAATTAATTTATCAATTTTGAGGAAGTTCAACAGGCAGCTCTCCAAGACAAGTGCAGTGGAGGATAAATTTTTTAAAAATATATTTTTATTGATTTCAAAGAGGGAGAGATAGAAATATCAATGATGAGAGAGAAATATTGATTAGCTGCCTCCTGCACGTTCCCTCCTGGGGATCAAGTCTACAACCCTAGCATGTGCTAATGACTGGAATTGAACCTAGAACCGCTCAGTTGGCAGGCTGACTCTCTATCTACTGAGCCAAACCAGCTAGGGCTGGGGGGTAAATTTCTTGAAATCTTTTATGTTTCTGTTAGACTTTCATTCTGCTATGATAATTTTGTTTATTTATCATTATTATTATTGTTATTATTGTTATTATTATTATTATTATTATTATTATTTTAGAAAGAGAAAGGAATGGGGAGACAGAAATATCACTTTGCTATTCCACTTACTTATGCACTCATTGGTTGTTTCTTGTATGTGTCCTGACTGGGGATCAAACCTTCAACCTTGGCCTATTTAATCAATTTGCCCCATAAAAAAGTTCCTTTGAGAAGGCTAACCCCTATTTTGTAAAACCACTGTTTGAAATTCTCTGCTATTTTTTAGAGAGCCTCTTATTCTGAAAAAAATAACTTTGCTTTCTAGCCTGCTTGAATAATGAGGAAGATAAACTTAGCTGTCTGACCTTGTAGGCCAGAGACTAGATACGCCCATACTCTCATGCCATGCCAGGTGTATTTTTTAATTGGATAGAACTGTGTTGTTTTCAAGGACACCAGCGAGATAACCACTAAACACACATAGGGCTGGCTCTTTAATAAAAAGGAAAGTTCTGCTTGCAGCTCTGCTTAGAATTTGAATTCATTTTTCTCTAAATCCATCAGTGAATAAAGTGTAATTCCAAGCTCTCTAAGCAGGTTTGATTTTTTTCTAGTTTTCTGCAACACCTTTATCCAATATTTGTGAAAGCCTTGATGAGAGACGTGATAATCGTACTCAATAACATTCTTTAATAATTTGTAAGTACTTGAAATGAGGGTTTTCCATTCTGAATGCTATTGTCATGTAGTAGACAGAATTCTCAGGTTACTTATAAGATTCCCCTGGTATACATGCTTAGTATGATCCCCTACACTTAAGTGGAGATGAAACCTTTGAATATAATAGGCATGGGCTAGTCATACCCTTGATTAGATTAAGCTAGGTTATGTCATATGACAAATGGTGATGGCTTAGTCAATTCCATGACTGTGTTACGGTATATAAACTGGAGGGGGATTGGAAGTCAGGAGATTGGAAGTGTGAGGGGCTATGGAGTGAGCCACGCTGAGATTGCTCCTGGCCTACAGCCAGCAAGAGCACAGAATCCTTAGTCCTCCAACCACAGAGAACTGAGTTTAGGCAACAACTTAGAAGAGGACCCCAAGTTCCAGAATGGAAGCTCGGCTGACACCTTGACTGCAACCTTGAGAGACCCCGAGCAGAGAAACCAGCCTAGCCCTGCCCAGACTTTGACCTACAGAAACTGTGAGATAATTAATGGGTGCTCTTTCAAGCCACTAATTTTGTGGTAATTTGTATTGAGCAATAGAAAATGCACCTGTGAAGAAATGTTTAGGGTAATTATAAGGCACTTCCAGCTGTTAATTTTTTAAGTACATTTTCACAGATGTAAACTTTTATGTGTAACCAAGGGAGATGTTTAGAAAGGAATCACTTCAGTTAGTAAGAACAGGCTTCAGGGTGTCCTGGAACTTTTGGAATGGCGTGAAGGACACATGTGAATAGATATGGGAAAGTCATTTGTATAAGATTTTGACTTGTAGGAAGGCATATTACAATACTGCTTGCTAAACAAAAGTTTTAAATGGAAATTTAGTTTAAAATAGGGAAGATATAAGAGTAGAAACAAGCACAATTTAGGAAGTCCTATATACTGGCTAAATGTTAAAGGTATTTATTTCTACTTGTGATATATACACAAAGGAGTTTTAAGTAGAGCATTTAATCAACAATTTTTATAGTTCTACAAATGTAACAAGGAGACCTCAGGACTCCATTACCAATTGGGGCCAGAGGTTCCTTTCTCCCAAAGATGACTGATGTCTGGCCCCACAGCAGCGGTTCCTCTCATCCCCCAGTGTATGTAGATGAGTGGGCAAGGGCAAGTGGAAAGTGTCAGCGTCACGAGTTGTTGTCCCAGTGGGGAGCACTGTAGTTCTTCCCTCCCTCCCTTCTTCTCTCCCAGCCTGTGGGAGAAGCTGTAAGACCTGGGCTCTCCCAGAGATTACAGAGATTTCTACTTTTGTAAGCAATGCACATTATACATTCATGATGGCTAGGCCCCAAGGTACTGTAAACCCTCAAACAGTGAATGTCTATTATATAAATTTCCTTCCTCCCCCATTGCAGGGGAATAGCTGAATATATTGAGTGACATCTTTCAGGCTCTTAATATTTACTTCTCACTTAATGTTTAATTTTGGCACAGGCCAGGACACTCTGTTTCATGAGTCATTTTTGTTCTTATCTACTAATTTCCCAATTGCCCAGATGGTAGGTGAGTTCATAACAAAAAATGAAACTACTTTCAATGTTATCATTCCTTTTTTATGTAATACTAATTTTCAATGTATAAATTATCATTTAATTAGAGTTCTCCCATTTTTCTTCACTTATCAAAGTAGACAGAAATGTAATTCCTTTTGACAGATGTTTTGGAGAAAGAAAAGTTTTTGGTTATTTCACAAGAATTGATGTATCTTTAATGATGTGTGGAGAACCACGAATTGAATGGAAATGTATACCCTAGGCAGCCAGCCAGCAAGGCTCATTCATGGGCTTGAAGTCATTTTTACTGGACATGATGAAATTGGATTACTCCACACTGATGTGATTTATTGCTCATTGCAAATGTCTAAATTGGCAAAAGATGAAGCTACAAATCAACATTGACTGGTTCCCTACTCTGTGTATTGCAGTGTGTTAGGTGCTGGAGGAATGAGAAACACACAATATAAGTCTTAGCACCGTAAGGCACAGACCTTGAAAGTTACCTATTAGTAAGAGATTCAAGTAAAAGTTAAACATAATTTTATATAATATTAAACATAATAAAGATTATATTAAAGGTTAATGTAATCTTTAAGTTAATATAGTATTAAAGGCAACATGTGAACATTTGACATAGAAACTGTAAAACTATCCATTTAGGAGTCAGAGGAGGAGAAATCTCTCACTGCCATGTCTTGCGATGTCCATGTCCTTATTGTGGAGCAGCCATTGTCACAATAAAGGAGCCCTGGTGCCTCTTACAGAAATGTCTTAGTCACAGTGATGGCGAACCTATGACACGCGTGTCAGAGGTAACACGCGAACTCATTATTTTGGTTGATTTTTCTTTGTTAAATGACATTTAAATATATAAAATAAATATCAAAAATATAAATCTTTGTTTTACTATGGTTGCAAATATCAAAAAATTTCTATATGTGACGGCACCAGATTTAAATTAGGGTTTTTCAAAATGCTGACACGCCGAGATCAAAAGGTTCACCATCACTGTCTTAGGGGCTCATATTGTTTTTTCCCTTTTGTTTTTCTCTTCAAAGTTGATAAGCAATGAAAATAACAGCAGTTATTTATCAGTAGCTTACCATGTATAGGCAATGTGCCATAACATTGGGTATTAGATGGCATATTGTGTTTGGCAGGCTTACATGAAGGAGCAGGAGGCTAGGTGGAGGGGCTCAAGTTCAAATTTTGGTGTTGGGATTAGGAAATCTAAAGCAGCCCTAAGGAATGCATTAATTAGATATAAATTCAAGGACCAATAACTAAAAACCTGACTGAGAGTGCCTAGGGGTTCTTTCCTCCCTAGATCAAGGGTCCTCAAACTTTTTAAACAGGGGGCCAGTTCACTGTCCCTCAGACCGTTGGAGGGCCGGACTATAGTTAAAAAAAAAAACAATTATGAACAAATTCCTATGCACACTGCACATATCTTATTTTGAAGTAAGAAAACAAAACGGGAACAAATACAATATTTGTATTTGCATGTGGCCCGCGGGCCGTAGTTTGAGGACCCCTGCCCTAGATAATCAGGATTTGGCCATAGGCATTTTCCTGCATGTGTTCTGCTGCATGAGGACCCCAAGGCCACTGTTCCTGAAATTATGTTAGCCTTTCCCATATTGTTATCATTGGTTCCAGGATGGCTGCCCCAGGTCCAGGTTTTATAATGATGTTTAAGACAGGCAAAGGGGGAGGGTAGTGGGGGTGGAAAACAGGAAAAGGAGACAAAAGGAATAGTGTTAAAAATGTAGTGCTAATCATACTTGTTTTCTTCATCAAATAATAGGCAGCTTGATCCCAGAAGACTCCATCAGAATTTTGTTACATCTCAGTTGGCAAGAAGTATGTCATATGGCTGCTTTATTTCAGACTAAAGATGGAAACATATCTCCTCTGTGCTCAGAAATCATTACTTTTATGCTTTGTGCGTTATCTCTGCCTGAAATGATCCCCTCATCTCCTGTGCCATCCAGGACTTCAAGTCCCATGTCTACTTACTGGACATCTTTTGAATGCCTCCTGACACATAAAAAATAGATGTTTTTAAGACATGACCATTTCTTTTCTTTATAAAAACCCTTCTTTCTTTTTGATGCTTACTATATGTTAATGAGGTTATTCTTTTTCACCTCTCCTCTGATCTCCAGACTTGCAGTCATCTTTGGTTTCTCATTCTCACAACAGACACCAATCTCTAAGAGCCACACTTTATGGCATTTCTCACATTCACCTCTTATGATCCCTTTCTCCTCTGTCTCACTCATGTCACACTGCAGTTTTTTTCCGGTTGATCCCCTTGTTCAGCCTCGGTCTATCCTACCTATTGCTGTTAAATTAATTTTCAAAATTACCACATTTTCTAAACCTTCAATGGCTCTTTTCTTTAGGAAAGGAGCCAAAGCCTATCACTAAGCGTCTCTCCACATTGTCATCTTTCTGCCTGTTCAATCATGTCTCCCAGCTCTCAATCAACTGACTTCTGGTTCCACTGAGAGTAGTGCAAACACCTCTGCCTGTGGCCCTGAGCTGATATTTTCTCCCTGACTAAAATGCTCCTTTCATTTCTCTTTCTGGCCTATGCTCTATGCTTGGGCCATATTATCTATGCCCAGGGATTTAACTAACACCCTTTAGTCAAGCAGATTAATGCCATTGAAACAGGAATTTGGGGGGTAAAATAGGACAGGTTTAGGAAATTTTAGAAATTTTGGAAATTAAGAGGACCATGGAGGAAGCACAGGGATGCAGAGCAGCAGAAGGTATATTTCCATAGAATAGGGGAAGCTGAAAAGCTGCAACAGGTACATTTCCATAGAATGAGAGAGCTGGGAACAGCAAAAGGTCTATATTTACAAAATAAAGAGAAGGAAGCCCTTCATCCAGAAGGAGAGGAAGAAATCCTAAAGGGAATAGTAAAACAATAAGGAAGGAGGGGGGCGGGGAAGAACCTCACATGTCCCAGGAGTTACTATAGTAACCACTCTAAGGGAATAGTGACCAATCAGAGGGGATATCAAGGCACCAGGATCTGCAGCCTTTATAAGCCATAGGGAAAAGGAACTCAGTGGGACCCTTTCCCCCTCCCTACATGGGAGTCCATTCTGTGGGACTCTTTCCCTCTCCCCATATGGGAGTCTATACTTATTCTTTAATAAGTCTCCACCTTTGCTATACCTCTTTCTGTCCGTGGATTCATTCTTCAATTCTGGCGGGCAAAGAATCCGGGTTCCAGTCCAAAAATTCCATTCCACCATATTAGCTATCTTCCTCATTATCTCAAAGACTTCTATGTTTACATACTTTGGCCAAGCAGAATTACTGAGATAGTTGAGCAAGCAGACTGAGCAGACTGAGCTTCCAAAAATAATGTCAGGACCCAGCTTGCCTTGATCAGGGAGCTGCCAGAACAGCTTCCAACTCTAACTCCAGACTCTGTTGGTCCTCACTGTGAGCCACACTGGTAGAATGGATCCTCTATATCCTGCCTTTTTTGACAAAATGCAGTTCTTCAGCATGGTGTCTCATGAGTGTATTTGATTAGCAGAACTTAAATCACACTTCTGGATCTTGTAATGTTTTTGGGAGAATTCAATGCTAGGAAAGGAGGACTTACACTGCAGGGAATTATCAAAATGGAAATCAATCCGCAAGCTATATATTTAGCTCAGAACTTAATCCCTAGCTGCAGATTTGTATAAAAAAACTCCTGTTGAAAATCTTAGAAGTGTTTCAAACTTGTCAAGTTCAATGTCAAATTTTTTTTAAATATACTTTATTATTTTTTACAGAGAGGAAGGGAGAGGGATAGAGAGTTTGAAACATCAATGAGAGAGAAACATCGATCAGCTGCCTCCTGCACACCTCCTACTGGGGATGTGCCCGCAACCAAGGCACATGCCCTTGATCGGAATCGAACCTGGGACCCTTCAGTCCGCAAGCCGACACTCCATCCACTGAGCCAAACCGGTCAGGGCCCAATGTCAAATTTAACCACCTTCACCACAAATACCTGATGTTGCTCTTAGCTCCCAGGTTAGTGAAGGGGCCTATGGTCTCTAGACTCAGTTGTCAGGACAAAATGGGGTCCACATTCCCTCAGTCCTGGTGCCAAATCACCTACACTTCCTAAGAATGCTTCATTCTGATGAATTCTTTGCCTTTGGACATTGTGGTAAATGAGCCCCATTGAGTTTTATCAAGCATTCAAAGAAGAACTAACACCTATACTTCTCAAACTATTTCTGAAAATCCAAGAGTAAGGAACACTCCCACACTCTTTTTATGAGGCCAGCATTATTCCAATTCCAAAACCAGATAAAGACACTACAAAGAAAGAGAATTACAGGCCAATATCCCTGATGAACACAGATGCTAAAATCCTCAACAAAATATTAGCAAATCACATCCATCAATATAATAAAAAAATCATACACCATGACCAGTGGGATTTATTCCAGGGATGCAAGGCTAGTATAATATTTACAAATCAATAAACATGATACATCACGTAAACAAATTGAAAGACAAAAATCACATGATCATAAAAATAAACACAGAAAAATCATTTGACAAAATCCAACACCCATTTTAGATAAAACACTCAGTAAGGTGGGAATAGGGGGAGCATATCTCAACATAATAAAGGCCATCTTAGACAAACCTACAGCCAACATCATACTCAATGGACAAAAACTAAAAGCATTTCCGCTAAGAACAGGAACAAGATAGGGATGTCCACTTTCACCACTCTTATTCACCATAGTACTAGAAGTTCTAGCCACAGTGATCAGACAAGAAGAAGAAATAAAAGGCATCCAAATTTAAAGGAAGAAATAAAACTGTCATTATTTGCAGAAGACATGATATTGTACATAGAAAACCCTAAAGACTCCACCAAGAAACTACTAGATTTAATAAATGAATTTGGCAATGTAGCAGGATACAAAATCAACACCCAAAAATCAATGGCTTTTTTATACACCAATAATAAATTCTCAGAAAAATAAACTAAACAAACAATCCAAATTACCATTGCAACAAAAAAATTAAGATACTTAGAAATAAACTTAACCAAGGAGGCAAAACAGAAAACCATAAGATGTTGAAAAAAGAGATTGAAGATATAAATAAGTGGAAGAATATACCGTGTTCATGGATTGGTAGAATCAGCATCATTAAAATGTCCATATTACCCAAGGCAATCTAAAGATTTAATGTAATCCTTATTAAAATACCAATGGCATATTTCACAGAGCTAGTACAAATAGTCCAAAATTTATAAGGAATTAAAAAAAAATCCCAATAGCTGCAGCAATTTTGAGAAAGAAAAACAAAGTTGGAGGAATCACAATATCAGATTTCAAGTATACTACAAAGCCACCATAATCAAAACAACCTGGTACTGGCACAGGAACAGGCATATGGATCAATGGAACAGAACAGAGAACTTAAAAATCTACCTAAGCCATTACACTTAATTAATATTTGACAAAGGAGGCAAGAGCATGCAATAGAGTCAAGAGAGTCTCTTCAATAAATGGTGTTGGAAAAACTGGACAGATGCATGCAAAAAAAATGAAAGTAGACCACCAACTTACACCATACACAAGAATAAACTAAAAATGGATAAAAAAACTAACATGTAAGTAGTGAAACCATAAAAATCCTAAAAGAAATCATGGGCAGCAAAATCTCAGACATCTCTCCTGGCCATATATTTACAGATACATCTCCTAAGGAAACTAGGGAGAAAATAAACAAATGAGACTACATTAAATAAAAAGCTTTTGCACAGAAACACACCCCCCCCCACACACACACACACACACAAAACAACCATCAACAAAACAGAAAAGAAGCCCACTGTCTGAGAGAATATATTTGGCAATGATACATGTGATAAAAGGCTAATATCCAAAATATATAAGGAACTCATACAACTTAACAAAAGAAAGACAAACCATCCAATTAAAAAATGAGAGAGATCCAAGATGGCTGCTGACGGGACGGCAAGCTGCAAGGTAGTGTGTGAGTGAAATAATGAAAGGAGAGTGCATGGATGTGCAGGGAGTGTCTGATTTGTGAGTGAGGGACAGCTACATTCCAAGGAATTGTTGGGGACTGCCGGACTGGCTCCCCTGGTCGGGCAGCCTCTGCTGAAATCTCTCCTGGAGCAGCCGGCTCTGCCATGGAGACCATGCCATATTGAAGGGAGAGTGGTGGTGATCTGAAGCCCAGCCTTACCTTCAACCAGGGACTTCGGATACCTCCCAGGATCCTACAACCACAACCCCCAGGATGAGCTTCCTCAACTGCGAACCCAGGAACACCAAGATTCCAGCCTCTCTCACCGTGGGCACCTAGATAGTCTGTCCAGAAGGAGACAAAGCAGCGCGAATACGTGGATGAGCCCTGTGCCTTCTCACAGAGCAGAGAGAAGGAACAGCTGAATCCATTAATATCCACCCGGAATTAGCGAATTAAACATAGGTCAGATATTACCTAGGGAAAGGTGAGATCTGGGATCCAGGCTGGAGGGAGAAATGCACGCAAAACCCACGTGAAATGCGCTCAGCGGGAACTAAAATCTCAGAGGAAGACTGCCCCACAAAATCTGCGGCTGCTGGGGTCAGTGTAGCCCTCAAATGTGGAAGGGGGTCCACAGGGTTGCTGGCAGAAAGGGAATATAGAAATTAACCCACAGCAGAGCTGGGCCCAGAAAGGCAGCCTGAAGTTTTACCAGTATACCGGCTACAGAGTGCCAGCGGAAAAAGACGCGAGTCTGCGCGTGTCCTGTGGCGTTTTTTTTCCTTCTTCTCCTTTTTCTTTTTAAATCCTTGCTTTTGATTGCTAAGTCCAGCACATAGGATCTTCCAATTAAAAAACACTCACTGAGACTGCAGGGGAAAGCTGTTTTTGTGGAACCTGGGGTTCAGAGTGGAAAGAGTATCCCCCCAACCCGGTATTGAGTGCTGCAGAGAAAGCAATCTAAACACTGGGTAGGGCAGGGGCCTTTTAGCACCGGATATTAATACAGAAACACTGCTACCCAGGGGTTGTATCAGAAATTGACTCTTGTGTAAATACAACTAAAGGCAGGCTGAGAAACAAAGCTTCCGACTACTTGAAAACAGGGTTGTGGCTTATGACACAGAGGAGCGGTGGAGCACAGGGAACTTCAATACTGTGCTGTCTACCTGACAGAAAACAGACCTGCCAAGCAGAACAATAGAGGAAGGGAATGACTTTCACTACTTCACATTTTTATTTTTTATCTTTTACTTGAGAAAATAAACTTTTCTTTCTCACTTGATTTTACCTTTTTTATTCTTTTCTTATTTTTAATTATTATTATTACTACTATTATTTTACCTTTTTATTTTATTCTGGGATTAGTGTTCTACATTCCACTTTTATTTTTCCTTTAGCATTATTTTACTCTATCTCAATTTTTCCTTTATGCCAATGCTCTCTTCCTCACTTTCCCCTTTTGTTCTGTTTCTCTTACCCTGTCTTGCTTTAATTTTTCTCTATCCTTTCTCTTATTTCCTGTTAAAAATTGATCTTACTCATATATCTAATTTCTGCTCCCCTGCTCCAAGTCCATATACACTTCTCTCTTCTATTTCTTCACTATCCAAATTTTCTTTTTCTTCCTTTTTTTTGCCTTTTTCTTTCTATCTGTCTTCTTCATTGATTGTTGATTAGTTTGATTTTTATAGCTTGTTTGTTTTTGTTCTTTTTGTTTTGTTTTCCTTTTTTTTTAAATTTCTTTATTGGTTAAGGCAGGGGTGGGCAAACTTTTTGACTCGAGGGCCACAATGGGTTCTTAAACTGGACCGGAGGGCCGGAACAAAAGCATGGATGGAGTGTTTGTGTGAACTAATATAAATTCAAAGTAAACATCATTACATAAAAGGGTACGGTCTTTTTTTTTTTTTTAGTTTTATTCATTTCAAACGGGCCGTAGTTTGCCCACGGCTGGGTTAAGGTATTACAAATGTGTCCTCATCCCCCCATTAACCCAAAACCTCCCCCCCCTCAATCATGTTCTCATCCCCCTGTTGTCCATGTCCATTGGTTTGGCTTATATACATGCATACAAGTCCTTTGGTTGATCTCTTCCCCTTACCCCCACCTTCCCCTACTTTCCCTCTGGGGATTGATAGTCTGATTACTGTTTCTCTGTCTTTGGATCTGTCCCTGTTCATCAGTCTATGTAGTTCTCTATATTCCACAAATGAGTGAGATCATGTGGTATTTATCTTTCTCTGACTGTCTAATTTCACTTATCATAATGCTCTCCAGTTCCATCCATGCTGTTGCAAATGGCAAGAGTTTCTTCTTTTTTACTGCAGCATAGTATTCCATTGTGTAGATGTACCACAGTTTTTTAATCCACTCATCTGCTGATGGGCACTTAGGCTGTTTCCAAATCTTAGCTATGGTGAATTGTGCTGCTATGAACATAGGGGTGCATATATATTGTAAATGTTTCCCTCCACATCCTGCGTGGTTCAGGGTTCAGTATCTGGAAAAGGAGCCGCACACAAATGAAAAATAAAAGACATGAGATAATTTGGGAATATTGGGGGCCAGGTGAGTAAGTCCAACTCAGGAGGAAGGACTTCCCATGGTGCTCAGGCCGTACTAACCTTTTATAGTCAGAGGTAAACAGAGCAGTGGTCACCATAGTTACACAGTTCTTGTGAGTTTCACTTGTTTTGACCATAGTTCCACTTCCTGCACTTTCCTCAGCCGATTAGCTTCCCAGATAAGATCTAGGGAGTGTTATAAGGTCAAGCCTAATTATGCTAAGAGGACTGTGCCCTCTAAGCTGGGACTTGTTTGGGACTTTGCCAACAGGTCAGTCTGAGGCTTAATCCTTTATCAGTTTCCCACACATATATACTTTATGATGGGTGTTTCTGGTTTCTTGGGATATATTCCTAGAAGTGGGATCACTCGGTCAAATGGGAGTTCCATTTTTAGTTTTTTGAGGAAACTCCATACTGTTTTCCACAGTGGCTGCACCAGTCTGCATTCCCACCAGCAGTGCAGAAGGGTTCCTTTTTCTCCACATCCTCTCCAACACTTGTTGTTTGTTGATTTGTTGATGATAGCCATTCTGGCAGGTGTGAGATGATACCACATTGTCGTTTTGACTTGCATTTCTTGTATAATTAGTGACTTTGAGCATGTTTTCATATGTCTTTCGGCCTTCTGTATGTCCTCTTTTGAAAAGTGTCTATCTAGGTCCATTGCCCATTTTTTTATTGGATTGTTTATCTTCCTATTGTTAGTTGCATGAGTTCCCTGTAAATAAATGTTGGAGATTAAAACTTTATCGGTGATATCGTTGGCAAATATGATCTCCCATGCAGTGGGCCTTCTTGCTGTTTTGTTGATGGTTACCTTTGCTGTGCAAAAGCTTTTTATTTTGATGTAGTCCCATTTGTTTATTTTCTCTTTAGTTTCCATTGCCCTAGGAGCATTATCAGAGAAGAGATTCCTTAGGCATATGTTTGCGATTTCACTGCCTGTGGATTCCTCTAGTATTCCTCTAGTGTGTTATGGATTCCTGTCTTACGTTTAAGTCTTTTATTCATTTTGAGTTTACTTTTGTGTATGGTGTGAGTTGGTGGTCTAGTTTCATCTTTTTGCATGTATCTGTCCAATATTACCAACAGCATTTATTGAAGAGATTGTCTTGACTCCATTGTATGCTCTTGCCTCCTTTGTTGAATATTAATTAGGCATAGTGGTTTGGGTGGATTTCTGGGTTCTCTATTTTATTCCATTGATCTATATGTCTGTTCTTGTGCCAGTACCAGGCAGTTTTGAGAAGAGTGGCTTTGTAATACAGCTTGATATCTGGTATTGAGATTCCACCTACTTTGTTCTTCTTTCTCAGGATTGCTGCAGCTATTCGAGGTCTTTTTTTATTCCAGATGAATTTTTAGAGAGTTCCTTGTAGGTCTGTGAAATATGCCGTTGGTAATTTAATGGGGATTGCATTAAATCTATAGATTGCTTTGGGTAATATGGACATTTTGATGATGTTGATTCTACCAATCCATGAACATGGTATGTTCTTCCATCTGTTTATGTCTTCCTCTATCTCTTTTTTCAGTGTGATGTAGTTTTTCGCATATAAGTCTTTTACCTCCTTCGTTAAGTTTATTCCTAGGTATCTTAATTTTTTTGGTGCGATGGTAAATGGGAATGCTTTTTTAGTTTCACTTTCTGTAAGTTCACTATTGGTGTAAAGAAATGCCATGGATTTCTTGGCATTAATTTTGTATCCTGCTACATTGCCGAATTCATTTATTAAGTCTAATAATTTTTTGATGGAGTCTTTAGGATTCTCTATGTACAGTATCATGTCATCTGCAAATAAGGAGAGTTTTACTTCTTCTTTTCCAATCTGGATGCCTTTTATTTTTTCTTCTTGTCTTATCGCAATGGCTAGTACTTCCAGTACTATGTTAAACAGGAGTGGTGAGAGGAGGCATCCCTGTCTTGTTCCTGATTTTAGGGGAAATGGTTTTAGTTTTTTCCCATTGATTATGATGTTGGCTGTGGGTTTGTCATATATGGCTTTTATTATGTTGAGGTATGATCCTTCTATTCCTACCTTGCTGAGAGTTTTTATCAAGAAAGGGTGTTGAATTTTGTCAAATGCTTTTTCTGCATCAATTAATATGACTATGTGGTTTTTATCTCTCAATTTGTTTATGTGATGCATCACGTTTATTGATTTGCGGATATTGTACCATCCTTGCAGCCCTGGGATAAATCCTACTTGGTCATGGTGTATGATCTTTCTGATGTGGTGCTGGATGCAATTTGCTAGAATTTTGTTGAGGAATTTGGCATCTATGTTCATGAGGGATATTGGCCTGTAATTCTCTTTCATTGTGTTGTCTTTGTCTGGTTTTGGTATTAGGGTGATGCTGGCTTCATAGAATGAGCTTGGAAGTGTTCCTTCCTCTTGAATTTTTTGTAGTAGTCTGAGGAGGATAGGCTTTAGTTCTTCCTTGAATGTTTGGTAAAACTCCCCTGAGAAGCCATCTGGCCCCGGGCTTTTGTTTGCTGAGAGCTTTTTGATGACTGCTTCAATTTCTTCCATAGTTATTGGCCTATTGAGATTTTTAGATTCTTCCTGATTAGGTTTTGGAAGGTTGTATTCTTCTAGGAATATGTCCATTTCCTCCAGATTGTCTAGTGTGTTGGAGTAGAGTTGTTCATAGTATTTTCTAACAATGCTTTGTATTTCTGTGTGGTCTGTTGTTATTTCTCCTCTTTCTGATTTTGTTTATTTGGGTCCTCTCTCTTTGTTTCTTGGTGAGCCTGGCTAGAGGTTCATCAATCTTGTTTATCCTTTCAAAGAACCAGCTCTTGGTTTTCTTGATCTTTTGTATTGTTTTTTTGGTCTACGTCATTTATCTCCGCTCTGATCTTTATTATTTCCTTCCTTCTGCTTACACTGGGCTTTTCTTGTTGCTCTCTTTCTAACTCTTTGAGTTGTAGAGTTAGGTAATTTCTTCTCATTGTTTCTTGTTTTTTGCTGTAGGCTTGTAGAGCTATGAACTTCCCTCTCAAGACTGCTTTCGCTGTATCCCATAGGTTTTGGATTGTTGTGTTTTCATTGTCGTTTTTTGCCATGATGTTTTTTATTTCTTCTTTGATCTCTCTGGTAACGCATTCATTGTTTAATAGCATGCTATTTAGTCTCCATGTGTTTGATTTTTTTGGATTGTTTTTATTGTAGTTGATTTCCAGTTTTATGCCATTGTGATCTGAGAAGATGCTTGATATGATTTCAATTTTCATGAATTTGAAGAGACTTTGCCTGTGACCCAATATATGGTCTATCTTTAAAAATGACCCATGTGCACTTGAGAAGAATGTATATTCTGTGGCTTTGGGATGAAATGTTCTGAAGATGTTAATTAATTCCATCTGATCTAGTGAGTCATTTAGGATTGATGTTTCTTTGCTGATTTTTTGTTTAGAGGATTTGTCCAATGGTGATAGTGGGGTGTTAAAGTCCCCTACTATGATTGTGTTGCTGTCAATCTCTCCCTTGATCCCCTCCAGAAGTTTTCTTATGTATTTGGGTGCTCCTATATTGGGTGTGTATATGTTTACCAGAGTTATTTCTTCTTGTTGGATTGCTCCCTTTAGTATTATGACATGGCCTTCCTTATCTCTTTTTATGTCCTTCACTTTGAGATCTAATTTGTCAGATATAAGTATTGCTACCCTGGCTTTTTTTCCACTTCCATTCGCCTGAAAAACCTTTTTCCATCCTTTCACCATCAGTCTGTGTGGGTATTTTTTTCTGAGGTGGGTTTCCTGTAGACAGCAGATATATGGGTCATGTTTTCTTATCCACTCAGTTACCCTATGTCTTTTGATTGGGGCATTTAATCCTTTACATTTAAAGTTATTATTGATAGATACTTGTTTGTCGCCATTTTTATTCTTTACCCCAGTTTTCCTTCTTCGTTTCCTATTTTTTCTTTTTACAGCAGACCCTTTAGCATTTCTTGCATTGCTGGTTTGGTGGTAATAAATTCTCATAGTCCTTTTTTGTCCATGAAGCTCCTGATTTGACCCTCAATTTTGATTTATAGGCTTGCTGGGTACAGTATTCTTGGATTCAGACCCTTCCTTTGCATGACTTTGTATATTTCATTCCATTCCCTTCTTGCCTTATGGGTTTCTGTTGAGAAATCAGTTGCTAGCCTGATGTGGGATCCTTTGTAGGTAACTTTTTGTCTCTCTCTGGCTGCTTTTAAGATTCTTGCTTTGTCGTTAGTGTTTGCCAATTTAATTATAATGTGCCTTGGTGTCGGTCTTTTGGGGTTCATTTTGTTTGGGACTCTGTGAGCTTCTTGGATTTGTGTGAGTTTTTTCTTCCCTATATCAGGGAAGTTTTCTGTCTTTATTTTTTGAACAGGTTTTCTATTCCTTGCTCAGTTTCCTCTCCCTCTGGCACCCCTATTATTCGGATGTAGTTTCGTTTCATGTTGTCCCAGAGTTCTCTTAGGCTCTCCTCCTGCTTTTTAATTTTTTTTTCTAGAAGCTACTCTGCTTGAGTATTTTTTCCTACCTTGTCTTCTAGCTCACTGATGCAGTCTTCTGCTTCTTCTAGTCTACCGTTGATGCTTTCTATTGAGTTCTTTATAGCAGTGATGTCATTTTTCATTTCTTCTTGGTTTTTCTTCATTTCCTCTTGGTTCTTACACATATTGTTGAATTTGTCTTCCATTCTTTTCATCCACCTTATGACCATTTCTCTGAATTCTTTCTCTGATAGGTTACTTGCCTCCATTGCCTCCATTTTGTTTACTTCCTTTTCTGGTGATGCCTGTTTTCCTTTCATGTGCGGGCTGGTTCCTTGTCTCCCCATGATCTCTCTTTTCCAGGTGTTTGGTTATGTAGTTCTCTCTCTGCTGCGTTGATTTAAAGGCACAAAATACAACACAACAAGGCACAAAGCACAAGGCACTGAACACAAATGTATTCATGATACTAATAACCTCTAATCAAGGTGACCACCAGATCAAAGAGAATTATGGGATAAGGAAGAAAGAGGAGAAAAAGAAAAAAGAGGAAAAAAAAGAAAAAAAAAGGAATGCAAAAATGAAATTGGGAAAAGAAAAAAAAGTAAGAAAGAAAAGAAAGATAATGAAATAGAAGAGGGGAAGAAACTATTTTTATGTGGAGAAAACTCCAATAGAACAGCCACTAATCCCAACAAATTCCAGCAACAGAATGCAAACTACAAACAACAATTGATATCAAGTGAGGCGAGGAAAACAGGAGCAAAAATAAATAAATAAATAAAAGAACCAGAAAAGAAAAACAAAAACAAACAAACATAAAAATAGAAAGAAGAAGCAAAACAATCTCACAAACAAACATAAAAAACCCCAATATAATGAACAATCAAGTAAACAACAATCAAATGACAGAGAGAGAAAAAAATTTGGATAGTGAGGAAAGAGAAGAGAAAGGTGTATATGGATTTAGAGCAGGGGATTGGGAATTAGATATATAAGTAAGGTGAAATTTTAACGGGGTAAAAAGAAGGAATAGGGAAAATCTAAAGCAGGAATAGGGTAAGAGAAGCAGGACTTCAAAGAGGGAAAAGTGAGGATGAGCGTTTTGGTGTAAAGGTAAAGTTGAGATAAAGTAAAATGATGCTAAAGGAAAGATGAAAATAGAATTTAGAACACTAATCCCAAAATAAGATAGAGAAAATATAATGACACTTTAAAAAAAGGTAAAATGGTAGTAGTAATAATACTCGTTAAAAATAAAAATGTAGTAATTAAAAAGGTAAAATCAGGTGATGAAAAAAGAAAAAAATTAGTTTCTTAAGTAAAAGGTGAAAAAAAAAATAAATAAAAATGTGCAGTAGTGAAGGTCCTTCAGTTCCTCTACTCTTCTGTTTGACATGCCTTAGTCCTGTCAGGTATTCAGGAGAGTGTTGAAGTTCCCTGCGATACACTGTTCCTCCGTGTTGTAAACTACAGTCCTGATTTTAAAACAGGCCGTATTTGTTTCCCAGACTGCCTTTATTTGTTTTTACAGAAGAGTCAGTTTGTGGTTCAGCCTCTGGGTGGCAGTGTTTCTGGATTGACCTCCGAGTCTATAAGTCCTCTCTAGCCAGTAGTTTGGGAGAGCTGTTTCTGCCACAGAGCTGTTTCTTTGATTGTTACTCCCAGCTCTGATTCCCAGGTTCCACAAAAACAACTTTTCCCTGCAGTGTCTGCGAGTGACCCCAATAGGGCGATCCTATGTATTGGGTTTAATAACCAAATGCAAAGATTTAAGGGGGAGAGAGGAAAAAAAAGGGACTGAGGAGATGGGTGAGCTCTCGCAACCCTCCACCGTCCAGCTCTGTGCACAGTCTCTTCCGCAGGTCCTCTCTCCCTGGCACTAAGCAGCCGGTACACTGGCAAAATCCAAGGCTGCCTTTTTGCACCCAGTCCAGCTATGGGCTTATTTTTAGCATTCCCTTCTGGCGGCAGCCCTGTGAGACCCTCATGCTAGCCCCAAGGGCCGTGGACCTCGTGGGGCACAGACTACCCCCGGGTGCGTTCCTCTCTCCAACCTGAATTGCAAACCGCACCCTTATCAAGGCGAAATCTGACCTTTCCGTGAGGAGGTGCAGGGCTCCTCTGAGTCCACGTGTTCGCGCTGCTTTAGATCCAGTGTTTCTGGGTCAGTAGCCAATTCCTGGATGCCGTGGTTGCAGGGTCTCTGGATGTATATGTTTCCGAAAACAGCCACTCAAGATGGCGCGGACTCTGCAGCTGAGCCAGCCATTCCAGGAGAGTTTTCAGCTGCAGTCTCCAACAGTCCTCTTTCTCTGGGAGTCCTCTGCCTTTCTCAGCTGAAAACTGTCTCCCAGCTGAATTTGCTCTGCCTATTCGGGCTAGATGTTATTCGGTTCAGCTGCTCACCCTATCTGCTCTGGGACAAGGCATGGAACACGTCCATCTATACCGCCGCCGCCATTTTCTCCTCCCTCCTTTTGTTTTGTTTTCTTTTTTTACTTCTGTTTTTCCTCTCCTCGCTTATTCTCTTCTACTAATAGCTTAACAAATTCCAATCACAAACTCAGGCCTCTCTACTCTCTATTCTCCCTTTCCAATAGTAAATGAATACATAGATAGATTAAAAAAGGAGAAAAGTTATATATATATACACACACACACACACACACACACACACATACATACATACTAGAGGCCCGGTGCACAAAAATTTGTGCACTCGGAGGGGTCCCTCAGCTCGGCCTATGCCATCTTGCAGCCTGGGACCCCTCGGAGGATGTCCACCTGCTGGCTTAGGCCCGCTCCCTTGGATATCGGGCCCAAGCTGGCAATCAGACATCTCTTTGGCAGCCCGGCAGCCCTCGGGGGATGTCCACTTGCCAGCAGGGAGGAGACTGAAGCTGCTGTCGGACATCCTTAGTGCTGCTGAGGAGGCAGGAGAGGCTCCCACCACTACCGCTGTGCAGGCAGCCAGAGCTCCCCTGTGGGAGTGCACTGACCACCAGAGGACAGCTCCTGCATTGAGCATCTGCCCCCTGGTGGTCAGTGTGTGTCATAGTGACCAGTCATTCTGCTGTTAGGGTCAGTTTGCATATTACCCTTTTACTTTATAGGATAGAGGCCTGGTGCACGGGTGGGGGCCGGCTGGTTTGCCCTGAAGGGTGTCCCGGGTCAGGGTGGGGGTCCTGCTGGGGTGCCTGGCCAGCCTGGGTGAGGGGCTAATGGGTATTTGCAGGCTGGTCACACCCTCTTCAGGGTGGGGGTCCCCACTGGGGCACCTGGCCAGCCTGGGTGAGGGGCTGATGGGTGTTTGCAGGCTGGTAACACCCCCTTCAGGGTGGAGGACCCCACTGGGGTGCCTGGCCAGCCTGGGTGAGGGGCTGAGGGCCATTTTCAGGTTGGCCAAGCCCCCCAGTGACGGAAGCTCCCAGCCTCTCCTTTTTTTCTTTTTTTTTTTATTCTGGGATTTATTTGCCTTCTATAATTGAAACTTGGTAGCCTTTAGTGGAGCTCAGAGCTGGCCAGGGCAGGCGGGAAGCTTGGCTTCCTCCATCGCCAGGGGCAACCCAAGCCTCCTGCTCGCTCCAGCTCCATGGCCACGGCCGGCTGAAAGCAGGTATCTGGGGTTTATTTATCTTCTATAATTGAAACTTTGTTGCCTTGAGTGGAACTCAAAGCTGGCCCCGGCAGGCAGGAAGTTTGTCTTCCTCCATCACTGGGGCAACCAAGCCTCCTGCTTGCTCCAGCTCCGTGGCTGCCGGATGCCATCTTTGTTGTGTTAATTTGCATATAGTCACTCTGATTTGCTGGTGGGAGTGGTTTAAGGCATAGCGAAAGTACAGTCAATTTGCATGTTTGTCTTTTATTAGTGTAGATATTATATATATTAAAAGCCTAATATGCAAATTGTCCCCTTGGGCAGTCATTCCACTGGGAGTTCGATCACTTGCTATGATGTGCACTGACCACCAGGGGGCGGCGCAGAACATGGTGGACGTCGGTGACATGGCGCTGGCAGCGGGTGGCAGAGGTTCTGCCAGCCCCGATGGGTCCCAACAAGAGCAGGACTACAGCAGAATGGTGTGGAGCAGGTGAGCGGCAATGCCAGACCAAGGCAGGTACAAGCGGGGGCCAATCGCCACACAGATGGCAACCAGCAGTGGCAGCGGGGGGTGGGGGGGTGGGGGAGGGCGCCTCCTGGCTCCCAGTCACTGAGGGATCCAGGCAGGGGGAGTGGGATGGGTTCCAATTGATCGCCTTGCAGGCAGGATTGTGGAGCAGATGTGGGGGTGGCACCAGGCCAAGGCAGGGTGCCAGGCAGGGCTGCAGGGCTGCGAGGCTGGGGTGGTGAGCAGGGACCCAGTCCCCACAGGCCACCCAGAGTGACCCCATCTGTGCACGAATTCGTGCACCGGCCTCTATATATAAATAAATTTATATATATATATAAATTTTCTTTTGTATATATACTTTTATATATATATATATATATATATATATATATATATATATATATATATATAATTAGAAGCCAGGTGCACGAAATTCATGCACGGGGGGGGTGTCCCTCAGCCCAGCCTGCACCCTCTCCAATCTGGGACCCCTTGAGGCATGTCTGACTGCCCATTTAGGACCAATCTCAATGGGATCGGTCCTAAACAGGCAGTTGGACATCCTCTACAATCCAGGACTGTTGGCACCCAACCACTCGCCTGCCTGATTGCCCCTAACCACTTCTGCCTGCCAGCCTGATCACTCCCTAACCACTCCCCTGCCATCCTGATCGATGCGTAACTGCTCCCCTGCCAGCCCGATTAAGCCTAACTGTCCTCCCCTGTTGGCCTTGTCACCCCTAACTGCCCTCCCCTGCTAGCCTGGTCACCCCTAATGTCCTTCTCTGCTGGCCTGGTTGCCCTCAATTGCCCTCCCCTGCAGGCCTGGTCCCCCCCAACTTCCCTCCCCTGCTGGTTATCTTGTGGCAGCCATCTTCTGTCCACATGGGGGCAGCCATCTTGTATGTTGGAGTGATGGTAAATTTGCATATTACCTCTTTTTTATATAGGATATGTATTTTTTTTTCTTTTTTGTATTTAGTTTTTTACTTTTCTTCTTATACACTCATTCTCTACCCACCTCCTCTATACTGAATTGTGGCTATTTTCCCATTTATTTCCTTGACCTTATCTTCTGGAAATAAGCTCTGCTTCCTCAGATTCATCTGGCTGTTTATTGTTTGGGGGGTTGTAGTTTACATATTTTGGATTAGTTATTGTTTGTAGTTTGCATTCATCTCTGGTGTTTGTTGTTTGAAGTTTTTGGATTAGTTGCTGTTTTATTGAATATTCTCCCAATATACATATACTTTCCCTCCTTTTTTCTTCTCTTTCTTTCCTCTCTTACATTTTTTTCCTCTTCTCAATATCATTTTTGCACACTTTTCTATCCCCTAACTCTCTTTTTTCTGGTGGTCACCTTTATTTGGGGTAATAGTGTTTGGTACCCTCTGCGTTGTGTCTTGTTCTGTTGTATGTTGTGCCTTTCAGTCAATGCAGGAGAGAGAGAGCTACATAACCAGACATCCAGAGAGGAGCAATCATGGGGAGACAAAGAAATAGCCCACATACAAAAGAAAAGAAGAAATCACCAGAAAAGGAAGTAAACAAAATGGAGACAAGCAATATGTCAGAGAAAGAATTCAGAGCAATGGTCATAAGGTCACCAAAAAGAATGGAGGACAAATTCAACATGTGTAAGAACCAAGAGGAAATGAAGAACCAAGAAGAAATGAAAAATGACATGACTGCAATAAAGAACTCAATAGAAAGCATCAACAGTAGACTAGAAGAAGCAGAGGACCACATCAGTGAGCTAGAAGACAAGGTAGGAAAAAATACCAAAGCAAAGCAGCATCTAGAAAAAAAAACAATAAAAAAAATCAAACACCTGGAAGCTAAATAGTATGCTACTAAACAATGATTGGGTTACTAAAGAGATTAAAGAAGAAATAAAAAGCATCATGGCAACAAATGACAATGAAAACACAACCATCCAACATCTATGGGACACAGTGAAAGTGGTTTTGAGAGGGAAGTTCATAGCTCTACTGGCCTATCTCCAAAAAACAAGTACAATGGCAATAAATTATCTAACCCTACAACTCAAAGAGTTAGAAAGAGAGGAACAAGAAAAGCCCAGTGTAAGCAGAAGGAAGAAAATAATAAAGATCAGAGGGGAGATAAACAATATAGAGACAAAAAAAAACAATACAAAAGATCAACCAAACCAAGAGCTGGTTCTTTGAAAAGATAAACATGGAAATTCTTTTTAAAAAATATTTTTATTGATATTAGAGAGAGGAAAGGAGAGGGAAAGAGAAAAATCAATGAAAGAGAAACTTCAATTAGCTGCTTATTGCATGTCCCTTACTGGGGATCGGTGCCGAAACCTGGGCATGTGCCCTGACCAGGAATCAAACCAGAAACCTCTTGGTGCCCAGGCCAATGCTCAACTAACTCAGCTACACAGGCCAGGGAAAATTGGAAATTCTTGATTCTAGAGTCAGAATTTTCATTGCTAGAGGCCAGCAGGACTCTGGGTCCATGTGTCCCTTCCAGGCTTATCAGGATACCAACAATCTAGAGTCCCATTTTTAAAAAAATATATTTTATTGATTTTCTACAGAGAGGAAGGGAGAGGGACAGAGAGCCAGAAACATCGATGAGAGAGAAACATCAATTCAGCTGCCTCCTGCACACTCCCCACTGGGTAAGTGCCCTGCAACCAAGGTAAATGCCCCTTGACTGGAATCGAACCCGGGACCCTTGAATCCATAGGCCGACGCTCTATCCACTGAGCCAAACTAGTTAGGGCTGGAGTCCCATTTTTATGTTGAGTTCAGCTGTCTCCTTCCCCACCAACGTCAATGTATACAGAGAGCCAGTGCACAAAAAGCACCCTCCCTCAACCTCTCCACACACCCCATGGAGGAGGACTGTGCCACTGACATGCCTACCTACATCCTGCTCTCCACTCGCTCCCCACAACCTGGGTGGTAGGGGAGATGAAGCTGGATGTAGGCATTTCTACAACCAGCAGAACATTATACTCACTATTGTGATGTGGATAATTAGAACCATCATCTTTTCCTCTAGGTCTCACATCATCAGCACCAATATGAAGTCATTGGAGCACCCAGCCACATGGACCCAAGGGGACATTCTGAAGCTGCCTGGACCCTCAATATCTTCTTTAGCCTCTTACAAAACAATTGTACTATCCCCTACATCTTCATGGCACTTCATAGTTGAGAAATCTCTCTAATTAGCATCATCTCATCTAAGCTTTCTGAGCTGTAATGGGTCAGTAGAATAATTTTTAAAAATAAAGGGTAAAATGGGCTCAGAGAAGTTGAGTAAGTTACAGGAGGTCACAGAGAAGTGGGGGATCGCTTGTCCTAGTCTGGAGTCCTTTCTACAACACCAAACAAATTATAGACATGGAAACAAATACACTTTTGGAGAAAACTAAAACTCCTTACGGGAATAAGCTTTCCATTACACATTTAGAGATAAAGCCAAAATGCAAACCTTCCCCTGATGGTGGGACAGCATTAACAAACGTACCCCAGGCTTCCACATACTTAAAAACATTAAACTAATTCCAGGGTTATAGGCTTGATTTAAGACATGGCAGTTAATAGAAAAGTTCTAGATAGAAAATAATTGTAGCAAAATTGTACATCTGTATATATGCACACATGTAGAAAACATATTGCTTTTGATGTTTGTGCCATTTCTTAGTTACCATTTTACATATCCACACCTGCTTCATCCCTACACTTTAACCCACCATATTACTTTTTAGTTATGTATGACTCATTTTCAGTTAATGAGAAATAATTAAGGTAATAATAAATATGTTTTAACCAATGAAGCACTTTCATGAGTAAAAATCCAGATTTTTATAATAAGTTTCTAGGAATAGCTCAGTTTTCACATTTAATATCTGAACCTCACATTTATCACAGGTAGCACGAAATTGCTTTTATTTTAAAGAACAGTTATATATTCAGAGAAAAGAGTATAAAATCAATAAATACACTCCCCTGTATCATATAAAATGTGTGTGCCACATTTCCCTAAGAAATTTCCTGCATTTAGACATCCTGGTCCATATTCACCTAAAAGTCTGAGTGTACCCTTTCCCTGGCAGTTTTTACCTTTGGGCTTTGGTACATTTCATAGAAAGGAAAATACAGGCAGTGGACGTAGAGGCAGAAGTAGAAGACTTCGAGCACAAGAGCCCATCAAATGTTTGCTGGGGACAAGTAAAATGAGGACCTCTCCCACTGGGCTTCAGTGACTAAGGGTGGCAAGTGTACAAAACGTGCAAGAAGTCAAAGAAATCCTTCTCCTTAATGGGAAAGACGACACCATGCAACGTGAGTGGAGTGATTAAGAAGAAATGTTTATTGGATTCAATTACTCAGTTGATGGCTCATCTAAATTTCACTTTGTGTTTAAATATTTGCCTGAAAAATGACTTCACATCATTTGTATGGCCTCAAAATGTCAGGACGGTGCGGATACTGAAACACAAAATTAAAGATATTATTTTAATATTTATGTAGTTCACACTCTTCCATGTAAGAGTCCACCCTTCCACCCTTGGACTCTTACATTTGATGTGTCTCAGTGAACAGGTGTCTGTGTTTCCTGCCACTCCATTGCCACCCCTATGCATTCAAGTCAAAGATAGTTCACCTTTTCCGGGTTTGGTCTTGTGTTTTCTCCAACCTTAAATTCAAACCTAAACATGGCTTTCATTTAGGCTTTATTATGCATTGGGATTCTCACAAAACATTTTTAGAGCCTACATGCTTGGCATAATAGTTAACTGAAAACAATAATGGGCAATGAGTTTTTGCTATTTGTCACATACTCCATAGATGTTCCTTGTGTATTTTATCACTTAAATTCAACAATGCTATGAGGCAGAATTTAAAGATTAAAGATGAAAAATACTGAGGCTGCCCTGGCCGGTTTTGCTCAGTGGATAGAGCGTCGGCCTGTGAACTGAGAGGTCCCAAGTTCAATTTGGGTCAAGGGCATGTACCGTGGTTGCGGGCACATCCCCAGTGGGGTATGTGCAGGAGGCAGCTGATCGATGTTTCTCTCTCATCGATGTTTCTGACTCTCTGTTCCTCTCCCTTCCTATCTGTAAAAAATCAATAAAATATATTTTTAAAAAATGCTGAGGCTTAGAGAGATTTGTAACTTGCTCTAGGTCACACATTTAGTGCAAATTGCTGGGATTTAAACCCCAATGCAAAATTGCACAAATTATAAGATGACGGGTATCTTGCCTGAAGGAAGCAATGATGTAACAGTAAATGATGAAGATTTAATAGAGCTCTGATAAAGTGGTGCATAAGGAGATAAAGCTGATTTGTATTTAGAGAGACTCCATTCTTGGGAAGATCAGACATATAACATTTACACTACAACTCATGTTCTTTCTCAGAATCATCTTCTGATGAATAAATACTTTAGAAAAGGTCTTCATGCCTTTAAAAATTATATTAATTATATTACATTAATATTTAACATAACATTTATATTAAATGTTACATTATATTAAAACAATCCCAATGTAGCTCCACCTACTCCTATATGTAATTTACATTTACAGCCATTAATGTCAACCTTTTTAACTGGCCAGACAGAGGCTTCAGTGACTCCAGGTTATGCTTATGACAGCAGGACTCTGATTCTTTTTCTTAGCAAGGGTGAGTGTAATTTTGTATATAAAGACTAGAGGCCTGGTGCACAAAATTGTGTACTGGTGTGGGTGGCTGGGGCGAAGGGCCACAGCTGTTCTGGTAGTTCCGCTGTTTGGTCGATTTGCATGTCACCCTTTTATTATATAGGATGAGTGGCTTTGATCATTTAGATTCACTGTAACCAACATATGTAATTTCATTTCAGCAGAACTGGAAATGCAAAACAACTGTTCCTAGCTTCTCACAATATGATCTTAAATGTTCTGCATGCAAAGACTGAACTAGTAATCTAAAACCAAGGCACTCCAATGTTTTTCTCATACTTTCACCTCTTTTCTCTACTAATCAAACCCCCACCATAAAAGGAAACTTAAAAACTACCTCTTTCCAGAACGAAGCAGGTCAAATGCTTCATTTATTTTCTCAAAAGGTAAAACATGGGTTATTAATGGGTCGAATGAATACTTCTTAGCCATAAAGTCAGTCACAAGTTTGGGGACGGAATCTTTACTCTTAAAGCCTGAAAAGAATATGACATCATTGTTAGGGGCAGCAAAGGGTAAGAGAACTGGAGAGGAGACTTTCTGAGTAGAATTCAAGTGGAAGTTCTACTGCTACTTACTTGTACAAAGACTACTATTACTGAGGTCAATGAGAGACTGAGTGCTCCAATATCCTCTTGCAGTGGTTAGACTTTTTGTTGTTGTTGTTACTTAAAAAAAATCTGACGAGCTAAGCTAGGGTCCTTATTTATTAGCTCTCTCACAGAGAAATTATTGTATGCATGGTTATTCCCAAAGGCAAGGAGCAAAATGTGCAGCTGTCTAGATTTGGGCAATGAGAGTAACCATGAATTATTGCTATGGACTTCCTGTGTCCTCCTAGGTATATTTCATGCCTTGTGCAGTCACATGTATAAAGAGAAGTGGTGCTGAAAGACCCTAGTTTATGGGGACACCAGAAAAGCCTGTCTTGGGAATGTGTGTATTAGTTCTACATCTAGTTGATTTGGAGCCTGTAGATGTATTGGAGCCTATTAATTTATTTCAAACATTTTGCTTTTTAAAACCTGGCTTTGTCACTTGATGAAGGGGAGAAATCCTGAGATTAATAAGAATTCAGCCCAATTAGAAGGCAGAGGAGGGTGGTGGTGGGCAGGGGTAAGAGGTCAACCAAAGGACTTGTATGCATGCATGTAAGCATAGCCAATGGACATAGACAGTAGGGGGGTGAGTGCATGTGCTAGGTGTCAGGAGAAGGCGGGGAGAAATCAATGGGGGAAAAAGGCGACATGTAATACTTTCAACAATAAAAAATTTAAAAAAAAAGAACTCAGCCCTCAAGCCAAAATACATACCACCAAAAATTGCTCCTGTCCAGGTACGTCCACCCAATAGCAGCATGGGGTTCAGAGAGAGAGTCTTGGAATCAGGAGGTACTCCTACAATGACGCTTACGCCATATGCCTCTTGACAGCTTTCCAAGGCAGCCAGCTGGAATAAAATTAATATCTGGCATCATTGAAGTGGACTTTCTGATAGTCCTCATTCATGGTACATGGTATCATGTAATTTTGATTTTGCTAGATTGTAAACATGTGGAGGGAAGAGACTATATGTCTTTGGCTTCTTCGATCCCATTATGCCCAGAATAGTACTGTGGTTTTAGGAAATGTCCAGAAAACACTTTTTGAATGAGACAATGGGTGAATGAATTTGTGTACACTTAATTCTTCCTTAATAATGTAATGAAGAGGCAAATGTTATTACAAATATATCTATTTAAAGCCTGATTCCTCAAATACAAGTAATGTTTTGTCATCACCCAATTGTCAGGCAATCTATGAGTTGGTTAACTCATTTTCATTTGCATATTAAATAGTATTTTGAACTCAGTACTTTAAATCAGGTGTTCTGATGGTGAATAAGATATAAGATCAATTATATCATCACAATTTGTCTTTTGTCCACTTTATGGTCTCCCTTTTTAATGGTTCCCTACAGTACTCTCCTTTTCTAATATGGACAATTTTTCTGTATTTTTTCCAGCTTTGTTGAGGTATAATTGTCAAATAAAAATTGTATAAATGTAGGCTATACAACATGATCTGTAGGGTGTAAATATGATGATTTACTATACATATGCAACATGAAATGACTAGTACAATCAAGTTGACGTTACCTCACATGGTTACTATTTTCTTTTTTATAGTAAGAACATTTAAGATCTATTCCCATTGCAAACTTGAAGAACAGAATATATTATTGACCATAATCACTATATTGTACATTAGATCCTCAGACTTTACTCATCTTATAACTCTCATTTGTACCCTTTACCAACATTTCCTCATTTCCTACCCCAACCCTAGCCCTGGCAACCACCATTGTAATCAGTGGTTCTAAGACTTCAACTTTATTCCACATATAAAGGAGATCATAAAGTATTTGTCTGTGTGTGGCTTATTTTACTTAGCGTAAAATTATGTTGTTGCAAATGGCAGGATTTTCCTCTTTTTAAGGCTGAATAATATGCCACCATATACATATCACAATTTCTTTATTCACTCATCAGTTGACAGACACTTAGGTTGTTTTCACATTTTGGTTATTGTGAATAACGCTGCAGTAAACATAGGGGTGCAGAAATCTATTCAAGGTAGTGATTTCATTTTCTTAGGATATATACCTAGAAGTGGGGTTACTAGATCATACCATAGTTTTATTTTTAATTTTCTAAGGACCCTTTATACTGCTTTTCAGAATGTTGAACCACTTTACATTCCCACTAACAGTGCACAAGGGTTGCCTTGTCTCCACACCCCTGCCAATACCATTTCTTGACCCTTTGATAACAGCCATCCTAACAGGAGTGGTGAGGTATTGTCTCTGTAATTTTGATTTGCACTGCCCTGATGATTAATCATGGTGAGCACTTTGTAATATACCTGCTAGACTGAAATGAACATGTTTTAAATGGGCTCTTACCTCCCAAAAATGTATAGAGTGCATTGATTTTACTTTAAACTATACCTATAATTCTGAAACTCCAAAAGAAAGCCTTCCTCTTCCAGTCAGGGCTTTAAACATGTTGTAGTAGGACACTTTTTCAGGATCTCCCAGCTATATATACTGACCAGTGACCTGGTGCACAAAATTCGTGCACATTAAAAGGGAATTAATTAGAGGAAATATTTTAATATTGCTATTTGCTCTTTCTCTATAATAGAAGTGTCAGAGATGAAAGAAAATTAGTAAAATGTATATGAAAATCTTCCTCCTTTCAGAGTCTGGGGCATGCCGTGAGACCCAGACTCAAGTCCTCGCCCACCCGCGTGCACCTCAAAATTGCACGAGACCCAGACCTGGCCAGCACCACCCCCATTGGGCTAGATCCAGACCCAGCTGGCCCCACCCCCATCAAGCCCCACCCAGTGGGGGGGGGGGCACGAACTCAGGTCACCTGTCCTGGCGTCTGGGTGGGGGGGCACGGCCTGAGTTCCCCTGGGCTGGGGGGCTGCACCTTGAGGTCCTCTGGCCCAGGCCAGGATGCACACCTTGAGGTCCCTGTCAAGCCCTGCTGGGCGGGGAACATGCCCACAGGTCCCCCAGCCTGGTGCCAGGGCAGGGGACACTGCCTGAGATCCCCTGGCCCAGGCCAGGGCAGGGGGCACACCTTGAGGTTCCCTGTCAAGCCCTGTTGGTGGGGGAAGTGGATTGAGGGGGAGGCTTAAGGTCCCCCGGCCTGGCGGCAAGGTCGGGGGCACGGCCTGAGGTGCCCTGTCAAGCCCCACCAGGTTGGGAACGCAGCATTCAGGTCCCTGCTGATTGCTCCTTAAGGCTCATTATGGGAACTTGGCCTCCGCTGTGGGTGCAGCCATCTTGTGTAACAGAATCCCTGCCTCTGCTGCGGGTGTAGCCATCTTGACCTTTGCAGCGTGATAGTCAATTTGCATATTCCCTCTTTACTAGATAAGATTAATCCTTTGATTTTGGAGTATGACATCTGGAAAACCAGATGACTGTGGGACATGTGGTTATCAGACATTTGGTGTCTTCAAATAAAGTAACAATCCAATCCCACATGAGGAATTGGAAGGAATTTAGCTGGAGATGGCTTCCTCATGGTAATTGACCATGTTTGTAATTATTTGAAAGTAATGTTATGTATGTTGTAGAGATGATGGAAGCACTGCATCACTGAAAACATTACTTCCTATCAGTAGCACCAGATAATATTTAGTAAGAGCTTTCCACTGGACAAGTGGCACTGTGCTAAGTATTTTATATGCATTGTCTCATGTAATCCATAGATATGTATTTCTTATACTTTTTGGTGAAAAAATCTGTTGACTTTTAAAAGTATTCAGCCTAACACATAGATTTGGCGCTTAATATGTGTGCCAGGCACTGGGCTGTATGCTGTGGTAAATGGGGCCTGTTTTATGTTAATAAAATGATACTTGTCTTAAATTGCTCACTATTTCTTTTGAGCAAATTGTGATTTATGAAAAAAATCGGAAGTCATTAAAACATAAAAATTATTAAACCATTTTGTTTAAAAATGTGAGGAGAAATTGAAAAATAAGATTTTTCAATTTGAGAACAGCATTAGTATTATTTATGTTTACTTAATTTGAATATTGTAACTAAAAGTTAACAAAGTAAATTTTAAATGGCCTAATACTCTAAAAGGGAAATATTACTTGAACTAGGATGGCATAACTGATGGAATAAAACATTTCTTATAATAATAAATAATCCAGGCATTAAATAGGAGATGAAACATCACTATTCATAGTTTGAAAAATATTCTGTACATATAATATTCATATTCTGCTGCCTAAAATCACTCTCCAGAATGCAGAAACACGCATTTCATGGCATTCCATGGCACATACATACCATGGTGTCAAGCCGACCAACGACTTCAAATGAAAAATCCACACCTCCACCGCTCATTTCCTTCAGCACCTCGTGGATGGGTTTCTTGAAGTCCTCTGGGCTGATGCACTCGGTGGCGCCCAGTTGCTTTGCCTTGGCATATTTGTCTTTGTTGATGTCCACCCCAATGATCCTGGCTGCTCCAGCCGCTTTACAGCCCATGACAACCGACAGGCCCACTCCTCCAAGGCCAAACACCGCACAGGTGGAGCCTGGGGTCACCTGTGTTTCAGAAAATGCAAAAATGGATTAGGTAATGATTGTTGTATAAAGTGTCCTGTCTTATCCATTAGCAGGACTATTCAGACTCCTATGTCCAACCTGCTGTCAAAACCTGTTTTGGCTTCAGTTGCTTCGTATTTAAATTGAGGAGTTTAAATCTGTGGTTCTGAACTTTGCCAGACATTAGACCCCCCTGGGGAGCTTTAAAACCTCTCAATAGCCAGGTCACAGCCCATAGCCAATTACATCAGAACCTGTGCAGGTGGGGCCTGGTTCCCAGGTGATTCCAATGGAAAGAAAGCCCAGGCTGGGAGCCCACTGTTGGATGACCTCTCAGCTCTAAATGCCAATGACTCCCATCTTGAAGAGAATCTAGGGCAGTGATGGCGAACCTATGACATGCATGTCAGAGGTGACACGTGAACTCATTTTTTTGGTTGATTTTTCTTTGTTAAATGGCATTTAAATATATAAAATAAATATCAAAAATATAAGTCTTTGTTTTACTATGGTTGCAAATATCAAAAAATTTCTATATGTGACACAGCACCAGAGTTAAGTTAGGGATTTCAAAATGCTGACTCGCCGAGCTCAAAAGGTTCTCCATCACTGATCTAGGGGCTGAAATCCATTGACAGGCTTCAGTAAATTGTACATACACAGAAGCAATTTTTGGAAATAAAGTAAGTGGGAAAGGTTAATCCATGAGACCAAAAATAATCTAATCAAACGCGCAGCGATTAACTCCTTGTTTCGTTAGCTTTAGAAGTCATGACTAGTACAATGAGAACAGAAATTAGCTGTAGGGCAGAGAAGAGTTATTCTCAGCTTCAAGTCAAACCTAACAACAGGGGAAATGGAACTGGAAACTTTAAACAGCTTGAGACCAATGTGATCTTAGTGGGTCTTTATCTTTGCTTTTTAAAATACACTAATGAACAATAATGCAATAAAAATTGGCCACATTTTAATAATGGATGGAATTCATTTTCATGAGTGCCCTTGCCCTCTGCTCTGTGTGCAGGCTCAGTTAGACCACCTGCTCAAACAGACAAGGCAATTGCACAAGGGACTTAGTGCTAGAGTCACAGAAATTTGAAAAACATGTGCTTTCAGTTGTTGAAATTGGCTAGGGACTGTTTAATACACCTAGTCAGCTATAGGAGTCAGCCTTCAGTGTGGGTAAAATATTCCTTCTGTCCCAAGTAATCATGCATCCTCTGGAGTACAACATCACTTTTTACTTTACTTAAAAAAATGTGAGGCTTGTGACTGTGGTTATAAAATGCAGGTAACTATATATTCCTAGAGGCCCGGTGCACGAAATTCATGCACTGGGGGTTGGGGGTCCCTCAGCCCAGCCTGGCCCCTCTCACAGTCCAGAAGCCCTCAGTGGCCTAAGCCACAGTCTGGCAGCAGAGGCTCGAAGCAGGCGCCCCGTGTGTGTGTGTGTGTGTGTGTGTGTGTGTGTGTCCACCGGTGGCCTGCCCCCAGCCACATCGGAGGTTTGGAGCAGGCACCCCGTGTGTGTGTGTGTGTGTGTGTGTGTCCACTGGGGGCCTGCCCCCAGCCACACCATGGAGGCTTGGAGCAGGCGCCCGTGTGTGTTGATCTCTCAGGCTCCTGGCTGTGCCTGCGTGTTTTTCTTTCCCTTCCTCCATTGCTGGGGGCAACCAAGCCTCCAGCTCCATGGCCACTTGGCTTCTCCGCTGCAGCCGCCGTGAGGCTTTGTTTCTCCGCTGCAGCCTTAGCGGAGAAGCCAAGCCTCTTCAGTCTTCAGTCTTCAGTCTTCACTCTTTTTTTAAAAAATATATTTTATTGATTTTTTACAGAGAGGAAGGGAGAGGAATAGAGAGTTAGAAACATTGATGAGAGAAAAACATCGATCAGCTGCCTCCTGCACACTCCCCACTGGGATGTGCCCGCAACCAAGGTACATGCCCTTGACCTGAATCGAACCTGGGACCCTTGAGTTCGCAGGCCGATGCTCTATCTGCTGAGCCAAACCGGTTAGGGCTAGTCTTCACTCTTCACTTGGCTGGAGCCTTCAGTCTTCACTCCGCGCCTGCGTATGCAAATTAACCACCATCTTTGTTGGGTTAATTTGCATACTCATCTGATTGGCTGGCAGGCGTAGTGAAGTCACACCAATTTACATGTTTCTCTTTTATTACTGTAGATTAGTGGCCTGGTGCACGAATTTGTGCACATTGAGAGGAAATTAATTACAAGAAATATTTTAATATTGCTATTCTCCCTTTCTCTATAATAGAAGTGTCAACCAGGGAGGAAGAAAATGGCGGAGGTATAGACGGACGTGTCCCGTGCCTTGTCCAGGAGCAGATAAGGGTGAGCAGCTGAAACAGGTAACATACAGCCCTAATAAACAGAGGATATTCAGCAGGGAGACAGTTTGCAGCTGGGAAAGACAGAGGACTCCCGGAGAAAGGGAACGGTTGGAGATTTCGGCTGAAATCTCTCCCGGAGAGCCGGCTCAGCCACAGAGAACGTGCCATCTTGAGTGGCTGTTATTGGGAGCATATAAAGCCAAAGACCCGGCATCCACGGTATCCACGGCATCCAGAGATCGGCTACTAACCCGGAAACAATGGACCCCAAGCAGCCCGACTACGTGAACTTAGAGGAACCCTGATTCTCCTCACGGAAAGGTCAGACTTCCCCTAAAGGTGCAGTTTGCAATTCAGGTTGGAGAGAGGAACGCGCGCACACACACATGCGCTGGGGAAATCTGAGCCCCACAAAGTCCGCGGCCGTTGGGGCCAGCGTGATCTGCAAGTGTGAAAGGGCTCCCGCAGGGCTGCTGGCAGAAGGGAATGCTAAAAATAAGCCCATAGCTGGACTGGGTGCAAAAAGCAGCCTTGGATTTTGACAGTGTGCTGGCTGCTTAGCACTGGGGAAGAGAGGGTTCGCAGAAGGGACTGCGCACAGAGCTGAAAGGTGGGGGGTTGTGAATTCGCGCAACTTCTCAGGCTCTTGTTCTCTCTCTTCCTATTAAATCTTTGCATTTGATTATTAAACCCAGTACATGGGATTGCCCAGTCGGCGTCACTCGCAGAGACTGCAGGGGAAAGTTGTTTTTGTGGAACCTGGGAAACAGAGCGGGAGTAACGACTAAAGAACAGGTTCTAGGACAGTCGACTCTCCCAAACCAGTTTTAAGTGCGATAGGGAAAATAAACCCAACTGCTGGATAGAGAGGACTTATAGCCTCAGAGGTCAATCCAGAAATACTGCCACCCAGGGGCTGATCCACGAACTGACTCTTCTGTAAATACAAATAAAGGCAGTCTGGGAAACAAATACGGCCTGCCTTAAAATCAGGACTGTGGTTTACAACACGGAGGAACAGTGTATCGCAGGGAAATTTAACACTCTCCTGAATACCTGGCAGGACTAAGGCGTCCCAGAAAGAAGAGTAGAGGACCTGAAGCACCTTCACTACTGTACATTTTTATTTTTAATTCTTTTTTCACCTTTTAATTAAGAAACTATTTTTTTTCATCACCTGATTTTACGCTTTTGATTACTACACTTTTATTTTTAACTAGCATTGTTATTACTACCATTTTATCTTTTTTTAAAGTGTCATTATATTTTCTCTTTATCTTATTTTGGGATTAGTGTTCTACATTCTATTTTCATCGTTCCTTTAGCATCATTTTTCTCTACCCCAACTTTACCTTTATGCCAAAACTCTCTTCCTCACTTTTCCCCTTTTGTTGTCCTGTTTCTCTTACCCTATTCCTGCTTTAGATTTTCCCTATTCCTTCTTTTAACCCCCCGTCTAAATTTCACCCTACTTATATATCTAATTTCCAATCCCCTGCTCTAAATCCATATACACCTCTCTCTTATCTTTCTTCACTATCCAAACTTTTTTTCTTCTCTGTCGTTTTGTCATGTTTGCTTGATTGTTGAGTATATTGGGTTTTTTTATGCTTGTTTGCCAGATTGTTTTGCTTTTGCTTTTTATTTTCCTGTTGGTTTTTTTTCCTCCGGTTATTTTTGTGCTTCTGTTTTCCCTCGCCTCACTTGATATTAGTGGTTGTTTTTAATTTGCATTCATCTCCAGGGATCTGTTGCTGGAATTGGTTGGGATTAGTGGCGGTGCTATTGGAGTTTTCTCCCCATATAAATAGTCTCTTCCCCTCTTCTATTTCATTCTTTCTCTTCTCTCTCTTACTTTTTTCTCCCTTTTCCCAATTCCATTTTTACACTCCTTTTTTTCCTTTTCCCTTTTATCTTTTTCTTTTCTATCTTCCTTATCCCCTAGTTCTCTTTGCTCGGGTGGTAACCCTTATTTGGGGTTATTAATATTGTTAATACATTTGTGTTCAGTGCCTTGTACGTTGTGCCGTGTTGTGTTGTATTTTGTGCCTTTAAATCAACACAGCAGAGAGAGAACTACATAACCAAACATCTGGAGAAGAGAGATCATGGTGAAACAAAGAACCAGCCTGCGTATGAAAGAAAAACAGGCATCACCAGAAAAGGAAGTAAATGAAATGGAGGCAATAGAGGCAAGCAACCTGTCAGAGAAAGAATTCACAGAAATGACAATAAGGTGGATGAAAATAATGGAAGACAAATTCAACAATATGTGTAAGAACCAAGAGGAAATGAAGAAAAACCAAGAAGAAATGAAAAATGACATCACTGCTATAAAGAACTCAATAGAAAGCATCAACAGTAGACTAGAAGAAGCAGAAGACTGCATCAGTGAGCTAGAAGACAAGGTAGGAAAAAATACCCAAGCAGAGTAGCTTCTAGAAAAAAAAATTAAAAAGCAGGAGGGGAGCCTAAGAGAACTCTGGGACAACATGAAACGAAACAACATCCGAATAATAGGGGTGCCAGAGGGAGAGGAAACTGAGCAAGGAATAGAAAACCTGTTCAAAAAATAATGACAGAAAACTTCCCTGATATAGGGAAGAAAAAACTCACACAAATCCAAGAAGCTCACAGAGTTCCAAACAAAATGAACTCCAAAAGACCAACGCCAAGGCACATTATAATTAAACTAGAGGCCTGGTGCACTCGGGGGGGCGGGGAGAGGGAGGTCCCCCAGCCCGGCCTGTGCCCTCTCACAGTCTGGGACCCCTCGGGAGATAACGACCTGCAGGCTTAGGCCTGCTCCTGGGTGGCAGAGGGCAGGCCCAATCCCTAAGTGCAGCCCCTGGTCAGGCTCAGACCAGGGCCGATTGGGGAGTTGGGGCGCCACCCCCTGTCATGCACAGAGCAGGGCGGATCAGGGGGTTGGGGCACTGCACCCTGTCACACTCAGGGCAGGGCAAATGGGGAGGTTATGGCTCTACCCTGTCACACATAGAGCAAAGCCCGTGGAGGGGGTTGGGGCACCATCCTCTATCACCCACAGAGCAGGGCCGATCAGGGGGATGGGGCACCACCACTGTCACACTCGGGGCAGGGCCGATGGAGAGGTTATGGCTCTACCATGTCACACACAGAGCAGGGCCCGTGGGGGTGGGGGGGGGTGGGGTGCCGCACCCTGTCACACACAGAGCAGGGCCGATCAGGGGATTGGGGAGCTCCCCCCTATCAGGCACAGAGCAGGGCCCATGGGGGGGGGTGGGTTGGGGTTCCGCACCCTGTCAAACACAGAGCCCCAGGGCAATCAGGGGATTGGGGAGCTCCTCCCTATCAGGCACAGAACAGGGCTGATCAGGGGGTTGGGGCGCCTTTCCCTGTCACAAAAAGAGCAGGGCAGATAGGGAGGTTCTGGCCCCACCCCCTGTCACACACAGAGCTGCAGGGTGATCAGGGGGTTTGGGCACTGCCCCCTGTCACACTGATCCCGGTGCCAGGAGGCATATTACCCTTTTACTATATAGACTAGAGGCCTGGTGCACGGGTGGGTGCTGGCTGGTTTGCCCTGAAGGGTGTCCTGGATCAGGGTGGGGGTCCCCACTGGGGTGCCTGGCCAGTCTGGGTGAGGGGCTTAGGGCTGTTTTCCGGGTGGCGAGTGACTGGAGCTCCCAACCACTCCTTGTTTTATTTATTTATTTTTTTTCTGGGCCAGCTTTAGCTCTGAGGCCTCGCTGCTGAAAACACTGATACAAAGTTTCGGTCCGGCTGGGTTTCAGTCTGCTGGTTTCTGGGGTTTTGTTTACCTTCTTATTTGCAACATAGTAAATAGTTGCTTAGAGTTGCAACTGAGAGGCCTGCAAGTGAGGCGGGGAACGTTGGAGTCCGTAGCAAGCAAGCCTCATGCTCGCTTCAGTGCCTGGCTGCCGGCCACCATCTTGGCTGACAGTTAATTTGCATATACTCACTGATTAGCCAATGAAAAGGGTAGCGGTCGTATGCTAATTACCATGTTTCTCTTTTATTAGTGTAGATTGGCAGACACCAATGACAAAGCAAGAATCTTAAAAGCAACCAGAGAGAGACAGAAAGTTATGTACAAAGGATCCCCCATCAGACTAGCAACTGATTTCTCAACACAAACCCATAAGGCAAGAAGGGAATGGAATGAAATATACAAAGTCATGCAAAGGAAGGGTCTGAATCCAAGAATACTGTACCCAGCAAGGCTATCAATCAAAATTGAGGGTCAAATCAGGAGCTTCACAGACAAAAAAGGACTACAAGAGTTTATTACCACCAAACCAGCAATGCAAGAAATGCTAAAGGGTCTGCTGTAAAAAGAAAAAATAGGAAGCGAAGAAGGAACACAGGGGTAAAGAATAAAAATGGCGACAAACAAGTATCTATCATTAATAACTTTAAATGTAAATGGATTAAATGCCCCAATCAAAAGACATAGGGTAACTGAGTGGATAAGAAAACATGACCCATATATCTGCTGTCTACAGGAAACCCACCTCAGAAAAAAAGACGCACATAGACTGATGGTGAAGGGATGGAAAAAGGTTTTTCAGGAGAATGGAAGTGGAAAAAAAGCCAGGGTAGCAATACTTACATCTGACAAATTAGATCTCAAAGTGAAGGTCATAAAAAGAGATAAGGAAGGCCACTTCATAATACTAAAGGGAGCAATCCAACAAGAAGAAATAACTATGGTAAACATATAGGCACCCAATGTAGGAGCACTCAAATACATAAGAAATCTTTTAGAGGAGATCAAGGGAGAGATTGAAAGCAACACAATCATAGTAGGGGACTTTAACACCCCATTATCACCATTGGACAAATCCTCTAAACAAAAAATCAGCAAAGAAACATCAATCCTAAATGACACACTAGATCAGATGGAATTAATTGACATCTTCAGAACATTTCACCCCAAAGCCACAGAATATACATTCTTCTCAAGTGCACATGGGTCATATTCAAAGACAGACCATATATTGGGTCACAGGCAAAGTCTCTTCAAATTCAAGAAAATTGAATTCAGATCAAGCATCTTCTCAGACCACAGTGGCATAAAACTGGAAATCAACTACAATAAAAACAACCCAAAAAAATCAAACACATGGAGACTAAATAGCACACTATTAAACAATGACTGGGTTACCAGAGAGATCAAAGAAATAAAAAACATCATGACAACAAACGACAATGAAAACACGACAATCCAAAACCTATGGGACACAGCGAAAGCAGTCTTGAGAGGGAAGTTCATAGCGCTACAAGTCTATTGCAAGAAACAAGAAATAATGAGAATAAATTACCTAACTCTACAACTCAAAGAGTTAGAAAGAGAGCAACAAGAAAAGCCCAGTGTAAGCAGAAGGAAGGAAATAATAAAGATCAGAGCGGAGATAAATGACGTAGACCAAAAAAACAATACAAAAGATCAAGAAAACCAAGAGCTGGTTCTTTGAAAGAATAAACAAGATTGATGAACCTCTAGCCAGGCTCACCAAGAAACAAAGAGAGAAGACCCAAATAAACAAAATCAGAAATGAAAGAGGGGAAATAACAACAGACCCCACAGAAATACAAAGGATTGTTAAAAAATACTATGAACGACTCTACTCCAACTAACTACACAATCTGGAGGAAATGGACATATTACTAGAAAAAAACAACCTTCCAAAACTTAATCAGGAAGAAGCTAAAAGTCTCAATAGGCCAATAACTATGGAAGAAATTGAAGCAGTAATCAAAAAGCTTCCAGCAAACAAAACCCCGGGGCCAGACAACTTCACAGGGGAGTTTTACCAAACATTCAAGGAAGAACTAAAACCTATCCTCAGACTACTCCAAAAAATTCAAGAAGAAGGAACACTTCCAATCTCATTCTATGAAGCCAGCATCACCCTAATACCAAAACCAGACAAAGACAACACAATGAAAGAGAATTACAGACCAATATCCCTCATGAACATAGATGCTAAAATCCTCAACAAAATTCTAGCAAATCGGACCCAGGAGTACATCAGAAAGATCATACACCATGACCAAGTAGGATTTATTCCAGGGATGCCAGGATGGTACAATATCCGCAAATCAATAAACGTAATACATCACATAAACAAATTGAGAGAAAAAAACCACATAGTCATATCAATTGATGCAGAAAAAGCTTTTGACAAAAATCCAACACCCTTTCTTGATAAAAACTCTCAGCAAGGTAGGAATAGAAGGATCATACCTCAACATAATAAAAGCCATATATGACAAACCCACAGCCAACATCATAATCAATGGGAAAAAACTAAAACCATTCCCCCTAAAAACAGGAACAAGACAGGGATGCCCCCTCTCACCACTCCTGTTCAACACAGTACTGGAAGTACTAGCCGTTGCAATAAGACAAGAAGAAGAAATAAAAGGCATCAAAATTGGAAAAGAGGAAGTAAAACTCTTCTTATTTGCAGATGACATGATATTATACATAAAAAACCTTTAAGACTCCATCAAGGATCTTAAGAAGTGCTGCAACCATCCATACCTCTTTCCTGTGGCTGCTATGGAGTCCCCAAATCTCCCCAGTGGGGCTTAAGAGGGTGGGGCACTTATTAAGTCGTCTGGGAAGCTCATGCTGCTGCAGAAGATGCTGTGGAAGCTAAAGGAGCAAGGACACAGAGTACTCATCTTCTCAAAGATGACCAAAATGTTAGACTTGCTAGAGGATTTCTTAGACTACAAAGGCTACAAGTATGAGCACATCGATGGTGGCATCACTGGTGCCCTGATGCAGGAGGCCATTGATAGATTCAATGCTCCTGGGGCCCAACAATTCTGCTTCCTCCTGTCCACCCGGGTTGGGGGCTTGGGCATCAATCTAGCCACTGAAGACACTGTCATCATCTTCGATTTCTGACTGGAACCCTCATAATGACATCCAGGCCTTTAGCCGCGCTCATTGAATCGGCCAGGCCAACAAAGTAATGATTTACCGGTTTGTGACTCGTGTATCAGTGGAAGAGCAAATCACACAAGTGGCCAAGAGAAAGATGATGCTGACACATCTGGTAGTGCGTCCTGGGCTGGGCTCCAAGGCGGGCTCCATGTCCAAGCAGGAGCTGGATGACATCCTCAAATTTGGCAGTGAAGAACTATTTAAGGATGAAAATGAGGGGGAGAACAAGGAGGAGGATAACAGTGTGATTCACTATGACAATGAGGCCATTTCTCGGCTGTTGGACCGAAACCAGGATGCAATTGAAGACACTGATGTGCAGAATATGAACGAATATCTCAGTTCCTTCAAGGTGGCCCAGTATGTGGTGCGGGAGGAAGACAAGATTGAGGAGATCGAACTGGAGATCATCAAGCAGGAGGAGAATGTGGATCCTGACTACTGGGAAAAGCTGCTGAGGCATCACTATGAGCAACAACAGGAAGACTTAGCCCAGAATCTCGGCAAAGGCAAGCGGGTTCGCAAGCAAGTTAACTACAATGATGCTGCTCAAGAGGACCAAGATAACCAGTCAGAATACTCAGTGGGATCAGAGGAGGAGGATGAAGACTTTGATGAGCGTCCTGAAGGGCGTCGACAGTCAAAGAGGCAGCTCCGGAATGAAGAAGATGAGCCACTGCCTCCACTGCTGGCTCGAGTTGGGGGCAACATTGAGGTGTTGGGATTCAACACCCAACAGCGGAAGGCTTTCCTCAATGCTGTGATGCGCTGGGGGATGCCACCGCAGGATGCCTTCACTACTCAGTGGCTGGTGCGAGACCTAATGGGCAAGACAGAGAAAGAGTTCAAGGCCTATGTGTCTTTGTTCATGCGCCATCTCTGTGAGCCCGGGGCAGACGGCTCTGAAACATTTGCTGACGGGGTCCCTCGGTAGGGCCTGAGTCGCCAGCAAGTATTGACCCGCATTGGAGTCATGTCTCTCGTCAAGAAGAAGGTACAAGAGTTTGAGCACATCAATGGGCGCTAGTCGGTGCCTGAGCTGATGCCTGACCCCAGTGCTGACTCCAAGCGCTCCTCCAGAGCCTCCTCTCCTACCAAAACGTCTCCCACCACCCCCGAGGCTTCTGCTGCCAACAGTCCCTGCACCTCTAAACCTGCTACTCCAGCTCCAAGTGAGAAAGGAGATGGCATAAGGACACCACTTGAGAAGGATGAAGCTGAAAACCAGGAGGAGAAGCCAGAGAAGAAGAGCAAAATTGGGGAGAAGATGGAGACAGAGGCTGATGCCCCCAGCCCAGCCCTATCGCTCGGGGAACGGCTGGAGTCAAGGAAGATTCCTCTAGAGGATGAGGAGCCAGGGGTAGCTGGAGAGATGGAGCCTGAACCTGGGTACCGGGGGGACAGAGAGAAGTCAGCCACAGAGTCGACACCAGGAGAGAGGGGGGGAGGAGAAGCCGTTGGATGGACAGGAACGCAGGGAGAGGCCAGAGGGGGAAACAGGGGATTTGGGCAAGAGAGAAGATGTTAAAGGCGGCTGGGAGCTTCGATCTGGGCCTCGAGACGAGCCACGATCCACTGGGCGACGTGAGGAGAAGGCAGAGAAGCCGCGGTTCATGTTCAATATTGCAGATGGTGGCTTTACAGAGCTTCACACACTGTGGCAGAATGAGGAACGGGCAGCTATTTCCTCGGGGAAACTCAATGAAATCTGGCACCGAAGACATGACTATTGGCTTCTGGCTGGGATTGTTCTCCATGGCTATGCACGGTGGCAGGACATCCAGAATGATACTCAGTTTGCCATTATCAATGAGCCATTTAAAACTGAAGCCAATAAGGGGAACTTTCTGGAGATGAAAAATAAGTTTCTGGCCCGGAGATTCAAGCTCCTGGAGCAGGCGCTGGTGATTGAGGAGCAGCTTCGGCGGGCGGCCTACCTGAACCTATCACAGGAGCCGGCGCACCCCGCCATGGCCCTCCACGCCCGCTTCGCCGAGGCCGAGTGCCTGGCTGAGAGCCACCAGCACCTCTCCAAGGAGTCGCTGGCAGGGAACAAGGGTAAGGGCCACGGCGGCCCTGCGCGGGGGAGGGCCCACAACGCTGCTTCTGAACCAGCTGGAGGAGTTGCTGAGCAACATGAAGGCAGAGGTGACCCGCCTGCCGGCCACGCTGTCTCGAATACCCCCCATCGCAGCCCGCCTTCAGATATCCCAGCGCAGCATCCTCAGCCGGCTGGCCAGCAAGGGCACGGAGCCTCACCCCACACCGGTCTTTCCCCCGGGTCCCTACGCTACACCTCCGGGGTACAGGGCGGCCTTCAGCACCGCTCCCATAGGGGCTCTGGCCGCCGGAGGCGCCAATTACAGCCAGATGCCTGCAGGGTCCTTCATCACAGCCGCCACCAAGGGCCCTCCAGTGCTGGTGAAGAAGGAGAAGGAAATGGTGGGGGCATTAGTGTCAGACGGGCTGGATCCGAAGGAGCCCCGAGCCGGGGAGGTGATCTGTATAGACGACTGACTGGATCCCAGGCCTGCCCTTCACCCAGGCCCTGTGCCAGAGGCCGACCCCCAGCTCAGACTCTGGGGTCTGCTGCCAATCCTCCGCCTTCCCCACCCGCTGGGCCACCACTGGGCTAGGAGCCCCTTTGCCCCTCTCTCTGACTCCTCTTTTCAAGAAGGGCCCTTTGTCTGTCTCCACTCCCACACATCTTTCCCACCATGCTTTGAAGACTGTGCTGGTGAGAAGAGGTCTGGGTGGGAATTGGTTAGCAGGGTCTTCCAAGAACCTTTATCCTCCACTGCCAAACATACACAGCTTCCCAATAAATGGTTGTGGCAGGTAAGAGGTGGAGCCTTTATTCCTGCAGGGTGAGCTCCATCTTGTGCAGAGGTGGGGGGTTAGCACTGCCTGGCCTTTAGAAACTTCCGGTGGAGGAAAGGAGCTTTGAAGAGAGGAAGGGAACTTTAGATAAGGATGACCATGAGCCCTGGCAGAGCAAAAGGGAAGAGGAGGGGTGGCTGCATGTTTCCTTCCCTTACCTCTCCTGAAATAGAGTGTGGAGCAGTTAAAGGGAGTCAATTGCTGCTCCGCCTCAGAATAAAGGCGCCATTCACTGGCTCAGTTACCTCCTGTGTACTGGCATCTTGTGTTGGGCATCTTACCCCCTCCACAGGGGCCAAGAACCACCCTTACAAAGAGAGTAATGGTTGGGCGATACCCCCTCAAGCCAAAGAGGAGCTCCCCAATCTGACCTAGGGACCCAGGTGACCTAGAAAGGGTGGGAGAGAACACAATGGGCCAGATGCTGGGGGAACCCCCAGCTCTGGGGCTCAGGTTCTTTGAGGACTTCTCCCCTTTCTTCTGAAGGCCTGAATACAGACTAAATTTGAGTGTGTGAGGCAGGGGGCCTAGTCAGGAGGCTACTTGCTTTGAGGACCAGAGAAAAATAATGGATAGCAGGCTAGGGAGACACGGGCATGCACACCCTCTTCCCCAGGAGGGGCTGAGGAGAGTGGCAGTTTGCATGGCGAACCCTCCACTTCCTCTTCGCTGCCCCTTCACTTTCTTGCTGGCCATTCCCCAGTCTCTCTTCACACTCACTCCTGGTCTGTCCCAATCCCCTCTTCTGTATCAGGTTTATTGGTTGTACATATAAATTATACTTTCCTTTCAAAAAAAAAAAGACTCCATCAAAAAACTGTTAGACTTAATAAATGAATTCGGCAATGTAGCAGGATACAAAATTAATGCCAAGAAATCCATGGCATTTCTTTACACCATTAGTGAACTTACAGAAAGTGAGACTAAAAAAGCAATCCCACTTACCATCGCACCAAAAAAATTAAGATACCTAGGAATAAACTTAATGAAGGAGGTAAAAGGCTTATATGCAAAAAACTACAGGACACTGAAAAATGAGATAGAGGAAGACATAAACAGATGGAAGAACATACCATGTTCATGGATTGGTAGAATCAACATAATCAAAATATCCATATTACCCAAAGCAATCTATAGATTCAATGCAATCCCCATTAAATTACCAATGGCATATTTCACAGATCTAGAATGAACTCTCCAAAAATTCATCTGGAATAAAGAACAGGCCTCGAATAGCTGCAGCAATCCTGAGAAAGAAGAACAAAGTTGGTGGGATCTCAATACCAGATATCAAACTGTATTACAAAGCCACTGTACTTAAAACAGCTTGGTACTGGCACAAGAACAGACTTATAGATCAATGGAATAGAATAGAGAACCCAGAAATCAACCCAAACCACTATGCTCAATTAATATTCGACAAAGGAGGCAAGAGCATACAATAGAGTCGAGACAATCTCTTCAATAAATGGTGTTGGGAAAATTGGATAGATAGGTGCAAAAAGATGAATCTAGACCACCAACTCACACCATACACAAAAATACACTCAATATGGATAAAAGACTGAAACATAAGACGGGAAACCATAAATATACTAGAGGAATCCACAGGCAGCGAAATCACAAACATATGCCTAAGGAATCTCTTCTCTGATAATGCTCCTAGGGCAATGGAAACTAAAGAGAAAATAAACAAATGGGACTACATCAAAATAAAAAGCTTTTGCACAGCAAAGGTAACCATCAACAAAACAACAAGAAGACCCACTACATGGGAGAACATATTTGCCAATGATATCACCGATAAGGGTTTAATCTCCAACATATTTACAGGGAACTCATGCAACTAACAATAGGAAGATAAACAATCCAATCAAAAAATGGGCAAGGGACCTAAATAGACACTTTTCAAAAGAGGACATACAGAAGGCCAAAAAACATATGAAAACATGCTCAAAGTCACTAATTATATGAGAGATGCAAATCAAAATGACAATGGGGTATCATCTCACACCTGTCAGAATGGCTATCATCAACAAATCAACAAACAACAAGTGTTGGAGAGGATGTGGAGAAAAAGGAACCCTTCTGTACTGCTGGTGGGAATGCAGACTGGTGCAACCACTGTGGAAGACAGTATGGAGTTTCCTCAAAAAACAAAAAATGGAACTCCCATTTGACCCTGTGATCCCACTTCTAGGAATATATCCCAAGAAACCAGAAACACCAATCAGAAAGGATATATGCACCCCTGTGTTCATAGCAGCACAATTCACCATAGCTAAGATTTGGAAACAGCCTCAGTACCCATCAGCAGACGAGTGGATTAGAAAACTGTGGTACATCTACACAATGAAATACTATGCTGCTGTAAAAAAGAAGGAACTCTTGCCTTTTGCAACAGTCTGGATGGAACTGGAGAGCATTATGCTAAGTGAAATAAGCCAGTAAAGAAAGATAAATACCACATGATCTCACTCATTTGTGGAATATAGAGAACAACATAGACTGATGAACAGGGACAGATCCAAAGACAGAGAAACAGCAATCAGACTATTAATCCCCAGAGGGAAAGTAGGGGAGGGTGGAGGTAAGGGGAAGAGATCAACCAAAGGACTTGTATGAATGCATATAAGCCAAACCAATGTACATGGGCAACAGGGGGATGAGAACATGAGTGGGAGGTTGGGGATTAATGGGGGGATAAGGACACATTTGTAATACCTTAACTAATAAAGAATTTTTTTAAAAAGTGTCAACCAAATTCACAATCAACAATGACAGATGGAGACACACACATGCAATTGGTGCCAGGAGAGCTTTATATGTATTGCATGTGCATGAGTTAACTTAGCCTTTTATAGATATAGAATAAACTTGCTTAATTAGACATGCTTTCTGATTTTCCTAAACTTTTTCCAGCCCAGTGAAGCATCCCAACTTCTTTTTCAGGTAATTGTCAGCAACATAGCAGTAAATATCAACACAAAGCAGATTATTATTGTAGATCACACAGGGAGAACAATGGGTAAAATATTTAACTGCAGCAGTGTTTGACTATATTCTGCACAGTGAGAAAACCTAAGTCATTTTCAAGGTCCACCATTTCTTACTTCTTTTCAGTCAGGTCAAGTTTCTAAGCTTTCTAAATCTCCATTTTCTGGGTAATGAAAAGAAAATAGGATTCCACTGGGTTTCCTATCTACCTACTCTAGGACTTCTGTGAGGATCAAATGAGATGAGGCACAGGAAAAAGCTTCACAAACATTTGGTGACAGTGTAAAATTTTTCCACCCGGCTATAAAGCAAGCCATGTTACTGGGCTGAAGAAACTCCAAGGAGGCTAGTAGGTAGGGAGAGGAAGCCAAGCATTGCTATTTGATGTCATTACCCAGACGGATACTTAGCATATTAGCATTTTATATATATGGATGGTTTAATATTCACCAAGAGTTTTTAAAAAGACATGCTATGTGAGTCACAGCCATAAGATTTAGGGCAAGTAGCATTATGGATCTGGGCCCACTAGATTTCTAACCGTTTGTGAAGAGAGACTCTTAAAGAATTTCTCCTTCAAAGCTACCACCTCTGTGGGAGGTGTGTGTGTGTGTGTGTGTGTGTGTATGTCCATGGCAGGGGAGGAGATGAAGCAGTGAGATCCCCTAATGAGTGGAAAAAAATGCATAATACATCACCTCAGCTTCCTTGCTTTCCTCATAGGTTTCCACAGAGCAGGTAGGTTGGTGATGCTTGGTCTGGAGGTGTATCAGGTAAGGCTTTGGAATCTACTGCTGGTCCTAATTCTGGGAATAGTGGGTCATGGACTAGATGCTCCTCAAAGGCAACTCTTTCATTTCATTTACTTTTGCTGCCTCAGGACCTAGAAGGTCATACTGTGCCTGGTGCATGTTTGTGCTGACTCACAGTAGAATGAATGACTAAATGAGGCCTCAGCTCTGAAATTTAGTAATCCCATAAAGAACAAATACAGAAAAATAATTATTGAAAATGGCACCTTTACCTTTTCTTCATTAGTTATCAACAGCTTTTTCATTTGTTATAAACAGATTAAATTTCTAGGTTATGCTCTTAATTTTTTCTGAGAGCACTTTTCTTTTTGTTTTTGTTTTTGTTTTTCTTATCTGAGGGCATTTTTCTACTCATAATTGACACTCTAAATTCTGTGGAGTATATCAATGTTGTTGTGGTAGTGGGAAGGCAGGAAAGCTGACAGTAAAATTATGAAGAATTGCCTGGATTATTATGAGAAATCACTTTCCTTTTTGTTTCTGACAACCCGAGTGCAACTGCTTTATCATCTGTTGTCATTCTTACCTTGGCAACTTCGATGGCAGACCCATAGCCAGTTGTGAATCCACAGCCAATCAGACAGACTTTCTCTAGTGGTGCAGCTGCATCAATTTTGGCCACTGAGATCTCGTCCACCACTGTGTACTGGGAGAAGCTGCTGGTGCTAAGGAAGTGGTTGATGGACTTCCCTTTGCAGGTGAACCTGGTGGTACCATCCTGCAAGGTCCCACGAGGCATGCTCAGACTAGCCAGTGCAACACACAGACAAACAAGGGCATGAGACACATGCATAACAGTGTGCAAATTCATTGGCTGTGTCAGGAGAGTAATGGAAACTTACTCATTTTTCACACAGAAGTTGCTTCCTGGATGTTTACAAACTTTGCATTTTCCACACTGGGGAGTAAAGAGTGGGATGACTTTATCACCTGGAGGGGGGAAAAGCAAATTCTTATTAAATTTCTACCCAGGAATTAATAGAGCAAGCACTCAAAGCTTATGGGTATGTATTAGAGGCAGTTGCCTTTCAATAGTCTCTCAGAAACAGGATGCAGTCACCATGATGTCATTAGACATTGCTGGCAGCATTGTTATTGGTTTGGGTTTGTATGTGCCTGAAGATTGCCAAAGAGGACATGTGACTGTGGGAACAACCATGGATTTTAAAGTATTTCCACTGCATTAATAGTTATCTTTTCCTCCATGCCCTTTCTCTAGATAGCTTTATACACATTTTATTTAACCCTTAAGAATTAAGTCTTAAATGTTCTTAGTGTAAGTATATTTATAAATTTTAGTTATGAGAGGCTGCCATAGTTTCACTAGATGTTGAGGAAAGCCAGTATTTTCTAATAGTTTCAGTTACAATAAAAATGAGAATTTTGACAACCATTCTTGGCTTTTCAAAGTGACTGTTTATTTTTACTATAAAATGATTTTCTATTTTTTATATTTTAGGGTTTTTTTCCCCAAAGAAAAAATAACAAAAATGTGAGAAAAAAGAATTAAAGAAATTCCTTTAAAAATCTCAACCCTCAATGAGTTAGGCACTTTCTTTTAGGATGAGAATTCATTTTTATATGTTTTTAACTGATAACTTAATTTGTGAAATATTTATTTTGCCTGCTATGTTGGAGGGAACCAGCGTGAAAAGTAAAAGTGTTATTTATTGTTAATTTATTTCTAAGTAAAGGAAATACTAAGAGCTGAAACTCAAAACAGACCATATATTTTAATATTTTCTGTCAGCAAGTTTAAAAAGTATTTGGTAATGGGGCAGGTCAAATCTACTGGCTAAAGTTATTTTTTTTTAAATTAAACATTATTTTTGTTTTCAACTAGTTCTCCTACATATCCACAAAACCCACAAAAATGGTTAGACCATAATATTTAATAGATAAACTTTATATGGAGATAATAGCATGAACATTTTATATTTATTCACTCTTTACCTCTAAGAATACTTATCTATATTAATGCACAATAAAATTAAGACAAAATAAATGTTAAGGATAAACTAGTACCCTGTAACCAGTCACAGTTAGCCATGGTTTAATGTAGTAAAACAGATATTGTTTATTGCAGGGGCCTTCTGCCAGGTCTCTCCTTTTCTTCTAAATAGCCTGTTTCATTCATTCTGTGCTCAAGGAGGGAGGCCATAGTGGAAGGGAAAACCAGTGAATGGGTTCCACTTCCCACCTAGAGGAGATCATGTTGATTCAGTCAGAGCCTCAGGCTCCCCACCCTGGGAAGCCAGCACTGAACAGTTCCCATGCACAGACCTATAGGCTCAGGACACAGACTTAGATGTTTTTCCTGTGTCCCATTTGTAGTTCTTCTTGGACCTGAGAGAAAACAGTGCTTAGCAACACTGAAATGGAAGTTATTTGATTATGACCTCAGGGAGTGGGTCCCTTTTGATCCTCATGTATCCCAGGATCTAACCTGGTGCCTGACATATAGCAGGTGCTCAACAAATTCCTGCTGAAGGAGAGAACACAGGAGTGCATGAATGCATACATGTCTGAGGCAGGAAGGGGGCAGAAAAAAGGAGGAGACCTCTGTTCAAGCCCTAGCTGTGCTGCTGCCCTCGGCAAGGTCTTGCATCTCTCATTGCTTCAGTTTCATCACCCAGGCTGGGTGTTCTTGGGGCCCTGAACAGTACCTTCTCCAAGTAGGAGTTCTATACCTGGCTTTACTGCAGTCACTCCTTCTCCAATGCTTTCCACAATGCCAGCTGCCTCATGGCCTGCGATCACAGGAAGAGGTGTGGCGAAGTTTCCACTAACCACGTGGTCATCTGACCGACAGACCCCTGAGGCCACCATCTACAGGGTAAAGGGAAGATAATTAGGTTCAGCAAAACTGTGGCCCTCAGATGGACTTCACATGCCCAGCTTTCTAAAGTTGGACTTTTGAAGAGTTTTCAAGGATTTTGCTAATAATCTCTATTTTCCACAAATACACAAGGTCCCGTTTCTCTCCAAGATTACTCAGTTTATGCATGCATACAAGTCCTTTGGGGGCGGGCAGGGAGAGATCAAGGGGAGTGGGGGAGGAAGAGACTTATGTAAGACTCTAAACAATAAAGAATTTAAATTAAAAAATAAATAAATAAAAATAAAAGTTTATGAGTGAAAAGAAAGATTACTCAGTTTAAAACCCTCCCTGCCTTAAGCAATTCAGAATAATCTGTGAAATAAGTTTCTCAAATATCTGTCTTATGTAATAGACAAGAATGCATGCTTTTTCCTAGAAGTAGAAACTATAGATTAGCAACCAAGAAAATTAAGTCAGTTAAGCTCCACCATTTAATGCTAATTGATTTTGAAATCTTGCACTTTTTTTCTGTATAAACACATCAATACTTTTTAATTTCATTAGTGTGAAAGAATTTCAATCTACAATAGAACTGGAGGATATAAAAAGGAAAATCTAATGTATGTGTCATCAGGAAAGACACATAAGGACTGAGAAATCGTTTTCCTGTAAATGCCTGATTTACAGAACACTGATAATATTGGAATTTTCCTAAATAAAAATTGGTCAGGAGTTGCCTCATAACAACCTTGAGAAATTTTGAACTAAAATAACTCTGGTGGGATTCATCTCACATTTTAAGCTGAATTGAGCTTTGTTTGTATGACTGGATTTGCTTTTGTTTCAATGATGAAAAATTGTTTAATGAAATAAAAACAAAAGAATACATGGCTGCTATATTATTATCAGATTAAGCAGAATTCAAGGCCCAAACTAATTAAATGAGACAAAAAGAGTATTATATAATAATAAAAGATACTCTCATAAAAAATATATTCATTTTAACAGACTATAACTGAACTCTTCCCTCTTTAAATTTCCTGCCTGTAAGTATAGCCTACCCCAAACTCTCAATGGACTGCCCTATAGCTTTCTACAATTTGCATGTTCCAAATTACAACTACTGTTATTCGTTTTTGCTTTGTTTTGTTTTTAAATTCTTTATTGTTGAAAGTATTACATATGTCTCCTTCCCTCCCCACCCCCCCATTGACCTCTCCTTGGCCACTCCTATCCCCTAGCACATGCCCTCTCCCCTCTACTGTCTATGTCCATTGATTATGCCTAAATGCATGCAACAAATCTTTGGTTGATCTCTTAACACCCCCCTCCCCTTCGTACCCTCTGAGGTATGACAATCAGTTTGATGCTTCTATGTCTCTGGTTCTATTTTTGTTCATCAGTTTATGTTGTTCATTGTATTCCACAAATGGGTGAGATCATGTGATATTAATCTTTCTCTGACTGGCTTATTTCACTTAGCATAATGCTCTCCAGTTCCATCCAGGCTGTTGCAAATGGCAAGAGTTCCTTCTTTTTTACAGTAGCGTAGTATTCCATTGTGTAGATGTACAACTGGTCTTTAATCCACTCATCTGCTGATGGACACTTAGGCTGTTTCCAAATCTTAGCTATGGTGAATTGTGCTGCTATGAACATAGGGGTGCATATATCCTTTCTGATTGGTGTTTCTAGTTTCTAGGGAAATACTCCTAGAAGTGCGATCACTGGGTCAAATGGAAGTTCCATTTTTAATTTTTTGAGGGAACTCCATACTGTTTTCCACAGTGGCTGCACCAGTCTGCATTCCCACCAGCAGTGCAGTAGGGTTCCTTTTACTCCTAATCCTGGCAGCACTTTTCACTTTTTGACTTGATGATGCTAGCCATTCTGACAGGTGTGAGATGGTACCTCACTGTTGTTTTGATTTGCATCTCTCAGATTATTAGTGACTTTGAGCATGTTTTCATATGTCTCTTGGCCTTCTGCATGTCCACTTTCAAAAAGTGTCTATTTAGGTCCTTTGCCCATTTTTTCATTAGATATTTGGCTTCCTTTTGTTAAGTTGTGTAAGTTCCCTATAAATTTTGGTGATTAAGCCCTTATCAGATATAATGTTGGGAAATATGTTCTCCCATGTAGTGGGCTTTCTTGTTGTTTTGTTGATGGCTTCTTTTGCTGTGCAGAAGGTTTTTAATTTGATGTAGTCCCTTTTGTTTATTTTCTCCTTTGTTTCCATTGTCCTAGGAGCTATATCAGTAAACAGATTGCTATGATTTATGTCTGATATTTTGCTGCCTATGGATTCTTCTAAGATTTTTATGGTTTCCCATCTTATGTTTAGGTCCTTTATCCATTTTGAGTTTGTTTTTGTGTATGGTGTAAGTTGGTAGTCTAGTTTCATCTTTTTGCATGTATCTGTCCAATTACCTATTACCACCTTAGTTAAGTTTATTCCTAGGTATCTTAGTTTTTTTGGTGCAATGGTAAATGGGATTGTTTTTTAGTTTCTCTTTCTTGAGTTCATTATTGGTGTCTAAAAAAGCCATAGATATCTGGGTGTAAATTTTGTATCCTGCTATGTTGCCAAAATCTTTTATTAAATTTAGTTGTTTTTTAATGGCGTCTTTAAGGTTTTTCTATGTATAATATCACATCATCTGCAAAAAGTGACTATTTTACTTCTTCTTCTCCAGTTCTGGACAGCTTCACAGGGGAGTTTTATGAAAATTCGAAGAAAGACTTATACCAATCTTCCTCAGACTATTTTTAAAAATTCAAGAGGAAAGAACACTTCCAAGCTCTATGAAGCCAGCATTACCCTAGTCCCCAAACCAGAAAGACAATTATAGGCCAATATTCCTGATGAATATAGATGCTAAAATCCTCAACAAAATATTAGCAAATCACATCCAGCAATACATTAAAAAGATCATAAGCCATGACCAAGTGGGATTTATTCCAAGGATGCTGGTACAATATCCGCAGATCAATAAATATGATACATCACATAAATAAATTGAAAGGTAAAAACCACATGATTATATCAATTGATGCAGAAAAAGCACTTAACAAAGTCCAACACCCTTTTTTGATATAAAACTCTCAGCAAAGTGGGGATAAAGGAATCATATCTCAACATAATGAAAGCCTTATATGAAAAACCTACAGCAACATCATACTCAGTGGGCAAATACTAAGTAAGACCATTTCCCCTAAGAATAGGGAACAAGACAGGGATGCCCATTTTCACCATTCCTATTCAACATAGTATTGAAAGTGCTAACCAAGAAGGAGAAATAAAAGGTATTCAAGTTATTCTTGAAAAATTCATCTTTTTCATCATTTTGAGCTTGACTCAGTTTACCTCTTTATTGAGGTTGACATTAGGATTATACTGTACATACTATCTATTCTATTTTGAAAGTTTAACAACTTATATTTTTATATTTCCTTGACAAGAAATGTAATTCCACTGTTTGGATTACTAGGGCACTTACCTAGGTTTCTGATTCGATCCTGGTTGGGGCACGTACGGAGGCAAGGCAACGGATTGATGCGATGTTTCTCTCTCAGCTCTCTCTCTCTCTCTCTCTCTCTCTCAAATCAATAAACAAACATATCCTTGCATGAGGATTTTTTTAAAGTGCTTCTTTTAAAATATATATATATATATATTTGTATTGATTTCAGAGAGGAAGAAAGAGGGCTAGAGATAGAAACATCAATGATGAGAGAGAATCATTGGTTGGCTGCCTCCTGCATGCCCACACTAGGGATCAAGCCCACAACCTGGGCTTATGCTCTGACTGGGAATCAACCATGACCTTCTGGTTCATAGATCAATACTCAACCACTGAGCCACACTGGCTGGGCTAAAAAGTGCTTCTTAATAAACTTTTTGTTATTTCCATTTGTACTATTCTCTGAATTTTCTTATACTTAAAATTCGATAGAAGAGAAAAAAGTGTTTCACCTTTATACGGACTTCATGAGCCTTAGGGGCTGCTACCTCCACCTCCTCAATGGAAAAGGGTTTCTTTATCTCCCATAGCACAGCTGCTTTGCATTTTATTACCTGGAAATTGAACAGAAAGATGACACAAGTGCTTACCTACTCTTGAAGTCGGGGATTGTGACTTTCATCTTTTTATGTGCAACATCTAGCCCCCTGTCTGAAATCTGATAAATGTTATATAGAAAAGGACAACTTCTGATTTGCAAAGAGAATGGAAATACCTTTTTAAAATATGTACAGTAATAACATAAGAAAATAGAAATAGAACTAACTATAATGAGGCATTGAGATAAAATGGAATATGTTCTTTTAAGTCGTCCTTATGTTGTTTCTTTTTCCAAGGGCTGTTTATTTGTGATATTTCCTAATGCAGTCCTGAAATTGGTTGTTTGCCCACAACTGTTGGCTTGCAATGAAGTTTTAAATCACAAATATTTCACTGATAGGATCACTGTCTGGTCACATAAAATCTATTGCTCTCTTGCTCAAGTCTCTGCTTAAGCCCCAAACAACCGGACTTTATGATTCCAGTGCATACTTGCCTCCCTGCATAGGTGACTTCTCTTTCTCCTTGTGTGTCCTCCTCCTCCAATTTCTCTCCCCACTACTTCCGTGTGCTACTAGTTTGCATGACTCATTTGAAAGTGAGCTTTGGCAGCTCTATTTTCTTCTCTAATTTATGTGTAGCTATTTTTTTTCCAGATTAGATGTGAGCCAAAAATCACAGAGGTTACAGCTGTATACACACACACACACACACACACACACACACTCTTACCCACATACTCACATATATATTTAAAAATGGAATAACTGTGTGTTTGACTTTTTAATCTAGCATAGTTTATCCATAGATGTTCTTCAAAATTAAGGTTGAACACATATTTTTAGTACTTGAGAATGTAACATACTGGTAAAATCTGTCTTCACTGCTACAAAGTTTATACATTTGAGAGCTTTTTTCTAGATAGATAATTCTATAGTAATTATAATTATGAATGTGTAATTCATAATTATGAATATGATTTTAAAAGGTCAATTGAAATGTATGCTTTTGCAAATTAATTTTCATTATTTATATGTCAAATTCTCCTACTTTGCTGAGGTGCTTGCCATGGTCAATAAATATGAGAGTACTTAGAAATAATACACTAATAGTACATAGCTTCTGATTATCAGGTGTTCATTTAATGGGCAGGCACATTGTGGCCAATGCTGAATGAATTACATACTTGATCTCTAAAGCCCACAGGGCATTATTATTAAGCTATTGGTCTATTTTACAATGGCAAATTTGAGGCTCATTTGACTTAGCAACTGACTAATTTTTGCAAAGTCAGAAAGTCTGCTGCCCAGAAAATCAAGACAATCCAACTTTATCTTTTCACCATCCCATGGTAATAAGCAATTAACCAAATATTACATAACAACAACAACAACATCAGTATTAGTGACTAACATGTATTGAATAACTTCTATGTCCCAGACACTATCCTAAGTGCTAAGGAGTATTAATTTATTACATTCTCACAACTATCTTATAAAGTAGGGATTATTATGATTGCCGTTTTGCATGTGAGGAAAATATAATGCAGGAAGAATAAACTGGTGAAGTGTTACCACAAAGCTGAAAGCTATGGATGTTGCCCCAGAGGGGAAAGAACTAATTGCTTAGCAGTTACTGTTTTCATGAATACATTTGGTTTACTCATTTGCTTTCTGAACTCATTATTTCTTTCAAACTGAGTTTTGAAAAAATTTATTTTAATTTTTCCTAACTTTTCTTCATTTGGAATGTAATTCACCATCGTAAATGCTAATCAGTAACAAATGAAAATAAAGAGAGTTGAAATGAGAAAAACTGACAATTGGCCCTCTTGAGTTTCCAAAAAATCATAGGCCTGTTAAATAACACAGGGTGTGTAGAAATCTCAGAAACTTTCAATTGTGTTATAGCAAAATATTAGAGTGTGTGTTCCACTCCTAACACAACAAAAGTACTGGACACTTTTTGGGACTGAGCAGTTAAACAATGTGAATTGATTATATTGTATGATCATATGCATTTCTCTGCACTTATAAGCACATTGAAGAGGTAGAGAGATCTATGGAAGACCTAGAACCAAATAACCCTGTTTCTACTACTAATAAGTGACTCAAACTATATCAGTATTAATTTTTGATAAAATCATGTTGACTTTTGTATGGAAAAGATATTTTTCTATAAGATTTCTATGGAAATTTCCTGCATTGAGCTATCATAGGATCCTTTAAAATTAGAATTTGCATGTTGATGTTGGCTTGCTTATCCTTGATGATTCTAATGCTTTGAGATCAATAAAACTTGTCAGACTTAACTTTCCTCCTGTGTTCATAAAAATAAAAACATGATTACAAAAATTAACATTTAAGTTATGGCTTCTCAATACAAAGTTAAATTATTGATTAAAAATATTTTTAACTTCATATTTTCAAATTATTCATGATTGGCTGTAACTACTGCCCATTTATCTAATATAGTAAATAAAGACTTTAATATGTACAAAAGTTACATATTCTTTTAATGATATTTAGCAACAGCCTATTTAAATTCTGATTCAATATACATTGCATAACAAAGCATATATTCTATGTTATATTTCAGTTTATATGGTTTTTAATTTAGATATAAATTTTAAATTATTCATTAAATATTGTTTCTCTTTGTGAATTATATAATGAGAATATGTTTTCAAAAGTAAAAAAAAAAAAATGCTTACTTTTCCTGCTGTGCTCATGTTTCTGTTCTTTCTGCAGGCCAGGAGGCGGATGGATTCTTGCAGACCCTTTCCTGCTCGATTACATGAAACAGATATGTTGCACAGATATTTTATTTGCTTGAGTAATGCTCAGTTCTACACATGTGATCTGGTGTCTTTAGCCAGACCCACAAGTTTATTCTCAAACTATATCAAATCAGAAAGAAATGGGCACTAATCCACAACTCAGACCTGTACTTTGTAATTTGCCAATTATGGATAACAGCTTGATTAATCTGGTTAAATATTTCTCTACACATAAATTTTAATCTCTCTCTTTTTTTCTGGATTCCACGTTTATTCTCTCTTCTTCTCATTTCCCGTTTGTGTGCACTAAGCTGCAACTTCTAATCCACATGCTGCAGTTAGAAAGAAGGAGCAGTAAGGAAGCAGCACAAATGACATAGGACAGAGAGAAGTACAAGCCAGAGGAATGTGCTTGCCCCAGCACCCTCCTCCTCTTCATAGCAGAGAGGTCAGACACCAGTCAGTCAGAAAGGGTGCTCATGACCCTGGCATTTCTGCTCTACTCAATACCTAGCAGCACTGCCTGAGCACCTCCCTGTTCCAGGCATTCAGCTGGGTGCACTGGGGTGGCAAGGAGGGATAAGAGATGGCCTCTACCTCTGCCTAGAGGCAGTACGGGGTCATGCTGATGACATGGCCTTGGATTCCAGGCAGGCCCTATCTTTACTAGCTGCGTGAATTTGCCCTTAGTTTCTTTATTTGTAAAATAATAGAATAATAGTACCACCTCAAAGCATTGTTTGTTGAACAAATGAGACAAGCCCTTTAAAACACTTACCAGGAAACCTGGCAGATAGGACAATCTTCAGTAAATATTAGCTACAATGATTACCCATAAAAGAAACTCACAATCTATGGCAAAAAAGACACAGGCAAACAAGTCAGATCATCGGGATGGCATCTGACAGAAAGACCCAAAGGAGGCTTTGTAGAGAGAACATTTCAGTTAAAAACTAAATATTGATCTCTCTTGCACAGTCAAAATTGAAAAACACACAATCTTGTGTATTTCTATTATCCATTGGTTAGTGCCATGAATAAGAGAAAGCCTCTAAGTTTGACTTTTAATGAATCTCAAGTCTTATACCAACACTTGGGAGCACAGTGCATTCAATTGCTTAATTAGATATAATCTGTCAACATGTATATATTAACATAAATATTACATTTCTCTAAAACTGTTAAGGGCATGACACTATTATCTGTTTTCAACTTTAGTCAGTTATATTGGCTACACTACATCCACCTGGAAAAGAAGACACTGCTTGTACAGAATGGTCACCACCTTGTTCTCCCTACTGCTCACCTTCACTTGTGCAGAGCATGATGATGAGAGTCTGACCACTTTTCAGAGATTCTGAGAGGCATCAAAAAGCTCATATACCCCAATCAATTTAGAAAGACACATCGTACATGAGTGAGTTTATAAAGTGATGGTGGGATAAGCATTAGGAATAATTTGAATTCAATTTATGTTAGTCTACCCAGCTTCCAAAACTATCAGAAATCAATGCTGTTGTTTAAACCAGTTGGTTGTGTAAACTGACATTTATTTGACAGGAGCCTAAATGGACTAACATAAATATGTTTTTGTTGATTTCAGAGAGGAAAGGGAAAAGAGAGAGATAGAAACATCAATGAAGAGAGAAAAATCATTGATCGGCTGTCTCCTGCACACCCCCCAATGAGATAAAGTCTGCAACCCAGGCATGTGCCCTGACCAGGCAGGTGCCGTGATCTCCTAGTTTGTTGGTCGACACTCAACAACTGAGCCACACAAGCTGAGCCTTACATTCTCTTCTTAATTCCAAATGCATAAAAGAAACTGTCATTTCTTGGAAGCATTTTTCTCAGTCTGTTGAGATCTTGCTTCCAGACATAGCCTCGGTTTGACTCAAATAAATTATAAAAATTTCCTACAGGTTTGGATATTCATACATATTCTGAGTGAGCAGAAATGCGGAACAGAGTGGTCACAGAAATGTGGAACAGACTGGTCACACATCCACATGTGGTGGTTAAAAATAGGGAGGAATACATTGGCCATGGAGGTCCCCAACCTGCAGCTCCTGTGCTGAGACGAGAAATCCCTACAACAGCTGGCTATGAAAATCAGCTGGAATTCACTCTAGGCGAGATGGAGGGTTGCTGTAAACAAAATCATCCTCTTAAAGGGCCTAAGTACAGCCTCACTTGCTCACAACTCTCACCCTAAGCTCCAGAGAAGGGACAGCAACTCAAAGCATGCCAGGGCCATAGAAATCATAAGAAAGAACTAGTCAGAAATGAAAACTACAATAACTGAAATGAAGAATACGTTGGAGGGAATCAACAGCAGACTGGATAAAGCAGATAAGAGAATCAGTAATTTGGAAGACAGATAGCAGAAAATACCCAAGTAGAGTAGCAAAAAAGAAAAAAAAGTAAAACACGAGGATAGTTTAAGGGACCTCTGGGACAACATGAAATGTAACATTTGTATCATAGGAGTACCAGAAAGAAAAGAGAGGGAGGAGGGAGAGAGGGAGGGAGGGAGTAAAAAAGAGAGAAAGATTTGAAGATGTAATTACTAAAAAGTTCCCTAATCTGTCAAAGGAAATAGACATACAAGTCCAGAAAGTGCAGACTTCCAAATAAGATGAAATCAGAGACCCACACCAAAACACATATCAGCAAAAAAGAAAAAGAAAACAAAAATCATGGACATGGACAATAGTGCAGTGATTGCTGGGGGGAGAGTCATGAGGAGGAGGTTGAGGAGAGTATAGGGGAGATAAAAAAGCAAGCAAAAGAAAACAAAAATGCCAAAGGATGATCTTAAAAACAGCAAGAGAAAAGGTAGCTCCTATAAGACTATCAACTGATTTCTCAAGAGAAACTTTGCAGGCTAAAAGAGACTGGCACACCTGAAAGAAAAATAATATTGGATATAAACTGTAATTGGAAAAAAAAAGAAAAACACAAGAACCTATAACTAAGATTACTCTACCCAGGAAAGCTATCTTTTAGAATCAAAGGAGAGATGAAATGTTTCACAGGCAAGAAAAGGCAGAAAGAGTTCACTACTATCAAACCGTTATTACCAAAAATATTTAGGAGATCTTTTTAAGAAGAAAAACAAATTTTTTTAATAACTAAGAAAAGATAGGAAAGAAAAAATTTCTCACTGACAAAAGCAAACATATAATAAAAGCGATAGGTCGACTAACACAAAAGCTAGTACAAAGGTTAAAATGAAAGAACATATAACAATCCTAAGCATGTATGTGCCTATAAAGAGGTCATTAAACTGCTGAGCCAAAATCTGATAGAACTACAAGGAGAAAATCAATGAACGCATTATTATAGCTGGAGGTGTCAGCATCCTTCTAGCAGAAAAGGACAATTCTAGCAGGCAGAAGATCAGTGAAGACTGATCTAAACTGATCTAAATTGTTGAACTAAACAATACTATCAATTAACTGTACATAAGACATTTATGGACTACGTCATTAATAGCAGCAGAACACATTCTTTTCAAGCTGACATGGAACTTTCACCAAGGCGGATCACATTCTGGGCCACAAAACACAATTTAACAAGAATGCCAAATGAAACAGGGAAAGCAACATGGCATCATGCTCCATGGTATGCATATATGTCTTGATCATTTTTTTTAATATATTTTATTGATTTTTTACAGAGAGAAAGGGAGAGGGATAGAGTTAGAAACATCGATAAGAGAGAAACATCGATCAGCTGCCTCCTGCACACCCCCTACTGGGATGTGGCCGCAACCAAGGTACATGCCCTTGACGGGAATCGAACCTGGGACCCTTGAGTCCACAGGCCAACGCTCTATCCACTGAGCCAAACCAGTTAGGGCTGTGGTGATCATTTTTACATCTAGCTACAATGAAGACTTAGATTACATAATGGGTAGTTAGTATAAAAGTCTTATGTTATGCCACAGGACTAAAAATAAAGTTCATTCTTCCCAAATAGTGAAAATAAGATATCCTTCATGTTTTTGTCACATATGTTTTCTCATTCAACCATGCCTCCTTTTCCCCCCATTGTAAATGAAATAATGTCCCACATTTTATTAAACAATCATGAGAGTGTGGGCAATTCCTGGGCCATTGAGGCCTAGAAAAGATGGTGAGACCAGTATCTTGTCATTAATTGCAGAAATATGCTCCTGATACGTTCAATACATGGTAAAAAATATTTGTAAAAGACAAATATAAATATCTTCTCAGTTATTGGAAAATCCGAAGTCCAGCTGTACCTTCTTCCAGAGATGGTCTTAGATATGCGTAAAGCCTGTCTCTTGAATAGGTACAGCCACTAACCGATATCTCGATATCAAGAGTATTCCCCACCAAACTGAACCAACTGCTGTGTTATGCTTGGCCAGGAAAACATGGAAGGGTTTGGGGGTTCTTCTCAAGGGAGGCACCCAATCCAGGCTCCAGCCTGGGCTGCCCCAAGCCGCTCCTCACCCTTCCTGGGAGGCAGTGACCTGTCCTGGATGGAGGGAAAAGAGTGGAGCTTCGTCCCTTGCCCCTCATCCCGAATGGATGCTGCGCTTCTCCGGCTGCACTAAAGGGCTCCCGCGCTCTCTGGGATGCGGGCAGCAGGCACTTACTAATGACCGCCATCTGGGTGCAGGGGAACATCTTTCCAAGGTGCGTCCCGGCCTAGTCGGCTGCAATTGCCCCGCCGCGCTGCCTAATGTTGCCTTGAACTGAACGAAAGGTGGGGAAACTCAGGATCCAGGGGGACAGCGGGTCCCCAACCCAGTCGCCGGGCGGTTGGGCGGTTGGGCGGTTAGGCCTGGTGACAGTTGTTGGTGGCCAATGGCACTCCCCCCCGCAGCCCGCAGCCCAGTTCTGCCCGCGCGGTCAGGTCCTGGGCGCTCGGGGGAGCGGGAAGCAGCCTTCGGCTGCCTCGTGTCCGTGGTGCCGCCGCTTCCAGGGCGGCCGTGCAAGCACCGACGTGGGCAACACCACCTCCCCGGAGCTGAGCTGCTGCAGCCGCATGGACCCCTTGTAGGCTGACAGATACTTGAGCTCCCGGTAGCTGGGCAGCTGCAGGAAGGCAGGCGAGACTAACGCAGCTCGTGCTCTGAGGCGCAGGAGGGGACAGAGAGCCCGCCGCCCTCCCGCCCCGACCCCGCTGCGGCTGCCGCTGTCCAGCAGCGAGTCCAGAAGATGCGCCGCAACAAGTGGCTCTTGGGGAAGAGTATGCGCAGCGTGAGCAGCCCGGGAGCGAGCGCGAAACCAGCCCACATCGCGGAGAAGGTATGCAGCGGCGGCTCGCAGCGTACGGTCTCCGTCGCCCCGCGCGCCGCACCCGCCGCCTCCTCGACTCCTGCCGCCCCCGACGCTTCGCGCGCCGCCCCCGCCGCCCCGCGCGCCGTTCTGCCGCCCCGCGCGCCGCCTCCGTCGCCTCGCGCGCAGCCCTCGCTGCCCCGCGCGCCGCCCCGCCGCGCGCCACCAGCAGCAGCAGAGGTGGTGTTGGCGGCGCCCGCACCGGCGACAGGCCCTGGGCCCTGACTCCAGGTCCCCACATGGACTGCGCAGCCCGTCGCTAATGCCCGGGACGGGGGTTTTGGGAATCCGTCTGTCCGGGTATCCGTCGGCCTCTCCGGGGCGGTCGGATCGGACGCCGCGCGCTGCCCCCCGGGCCTCAGCTACCGGAACCGGAGCACCCTCACTTGGCCACGTTTGGGCGGAAGGAGGGGTCCGAGGCGCGCCGGGGCTGCGGGAGGGGGCCGCTCCTCGCAGCCAGAGCAGCTTCCTGAGCGTCTGACCCGAAATCCGCGCCCACCCTCTGGGGCCGCCCAAGATGGCAGAGGCAGCCTGGGGGGGCAGGGAGGGGGGGTGGGGGGGGCCTACAGCGGGCATCCTGACCCCGGCCCCTGTGCCCTCCTGTCCTCCTTGTCGCCCTCGCCCTCGGGGGCTGGAAGGGTTAACGCTCTGCGCTCAACCTGGGAGCCCCCAGATCTGTCTCACTCATGTCACACAGCAGCTCTCTTCCAGTTGATCGCCTTGTTGGGCCTCAATCTATCCTACCTACTACTGTTAAATTAATTTTCGAGATTACCACATTTGCCAAACCTTCAATAGTTCTTTTCTTTCGGAAAGGAGCCAACGCCTATCACTAAGATGACCACAGTCTGTCATCTTTCTGCCTGTTCAATCATGTCTCCCAGCTCTCAATCAATTGACTTATGGTTCCACTGAGAGTAGTACAAACACCTCTGTCTGTGGCCCTGAGCTGATATTTTCTCCCTGACTAAAATGCTCCTTCCATTTCTCCTTCTGTCCTATACTCTCTGCCAGGGCAATATTATCTATGCCCAGGGACTCAACTACCACCTCGAAGCCAAGCAGATTAATTCCATATTAGCTATCATCTCCATTATCTCAAAAACTTCCATGTTTACATATTTTGGGCAAGCAGAATAACTGAGATGATTGAGCAAGCAGACTATAGGCTGAGCTTCCAAAAATAATGTCAGGACCCAGCTTGCCTTGATCAGGGAGCTGCCAGCTTTTGACTCCAACTCCAGACCCTATCTATCCTCCTGTGATCCACGCCAGTAGAATGGATCCTCTATATCAAGCATGTCAAACTCAAAGGCTAACACGGGCCAAATAAACAAGGTTTGAGTTTATGTGGGCCGCAAAAAAACAAAAGCTTCAATTTTCATAGAAACATCGGTTTATTTTGTAGAGACATGCTGAATACAAAGGGCTGAAATAAATAAGTAATCGTTAACATAAAATAATAGAACATTTTAATAAAAATTAATATTTTTTCTTGAACATTAACTTACCAGACACTCAATAACTGCACAAATTAATAAGTGTAATGCAAATAAACCAATTTTTCTTGTTCTCTGGAAGTGAAATATTTCCTGTTGTGTACACCAAACAAGTCAGTCCAAGACTAAAGACGTGGCAATAGGCTGCTAAAATATTCGCTGCTAGTAGTAGTGGAGAGAAATGGTGCGCCTGCATGTAAGGCGTGTAAGGGAAATGAATGCAACACAACTATAGTAATCAGTCATTAGCGAACGTTGTAGTTTGTTATTAATAATTATATGTAACAGGGTATTGTAAAAATTGTTATGAAATTTTTATTAAAATGTTTTTTACATACCATTATATTGGCTGGGCCACAAAAAATATTTATTGTGGGCCACATGTGGCCCTCGGGCCGTGCATTTGACATGCTTGCTCTATATACTGCCTCTTTTAAGAAACTGTAGTTCTTCGGCATGGGCTCTCATGAGTGTATTGGATTAGTAGAACTTAAATCACACTTCTGAATCTTGTAATGTTTTGGGGGAGAATTCCATGCTAGGAAAGGAGGACTTACACTGTAGGGAATTGTCAAAATGGGAATCCACCTGCAAGCTATATATTTAACTCAGAACTTATTTCCTAGCTGCAGATTTGTATGGACAACTACAGTTGTAAATCTTAGAAGTGCTTCAAACTTGTCAAGTCCAATGGTCTTAGCTCCCAAGTTGGTGAAGGGGCCTACCATCCATACTCAGTTGTCAGGACAGAATGGGCCCACATTCCCTCAGTCCTGGTGCCAAGTCAACTCTACTTCCTAAGATTATCCAATTCTGATGAATTCCTTCCCCTTGGACACTGCTCTAAAATAGGCCCCATCCTCTCTTGTCTGTATCCTCCTCATTCTCTTTCTCTCCTCACCTCTAATAACCCCACCCACAGGTGTAAGAATGAACTTCTAATATGTTAATCTTATCATTTTACCAATCTGCTCAGAATTTTAAAAAATATATTTTTATTGATTTTAGAGAGGAAGGAAGAGAGAGAGAGAAATAGAAACATCAATGATGAGAGAGAATAATTGAATGGCTGACTCCTCCTCACCCGCTACTGGGAATCAAGCCCACAACCCAGGAATCCAACCATGCCCTCCTGGTTCATAGGTCGACACTCAACCACTGAGCCACCTCAGCTGGGCAGAAGATTTTAATAGAGCTCCCATTATCCAGAGGATAAAATCTAAAGCTCTTTAGAAGAATTCAAGAATTGCAGTTACCTGACCCAGACATTTCCCATTGTAAAGCAATATTTTAGCAATACTAAATGCTTAAAATTTCCTAAACACATTCTGCTCTTTTATGCTAAGCCCTCTGTCTGCAGAGCCATCCTCCAATTTTCCTCCTTCCAAACTATTCTTCATCCTTTAAATTTAGGTGTAAATATTTGCTCCTAGGTAACAATCATTGTAATCACAGAATGCAAAATTCAACTTAAACATTGACAATTTTGCCTTTAGGTATTAGCTTTGGATATAATTGTTATCCTTTCCCCTTCTTTACTCCTTTATTTTTCTTCAGAACTATTGCAGAGAAGGAGGAAAAGAGGCCAGAGAGCCTCAAATATCACTCACACTGAAAAAGCTAACCACCATATTCTTCAATGTCCTGTCTTTAAATGCCCCTGAAGAGGGGAAGGAAGCAAATGAAAAATAACAGGTCATTAATAGCTCTAATTTTTTTCTGCTACTCATTATAGTTTGAAGATTTTGCAAAGATAAAACAAATGCCTTAGCATTTCCTTTCATTAATGAAGGAATTTATTTCACTTTAGCTTTCTTTCACTTCTAATTTACTGAGGTTTGAAGTTCAAAAGAAAGACTTAGTTGCCCAGTTATTTCCTAATCTCTTTCTCCAATCCATTCTTGTAACCAGAACTAAGGTTCAGTACCTGTCAACATGAAAGCCAAACTCATTAGACCAGCGGTTCTCAACCTGTGGGCTGCGACCCCTTTGGGGGTCAAACGACCCTTTCACAGGGGTCGCCTAAGACCATCGGAAAACACATATATAATTACATATTGTTTTTGTGATTAATCACTATGCTTTAACTATGTTCAATTTGTAACAATGAAAATACATCCTGCATATCAGATATTTACATGACGATTCATAACAGTAGCAAAATTACAGTTATGAAGTAGCAATGAAAATAATTTTATGGTTGGGGGTCACCACAACATGAGGAACTGTATTAAAGGGTCTCGGCATTAGGAAGGTTGAGAACCACTGCATTAGACAGATGTTGGTGAAAAAGGAAAAGGGTTTATTCAAGTGCCAGACACCTGAGAAGATGAGGGACTCTTGTCACAAAGCCTATCTCTACATCTCAGAGCAGACAATTTTTATAAGGAGGGAGAGGGAAAGAAGAACAAAGAGGTCGGGAGGCAGTTGAAAAGTTTCCTACGTGCAGGCCAGCACAGTCCATCATAATAAGATCTCAAAAACTGGTCAGGTGATGGTCTTAAATGCATCATCCTGGCCTTTGTCACCTAGTTTTATGGATCAAGGTTAGCAAATTTCCCAGAACTGGGATGACTGATGGTCAGAGTCTGCATCTTCTGAAGTTAGTTCCCAGGATTCTTTTTTTTAAATTTATCTTTATTGTTGAAGTATTACAGATGTCCCCATTCACACCCCCACCAACACCCCACTTCTTCCCCTATCCCAGGACTTCACTGCACTGTTGTCCAAGGGTTATGCATGTATGCATATAAGTTCTTTGGTTGATCTTTTCATGCCCCCTCCTTCCTTCCCTCTGAGATTCTTATATAATGTTGTTTATCTATAAGCTAAATATTAGAGTCAGCATTTACAGAAAAAAATGTCAAAAGAAGGGTGTGGTGGGTTACAATTCCTCACTGTTACACTTTGAAATATGAAATTAGCTGGGAGATATTTATTACTTAAATTTAGAATGAACTAAAATTATTTTTGTTTCAAAACTGTAGTAATGACTCACCCTTAAGGCAATTATATATCTGCAAAAACACTGTGAATGATTTCTGGGTGAGTGGTAGTGTATAAACAACATGTTTATATAAATATTATTTGGCAATCTCTCTGAACTTGCTTTCTCTCATTATAAATCTATCTACTGACTTCTTTGTTAACACACCAGATACTTCAAAACAAGCCTGGACTAGGGAACCAGATGCTTTCTCTCTCTAGTTGTCCTCTCTCCTGAGTTAGCATTGTTAGTGAGTAATGAAGCAACTTCTGGGTTCTCTTGTTGATTGTGGTAGGGCTGTGCAGATGGGCTTCCAGACGCTGGGTCCTGAATGAAAGGAGCTAACCAAGTCCACACATCTGACCATCAATCTCATCTGACTAGTGTTTGGCCTCCACTGTAATGCTCCCATTCTACTTTATTCTTGTCCCACTAATATTGGATTCTCTTCTTATGCAATGGCCAATTTCATGAAAATTACTAGGTATTTGAAAGGTAAATAGAATTTAATGTACTTCAATAAAATTGTTACCTTAGAATCTTCAGGGAAAACGTATTGAGGTTATTTGTGCAACAATCATTTGTTATCAGAATTAAGCAGTCATGTATGTAAGAATTAATTATTAAACATAGGCTTGCTCTCACTTTATCTTATGATTTTCTAATGATTCTGTCAAAATGACTTTCTAATCTTAGAGCAGCTTGTGTGATTTATAAAGCAACAAAGGGTTAATTCAGAGTTGAATTTTTCTTTATTTACTATTGCTGGAAAACCTAAGATATTGTATTAGAGTGATTAGTTAAACCATCAACATGAAATTCTTTTTCTTCAAACTGAAAATTTTCTTCATTTTGATTAAACTTTTTGCAGTTGGCTAAAAGTGATTGCAAGCTATATGCACGTACAGTTATATTTTTTAAAAAGAAGACCAACAAACTAATATGGAAATTTTTAAAATATACATTTTTTATTAATTTTAGAGAGTGGAAGAGAGAAGGAGAGAGAAACATCAATGAAAGAGAAACTTCGATTAGCTGCCTACTGCATGCCACTTACTGGGGATGGGTGCCGAACCTGGGCATGTGCCCTGACCAGGAATCAAACCAGCAACCTCTTGATGCACAGGCCAATGCTCAACTAACTGAGCCACACAGGCCAGGGCAAATTGGAAATTCTTGATTCTAGAGTCAGAATTTTCATTACTAGAGACCAACAGGACACCGGGTCCATGTGCCCCTTACAGGCTTATCAGGATACCAACAATCTGGAGTCCCATTTTTATATGTTGAGTTCAGCTGTCTCCTTCCCCACCAACGTCAATGTATACAGAGAGCCAGTGCACAAAAAGCACCCTCCCTCAACCTCTCCACACACCCCATGGAGGAGGACTGTGCCACTGACATGCCTACCTACATCCTGCTCTCCACTCGCTCCCCACAACCTGGGCGGCAGGGGAGATGAAGCTGGATGTAGGCCTTTGTACAACCAGCAGAACATTATGCTCACTATTGTGATGTGGGTATTTAGAACCATCATCTTTTCCTCTGGGTCTCACATCATCAGCACCAATATAAAGTCATTGGAGCACCCAGCCGCATGGACCGAAGGGGACATTCTGAAGCTGCCTGGACCCTCAATATCTCCTTCAGCCTCTTACAAAACAATTGTACTATCCCCTACATCTTTATGGCACTTCACAGTTGAGAAATCTCTCTAACTGGCATCATCTCATCTAAGCTTTCTGAGCTGTAATGGGTCAATAGAATAATTTTTAAAAATAAAGGGTGAAATGGGCTCAGAGAAGTTGAGTAAGTTACAGGAGGTCACAGAGAAGTGGGGGATCTCTTGTCCTAGTCTGGAGTCCTTTCCACAACACCAAACAAATTATAGACATGGAAACAAATACACTTTTGGAGAAAACTAAAACTCCTTATGGGAATAAGCTTTCCATTACACATTTAGAGATTAAGCCTAAATGCAAACCTTCCCCTGATGGTGGGACAGCATTAACAAACGTACCCCAGGCTTCCACATATTTAAAAACATTAAACTAATTCCAGGGTTATAGGCATGATTTAAGACATGGTAGTTAATAGAAAAGTTCTAGATAGAAAATAATTGTAGCACAATTGTACATCTGTATATATGCACACATTTAGAAAACATATTGCTTTTGATGTTTGTGCATTTCTTAGTTACCATTTTACATGCTGTGTCCACACCTGCTTCAACCATATACTTTAAGCCACCATATTTTTAATTACCTATGACTCTTTTTCAGTTAATTATAACAAGTAAAATGTTTTAACCAATGAAGCACTTTCATGAGTAAAAATCCAGATTTTTAAAATAAGTTTCTAGGAATAGCTCAGTTTTCACATTTAATATCTGAACCTCACATTTATCACAGGTAGCACGAAATTGTTTTTATTTTAAAGAACAGTTATATATTAAGAGCAAAGAGTATAAAATCAATAAATATACTCCCCTGTATCATATAAAATGTGTGTGCCACATTTCCCTAAGAAATTTCCTGCATTTAGACATCCTGGTCCATATTCACCTGAAAGTCTGAATGTACACTTTACCCGGCAGTTTTTACCTTTGGGCTTTGGTACATTTCATAGAAAGGAAAATACAGGCAGTGGAAGTAGAGGCAGAAGTAAAAGACTTTGAGCACAAGAGCCCATCAAGTGTATGCTGGGGACAAGTAAAATGAGGACCTCTCCCACTGGGCTTCGGTGGCTAAGGGTGGCAACGGTACAAAACGTGCAAGAAGTCAAAGAAATCCTTTTCCTTAATGGGAAAGACGACACCATGCAACGTGAGTGGAGTGATTAAGAAGAAATGTTTATTGGATTCAATTACTCCGCTGATGGCTCATCTAACTTTCACTTTGTGTTTAAATATTTGCCTGAAAAATGACTTCACATCATTTGTATGGCCTCAAAATGTCAGGATGGTGCGGATACTGAAACACAAAATTAAAGATATTATTTTAATATTTATGTAGTTCACACTCTTCCATGTAAGAGTCCACCCTTCCACCCTTGGACTCTTACATTTGATGTGTCTCAGTGAACAGGTGTCTGTGTTTCCTGCCACTCCATTGCCACCCCTATGCATTCAAGTCAAAGATAGTTCACCTTTTCCGGGTTTGGTCTTGTGTTTTCTCCAACCTTAAATTCAAACCTAAACATGGCTTTCATTTAGGCTTTATTATGCATTGGGATTCTCACAAAACATTTTTAGAGCCTACATGCTTGGCATAATAGTTAACTGAAAACAATAATGGGTAATGAGTTTTTGCTATTTGTCACATACTCCATAGATGTTCCTTGTGTATTTTATCACTTAAATTCAACAATGCTATGAGGCAAACTTTAAAGATTAAAGATTAAAAATACTGAGGCTGCCCTGGCCGTTTTTGCTCAGTGGATAGAGTGTTGGCCTGTGAACTGAGAGGTCCCAGGTTCGATTCCGGTCAAGGGCATGTACCTTGGTTTGCGGGCGCATCCCCAGTAGGAGATGTGCAGGAGGCAGCTGATCGATGTTTCTCTCTCATCGATGTTTCTGACTCTCTGTTCCTCTCCCTTCCTATCTGTAAAAAATCAATAAAATATATTTTTAAAAAATGCTGAGGCTTAGAGAGATTTGTAACTTGCTCTAGGTCACACATTTAGTGCAAATTGCTGGGATTTAAACCCCAATGCAAAATTGCACAAATTATAAGATGATGGGTATCTTGCCTGAAGGAAGCAATGATGTAACAGTAAACGATGAAGATTTAATAGAGCTCTGATAAAGTGGTGCATAAGGAGATAAAGCTGATTTGTATTTAGAGAGACTCCATTCTTGGGAAGATCAGACATATAACATTTACACTACAACTCATGTTCTTTCTCAGAATCATCTTCTGATGAATAAATACTTTAGAAAAGGTCTTCATGCCTTTAAAAATTATATTAAATATTATATTACATTAATATTTAAAATAACATTTATATCAAATGTTACATTATATTAAAACAATCCCAATGTAGCGCCACCTACTCCTATATGTAATTTACATTTACAGCCATTAATGTCAACCTTTTTAACTGGCCAGACAGAGGCTTCAGTGACTCCAGGTTATGCTTATGACAGCAGGACTCTGATTCTTTTTCTTAGCAAGGGTGAGTGTAATTTTGTATATAAAGACTAGAGGCCTGGTGCACAAAATTGTGTACTGATGTGGGTGGCTGGGGCGAGGGGCCACAGCTGTTCTGGTAGTTCCGCTGTTTGGTCGATTTGCATGTCACCCTTTTATTATATAGGATGAGTGGCTTTGATCATTTAGATTCACTGTAACCAACATATGTAATTTCATTTCAGCAGAACAATGTTTCAGCAGAAAATGCAAAACAACTGTTCCTAGCTTCTCACAATATGATCTTAAATGTTCTGCATGCAAAGACTGAACTAGTAATCTAAAACCAAGGCACTCCAATGTTTTTCTCATACTTTCACCTCTTTTCTCTATTAATCAAACCCCCACCATAAAAGGAAACTTAAAAACTACCTCTTTCCAGAACGAAGCAGGTCAAATGCTTCATTTATTTTCTCAAAAGGTAAAACATGGGTTATTAATGGATCCAATGAAAACTTCTTAGCCATAAAGTCAGTCACAAGTTTGGGGACGGAATCTTTACTCTTAAAGCCTGAAAAGAACATGACATCATTGTTAGGGGCAGCCAGGGGTAAGAGAACTAGAGAGGAGACTTTCTGAATAGAATTCAAGTGGAAGTTCTACTGCTACTTACTTGTACGAAGACTACTATTACTGAGGTCAGTGAGAGACTGAGTGCTCCAATATCCTCTTGCAGTGGTTAGACTTTTTGTTGTTGTTGTTACTTTAAAAAAATCTGACGAGCTAAGCTAGGGTCCTTAGTTATTAGCTCTCTCACAGAGAAATTATTGTATGCATGGTTATTCCCAAAGGCAAGGAGCAAAATGTGCAGCTGTCTAGATTTGGGCAATGAGCGTAACCATGAATTATTGCTATGGACTTCCTGTGTCCTCTTAGGTATATTTCATGCCTTGTGCAGTCACATGTATAAAGAGAAGTGGTGCTGAAAGACCCTAGATTATGGGGACACCAGAAAAGCCTGTCTTGGGAATGTGTGTATTAGTTCTACATCTAGTTGATTTGGAGCCTGTAGATGTATTGGAGCCTATTAATTTATTTCAAACATTTTGCTTTTTAAAACCTGGCTTTGTCACTTGATGAAGGGGAGAAATCCTGAGATTAATAAGAATTCAGCCCAATTAGAAGGCAGAGGAGGGTGGCGGTGGGCAGGGGTAAGAGGTCAACCAAAGGACTTGTATGCATGCATGTAAGCATAGACAATGGACATAGACAGTAGGGGGGGTGAGTGCATGTGCTAGGTGTCAGGAGAAGGCGGGGAGAAATCAATGGGGGAAAAAGGCGACATGTAATACTTTCAACAATAAAAAATTAAAAAAAAAAAAGAACTCAGCCCTCAAGCCTAAATACATACCACCAAAAATTGCTCCTGTCCAGGTACGTCCACCCAATAGCAGTATGGGGTTCAGAGAGATATTCTGGGAATCAGGCGGTACTGCTACAATGACGCTTACGCCATATGCCTCTTGACAGCTTTCCAAGGCAGCCAGCTGGAATAAAATTAATATCTGGCATCATTGAAGTGGACTTTCTGATAGTCCTCATTCATGGTACATGGTATCATGTAATTTTGATTTTGCTACATTGCAAACATGTGGAGGGAAGAGACTATATGTCTTTGGCTTCTTCCATCCCATTATGCCCAGAATAGTACTGTGGTTTTAGGAAATGTCCAGAAAACACTTTTTGAATGAGACAATGGGTGAATGAATTTGTGTACACTTAATTCTTCCTTAATAATGTAATGAAGAGGCAAATGTTATTACAAATATATCTATTTAAAGCCTGATTCCTCAAATACAAGTAATGTTTTATCATCACCCAATTGTCAGGCAATCTATGAGTTGGTTAACTCATTTTCATTTGCATATTAAATAGTATTTTGAACTCAGTACTTTAAATCAGGTGTTTTGATGGTGAATAAGATATAAGATCAATTATATCATCACAATTTGTCTTTTGTCCACTTTATGGTCTCCCTTTTTAATGGTTCCCTACAGTACTCTCCTTTTCTAATATGGACAATTTTTCTGTATTTTTTCCAGCTTTGTTGAGATATAATTGTCAAATAAAATGTAGGCTATACAACATGATCTGTAGCATGTAAATATGATGATTTATTATACATATGCAACATGAAATGACTAGTACAATCAAGTTGACGTTACCTCACATGGTTACCATTTTCTTTTTTATAGTAAGAACATTTAAGATCTATTCCCATTGCAAACTTGAAGAACAGAATATAATATTATTGACCATAATCACTATATTGTACATTAGATCCTCAGACTTTACTCATCTTTTAACTCTCATTTGTACCCTTTACCAACATTTCCTCATTTCCTACCCCAACCCTAGCCCTGGCAACCACCATTGTACTCAGTGGTTCTAAGACTTCAACTTTATTCCACATATAAAGGAGATCATAAAGTATTTGTCTGTGTGTGGCTTATTTTACTTAGCGTAATGTCCCCAGCCTTACTTATGTTGTTGCAAATGGCAGGATTTTCCTCTTTTTAAGGCTGAATAATATGCCACCATATACATATCACAATTTCTTTATTCACTCATCAGTTGACAGACACTTAGGTTGTTTTCACATTTTGGTTATTGTGAATAACGCTGCAGTAAACATAGGGGTGCAGAAATCTATTCAAGGTAGTGATTTCATTTTCTTAGGATATATACCTAGAAGTGGGGTTACTAGATCATACCATAGTTTTATTTTTAATTTTCTAAGGACCCTTTATACTGCTTTTCAAAATGTTGAACCACTTTACATTCCCACTAACAGTGCACAAGGGTTGCCTTGTCTCCACACCCCTGCCAACACCATTTCTTGACCCTTTGATAACAGCCATCCTAACAGGAGTGGTGAGGTATTGTCTCTGTAATTTTGATTTGCACTGCCCTGATGATTAATCATGGTGAGCACTTTGTAATATACCTGCTGGACTGAAATGAACATGTTTTAAATGGGCTCTTACCTCCCAAAAATGTATACAGTGCATTGATTTTACTTTAAACTATACCTATAATTCTGAAACTCCAAAAGAAAGCCTTCCTCTTCCAGTCAGGGCTTTAAACATGTTGTAGTAGGACACTTTTTCAGGATCTCCCAGCTATATATACTGACCAGTGACCTGGTGCACAAAATTCGTGCACATTAAAAGGGAATTAATTAGAGGAAATATTTTAATATTGCTATTTGCTCTTTCTCTATAATAGAAGTGTCAGAGATGAAAGAAAATTAGTAAAATGTATATGAAAATCTTCCTCCTGTCAGAGTCTGGGGCATGCCGTGAGACCCAGACTCAAGTCCTCGCCCACCCGCGTGCACCTCAAAATTGCACGAGACCCAGACCTGGCCAGCACCACCCCCATTGGGCTAGATCCAGACCCAGCTGGCCCCACCCCCATCAAGCCCCACCCAGTGGGGGTGGGGGGGGGCACGAACTCAGGTCACCTGTCCTGGCGTCTGGGTGGGGGGGCACGGCCTGAGTTCCCCTGGGCTGGGGGGCTGCACCTTGAGGTCCTCTGGCCCAGGCCAGGGGGCACACCTTGAGGTCCCTGTCAAGCCCTGCTGGGCGGGGAACATGCCCACAGGTCCCCCAGCCTGGTGCCAGGGCAGGGGACACTGCCTGAGACCCCCCGGCCCAGGCCAGGGCAGGGGGCACACCTTGAGGTTCCCTGTCAAGCCCTGTTGGTGGGGGAAGTGGATTGAGGGGGAGGCTTAAGGTCCCCCGGCCTGGCGGCAAGGTCGGAGGCACGGCCTGAGGTGCCCTGTCAAGCCCCACCAGGTTGGGAACGCAGCATTCAGGTCCCTGCTGATTGTTCCTTAAGGCTCATTATGGGAACTTGGCCTCCGCTGTGGGTGCAGCCATCTTGTGTAACAGAATCCCTGCCTCTGCTGCGGGTGTAGCCATCTTGACCTTTGCAGCGTGATAGTCAATTTGCATATTCCCTCTTTACTAGATAAGATTAATCCTTTGATTTTGGAGTATGACATCTGGAAAACCAGATGACTGTGGGACATGTGGTTATCAGACATTTGGTGTCTTCAAATAAAGTAACAATCCAATCCCACATGAGGAATTGGAAGGAATTTAGCTGGAGATGGCTTCCTCATGGTAATTGACCATGTTTGTAATTATTTGAAAGTAATGTTATGTATGTTGTAGAGATGATGGAAGCACTGCATCACTGAAAACATTACTTCCTATCAGTAGCACCAGATAATATTTAGTAAGAGCTTTCCACTGGACAAGTGGCACTGTGCTAAGTATTTTATATGCATTGTCTCATGTAATCCATAGATATGTATTTCTTATACTTTTTGGTGAAAAAATCTGTTGACTTTTAAAAGTATTCAGCCTAACACATAGATTTGGCGCTTAATATGTGTGCCAGGCACTGGGCTGTATGCTGTGGTAAATGGGGCCTGTTTTATGTTAATAAAATGATACTTGTCTTAAATTGCTCACTATTTCTTTTGAGCAAATTGTGATTTATGAAAAAAATCGGAAGTCATTAAAACATAAAAATTATTAAACCATTTTGTTTAAAAATGTGAGGAGAAATTGAAAAATAAAATTTTTCAATTTGAGAACAGCATTAGTATTATTTATGTTTACTTAATTTGAATATTATACCTAAAAGTTAACAAAGTAAATTTTAAATGGCCTAATACTCTAAAAGGGAAATATTACTTGAACTAGGATGGCATAACTGATGGAATAAAACATTTCTTATAATAATAAATAATCCAGGCATTAAATAGGAGATGAAACATCACTATTCATAGTTTGAAAAATATTCTGTACATATAATATTCATATTCTGCTGCCTAAAATCACTCTCCAGAATGCAGAAACACGCATTTCATGGCATTCCATGGCACATACATACCATGGTGTCAAGCCGACCAATGACTTCAAATGAAAAATCCACACCTCCACCGCTCATTTCCTTCAGCACCTCGTGGATGGGTTTCTTGAAGTCCTCTGGGCTGATGCACTCGGTGGCGCCCAGTTGCTTTGCCTTCGCATATTTGTCTTTGTTGATGTCCACCCCAATGATCCTGGCTGCTCCAGCCGCTTTACAGCCCATGACAACCGACAGGCCGACTGCTCCAAGGCCAAACACCGCACAGGTGGAGCCTGGGGTCACCTGTGTTTCAGAAAATGCAAAAATGGATTAGGTAATGATTGTTGTATAAAGTGTCCTGTCTTACCCATTATCAGGACTATTCAGACTCTTATGTCCAACCTGCTGTCAAAACCTGTTTTGGCTTCAGTTGTTTCGTATTTAAATTGAGGAGTTTAAATCTGTGGTTCTGAACTTTGCCAGACATTAGACCCCCCTGGGGAGCTTTAAAACCTCTCAATAGCCAGGTCACAGCCCATAACCAATTACATCAGAACCTGTGCAGGTGGGGCCGGGTTCCCAGGTGATTCCAATGGAAAGAAAGCCCAGGCTGGGAGCCAGTTAGTTGAATGATCTCTCAGCTCTAAATGCCAGTGACTCCCATCTTGAAGAGAATCTACGGCAGTGATGGCGAACCTATGACACGCATGTCAGAGGTGACACGCGAACTCATTTTTTTTGTTGATTTTTCTTTGTTAAATGGCATTTAAACATATAAAAGAAATATCAAAAATATAAATCTTTGTTTTACTATGGTTGCAAATATCAAAAAATTTCTATATGTGACACGGCACCAGAGTTAAGTTAGGGTTTTTCAAAATGCTGACTCGCCAAGCTCAAAAGGTTCGGCATCACTGATCTAGGGGCTGAAATCCATTGACAGGCTTCAGTAAATTGTACATACACAGAAGCAATTTTTGGAAATAAAGTAAGTGGGAAAGGTTAATCCATGAGACCAAAAATAATCTAATCAAACGCGCAGCGATTAACTCCTTGTTTCGTTAGCTTTAGAAGTCATGACTAGTACAATGAGAACAGAAATTAGCTGTAGGGCAGAGAAGAGTTATTCTCAGCTTCAAGTCAAACCTAACAACAGGGGAAATGGAACTGGAAACTTTAAACAGCTTGAGACCAATGTGATCTTAGTGGGTCTTTATCTTTGCTTTTTAAAATACACTAATGAATAATGCAATAAAAATTGGCCACATTTTAATAATGGATGGAATTCATTTTCATGAGTGCCCTTGCCCTCTGCTCTGTGTGCAGGCTCAGTTAGACCACCTGCTCAAACAGACAAGGCAATTGCACAAGGGACTTAGTGCTAGAGTCACAGAAATTTGAAAAACATGTGCTTTCAGTTGTTGAAATTGGCTAGGGACTGTTTAACACACCTAGTCAGCTATAGGAGTCAGCCTTCAGTGTGGGTAAAATATTCCTTCTGTCCCAAGTAATCATGCATCCTTTGGAGTACAACATCACTTTTTACTTTACTTAAAAAAATGTGAGGTTTGTGTCTGTGGTTTTAAAATGCAGGTAACTATATATTCCTAGAGGCCCGGTGCATGAAATTCATGCACTGGGGGTTGGGGGTCCCTCAGCCCAGCCTGGCCCCTCTCACAGTCCAGGAGCCCTCAGTGGCCTAAGCCACAGTCTGGCAGCAGAGGCTCCAAGCAGGCACCCTGTGTGTGTGTGTGTATGTGTGTCCACCGGTGGCCTGCCCCCAGCCACGTCCGTGGTTTGGAGCAGGCACCCCGTGTGTGTGTGTGTGTGTGTGTGTGTCCACTGGGGGCCTGCCCCCAGCCACACCATGGAGGCTTGGAGCAGGCGCCCCGTGTGTGTTGATCTCTCAGGCTCCTGACTGTGCCTGTGTGTTTTTCTCTCCCTTCCTCCATTGCTGGGGGCAACCTAAGCCTCCAGCTCCATGGCCGCTTGGCTTCTCCGCTGCAGCCACAGTGAGGCTTTGTTTCTCCGCTGCAGCCTTAGCGGAGAAGCCAAGCCTCTTCAGTCTTCAGTCTTCAGTCTTCACTCTTTTTTTAAAAAATATATTTTATTGATTTTTTACAGAGAGGAAAGGAGAGGAATAGAGAGTTAGAAACATTGATGAGAGAAAAACATCGATCAGCTGCCTCCTGCACACTCCCTACTGGGATGTGCCCGCAACCAAGGTACATGCCCTTGACCAGAATCGAACCTGGGACCCTTGAGTTCGCAGGCCGACGCTCTATCCGCTGAGCCAAACCGGTTAGGGCTAGTCTTCACTCTTCACTTGGCTGGAGCCTTCAGTCTTCACTCCGCGCCTGCGTATGCAAATTAACCACCATCTTTGTTGGGTTAATTTGCATACTCATCTGATTGGCTGGCAGGCGTAGTGAAGTGACACCAATTTACATGTTTCTCTTTTATTACTGTAGATTAGTGGCCTGGTGCACGAATTTGTGCACACTGAAAGAAAATTAATTGCAAGAAATATTTTAATATTGCTGTTCTCCCTTTCTCTATAATAGAAGTGTCAACCAGGGAGGAAGAAAATGGCGGAGGTATAGATGGACGTGTCCCGTGCCTTGTCCAGGAGCAGATAAGGGTGAGCAGCTGAAACAGGTAACATACAGCCCTAATAAACAGAGGATATTCAGCTGGGAGACAGTTTGCAGCTGGGAAAGACAGAGGACTCCCGGAAAAAGGGAACAGTTGGAGATTGCGGCTGAAATCTCTCCCGGAGAGCCGGCTCAGCCACAGAGAACGTGCCATCTTGAGTGGCTGTTATTGGGAGCATATAAAGCCAAAGACCCGGCATCCACGGCATCCAGAGATCGGCTACTAACCCAGAAACAACGGACCCCAAGCAGCGTGACTACGTGAACTTAGAGGAACCCTGATTCTCCTCACGGTAAGGTCAGACTTCCCCTAAAGGTGCAGTTTGCAATTCAGGTTGGAGAGAGGAACGCGCGCACACACATGCGCTGGGGAAATCTGAGCCCCACAAAGTCCGCGGCCATTGAGGCCAGCGTGATCCGCAAGTGTGGAAGGGCTCCCGCAGGGCTGCTGGCAGAAGGGAATGCTAAAAATAAGCCCATAGCTGGACTGGGTGCAAAAAGCAACCTTGGATTTTGCCAGTGTGCTGGCTGCTTAGCACTGGGGAAGAGAGGGTTCACAGAAGGGACTTCTCACAGAGCTGAAAGGTGGGGGGTTGTGAATTCGCACAACTTCTCAGGCTCTTGTTCTCTCTCTTCCCATTAAATCTTTGCATTTGATTATTAAACCCAGTACATGGGATTGCCCAGTCGGGGTCACTCGCAGAGACTGCAGGGGAAAGTTGTTTTTGTGGAACCTGGGAAACAGAGCGGGAGTAACGACTAAAGAACAGGTTCTAGGACAGTCGACTCTCCCAAACCAGTTTTAAGTGCGACAGGGAAAATAAACCCAACTGCTGGATAGAGAGGACTTATAGCCTTGGAGATCAATCCAGAAAAACTGCCACCCATGCGCTGATCCACGAACTGACTCTTCTGTAAACACAAATAAAGGCAGTCAGGGAAACAAATACGGCCTGCCTTAAAATCAGGACTGTGGTTTACAACACAGAGGAACAGTGTATCGCAGGGAAATTCAACACTCTCCTGAATACCTGGCATGACTAAGGCGTCCCAGAAAGAAGAGTAGAGGACCTGAAGCACCTTCACTACTGTACATTTTTATTTTTAATTCTTTTTTCACCTTTTAATTAAGAAACTATTTTTTTTCATCACCTGATTTTACGCTTTTGATTACTACACTTTTATTTTTAACTAGCATTGTTATTACTACCATTTTATCTTTTTTTAAAGTGTCATTATATTTTCTCTTTATCTTATTTTGGGATTAGTGTTCTAAATTCTATTTTCATCTTTCCTTTAGCATCATTTTATTTTACCTCAACTTTACCTTTACACCAAAACGCTCCTCCTCACTTTTCCCTCTTTGAAGTCCTGTTTCTCTTACCCTATTCCTGCTTTAGATTTTCCCTATTCCTTCTTTTTACCCCTGTTAAAATTTCACCCTACTTATATATCTAATTCCCATCCCCTGCTCTAAATCCATATACACCTCTCTCTTCTCTTTCCTCACTATCCAAATTTTTTTTCTCTCTGTCATTTGATTATTGTTTACTTGACTGTTGAGTATATTGGGGTGTTTTTTTATGCTTGTTTGTGAGATTGTTTTGCTTCTTCTTTCTATTTTTATGTTTGTTTATTTTTGTTTTTCTTTTCCATTTATTTATTTATCTATTTATTTATTTTTGCTCCTGTTTTCCCTCACCTCACTTGATATCAATTGTTGTTTGTAGTTTGCATTCTGTTGCTTGAATTTGTTGGGTTAGTGGCTGTTCTATTGGAATTTTCTCCACATATACATAGTTTTTTCCCCTCTTCTATTTCATTATCTTTCTTTTCTTTCTTACTCTTTTTTCCTTTTCCCAATTTCATTTTCACATTCCTTTTTTTTCTTTTTTTTTCTCTTTTATCTTTTTCTCCTCTTTCTTCCTTATCCTCAAATTCTCTTTGATCTGGTGGTCACCTTTATTTGGGGTTATTAGTATCGTGAATACATTTGTGTTCAGTGCCTTGTGCTTTGTGCCTTTTTGTGTTGTATTTTGTGCCTTTAAATCAACGCAGCAGAGAGAGAACTACATAACCAAACACCTGGAAAAGAGAGATCATGGGGAGACAAAGAACCAGCCCGCACATGAAAGGAAAACAGGCATCACCAGAAAAGGAAGTAAACAAAACGGAGGCAATGGAGGCAAGTAACCTGTCAGAGAAAGAATTCAGAGAAATGGTCATAAGGTGGATGAAAAGAATGGAAGACAAATTCAACAATATGTGTAAGAACCAAGAGGAAATGAAGAAAAACCAAGAAGAAATGAAAAATGACATCACTGCTATAAAGAACTCAATAGAAAGCATCAACAGTAGACTAGAAGAAGCAGAGGACCGGATCAGTGAGCTAGAAGACAAGGTAGGAAAAAATACCCAAGCAGAGTAGCTTCTAGAAAAAAAAAATTAAAAAGCAGGAGGAGAGCCTAAGAGAACTTTGGGACAGCACAAAATGAAACAACATCCACATAATAGGGGTGCCAGAGGGAGAGGAAACTGAGCAAGGAATAGAAAACCTGTTTGAAAAAATAATGACAGAAAACATCCCTGATATAGGGAAGAAAAAGCTCACACAAATCCAAGAAGCTCACAGAGTCCCAAACAAAATGAACCCCAAAAGACCGATGCCAAGGCACATTATAATTAAATTGGCAAACACTAACGACAAAGCAAGAATCTTAAAAGCCAGAGAGAGACAGAAAGTTACGTACAAAGGATCCCCCATCAGGCTAGCAACTGATTTCTCAACAGAAACCCATAAGGTAAGAAGGGAATGGAATGAAATATACAAAGTCATGCAAAGGAAGGGTCTGAATTCAAGAATACTGTACCCAGCAAGGCTATCAATCAAAATTGAGGGTCATATCAGGAGCTTCATGGACAAAAAAGGACTACGAGAATTTATTACCACCAAACCAGCAATGCAAGAAATGCTAAAGGGTCTGCTGTAAAAAGAAAAAATAGGAAACGAAGAAGGAACACAGGGGTAAAGAATAAAAATGGCGACAAACAAGTATCTATCAATAATAACTTTAAATGTAAATGGATGAAATGCCCCAATCAAAAGACATAGGGTAACTGAGTGGATAAGAAAACATGACCCATATATCTTCTGTCCACAGGAAACCCACCTCAGAAAAAAGACACACACAGACTGATGTGAAGGGATGGAAAAAGGTTTTTCAGGAGAATGGAAGTGGAAAAAAAGCCAGGGTAGCAATACTTACATCTGACAAATTAGATCTCAAAGTGAAGGTCATAAAAAGAGATAAGGAAGGCCACTTCATAATACTAAATGGAGCAATCCAACAAGAAGAAATAATTCTGGTAAACATATAGGCACCCAATGTAGGAGCACTCAAATACATAAGAAATCTTTTAGAGGAGATCAAGGGAGAGATTGACAGCGACACAATCATAGTAGGAGACTTTAACACCCCATTAAAACCATTGGACAAATCCTCTAAAAAAAAACCAGCAAAGAAACATCAATCCTAAATGACACACTAGATCAGATGGAATTAATTGACATCTTCAGAACATTTCATCCCAAAGCCACAGAATATACATTCTTCTCAAGTGCACATGGGTCATATTCAAAGACAGACCATATATTGGGTCACAGGCAAAGTCTCTTCAAATGCAAGAAAATTGAATTCAGATCAAGCATTTTCTCAGACCACAGTGGCATAAAACTGGAAATCAACTACAATAAAAACAACCCAAAAAAATCAAACACATGGAGACTAAATAGCACACTATTAAACAATGACTGGGTTACCAGAGAGATCAAAGAAGAAATAAAAAACATCATGGCAACAAACAACAATGAAAACACGACAATCCAAAACCTATGGGACACAGCGGAAGCAGTCTTGAGAGGGAAGTTCATAGCACTACAAGTCTATTGCAAGAAACAAGAAATAATGAGAATAAATTACCTAACTCTACAACTCAAAGAGTTAGAAAGAGAGCAACAAGAAAAGCCCAGTGTAAGCAGAAGGAAGGAAATAATAAAGATCAGAGCAGAGATAAATTACATAGAGACCAAAAAAACATTACAAAAGATCAACAAAACCAAGAGCTGGTTCTTTGAAAGGATAAACAAGATTGATGAACCTCTAGCCAGGCTCACCAAGAAAAAAAGTGTGAGGATCCAAATAAACAAAATCAGAAATGAAAGAGGGGAAATAACAACAGACCCCACAGAAATACAAAGGATTGTTAAAAAATACTATGAACGACTCTACTCCAACTAACTACACAATCTGGAGGAAATGGACATATTACTAGAAAAAAACAACCTTCCAAAACTTAATCAGTAAGAAGCTAAAAGTCTCAATAGGCCAATAACTATGGAGGAAATTGAAGCAGTAATCAAAAAGCTTCCAGCAAACAAAACCCTGGGGCCAGACAACTTCACAGGGGAGTTTTACCAAACATTCAAGGAAGAACTAAAACCTATCCTGCTCAGACTACTCCAAAAAATTCAAGAAGAAGGAACACTTCCAATCTCATTCTATGAAGCCAGCATCACCCTAATACCAAAACCAGACAAAGACAACACAATGAAAGAGAATTACAGACCAATATCCCTCATGAACATAGATGCTAAAATCCTCAACAAAATTCTAGCAAATCGGATCCAGCAGTACATCAGAAAGATCATACTCCGTTACCAAGTAGGATTTATTCCAGGGATGCCAGGATTGTACAATATCCGCAAATCAATAAACCTAATACATCACATAAACAAATTGAGAGAAAAAAACCACATAGTCATATCAATTGATGCAGAAAAAGCTTTTGACAAAAATCCAACACCCTTTCTTGATAAAAACTCTCAGCAAGGTAGGAATAGAAGGATCATACCTCAACATAATAAAAGCCATATATGACAAACCCACAGCCAACATCATAATCAATGGGAAAAAACTAAAACTATTTCCCCTAAAAACAGGAACAAGACAGGGATGCCCCCTCTCACCACTCCTGTTCAACACAGTACTGGAAGTACTAGCCGTTGCAATAAGACAAGAAGAAGAAATAAAAGACATCCAAATTGGAAAAGAGGAAGTAAAACTCTCCTTATTTGCAGATGACATGATATTATACATAAAAAACCTTTAAGACTCCATCAAGGATCTTAAGAAGTGCTGCAACCATCCATACCTCTTTCCTGTGGCTGCTATGGAGTCCCCAAATCTCCCCAGTGGGGCTTAAGAGGGTGGGGCACTTATTAAGTCGTCTGGGAAGCTCATGCTGCTGCAGAAGATGCTGTGGAAGCTAAAGGAGCAAGGACACAGAGTACTCATCTTCTCAAAGATGACCAAAATGTTAGACTTGCTAGAGGATTTCTTAGACTACAAAGGCTACAAGTATGAGCACATCGATGGTGGCATCACTGGTGCCCTGATGCAGGAGGCCATTGATAGATTCAATGCTCCTGGGGCCCAACAATTCTGCTTCCTCCTGTCCACCCGGGTTGGGGGCTTGGGCATCAATCTAGCCACTGCAGACACTGTCATCATCTTCGATTTCTGACTGGAACCCTCATAATGACATCCAGGCCTTTAGCCGCGCTCATTGAATCGGCCAGGCCAACAAAGTAATGATTTACCGGTTTGTGACTCGTGCATCAGTGGAAAAGTGAATCACACGAGTGGCCAAGAGAAAGATGATGCTGAAACATCTGGTAGTGCGTCCTGGGCTGGGCTCCAAGGCGGGCTCCATGTCCAAGCAGGAGCTGGATGACATCCTCAAATTTGGCAGTGAAGAACTATTTAAGGATGAAAACGAGGGGGAGAACAAGGAGGAGGATAGCAGTGTGATTCACTATGACAATGAGGCCATTGCTCGGCTGTTGGACCGAAACCAGGATGCAAGTGAAGACACTGATGTGCAGAATATGAACGAATATCTCAGTTCCTTCAAGGTGGCCCAGTATGTGGTGCGGGAGGAAGACAAGATTGAGGAGATCGAACTGGAGATCATCAAGCAGGAGGAGAATGTGGATCCTGACTACTGGGAAAAGCTGCTGAGGCATCACTATGAGCAACAACAGGAAGACTTAGCCCAGAATCTCGGCAAAGGCAAGCGGGTTCGCAAGCAAGATAACTACAATGATGCTGCTCAAGAGGACCAAGATAACCAGTCAGAATACTCAGTGGGATCAGAGGAGGAGGATGAAGACTTTGATGAGCGTCCTGAAGGGCGTCGACAGTCAAAGAGGCAGCTCCGGAATGAAGAAGATGAGCCACTGCCTCCACTGCTGGCTCGCGTTGGGGGCAACATTGAGGTGTTGGGATTCAACACCCAACAGCGGAAGGCTTTCCTCAATGCTGTGATGCGCTGGGGGATGCCACCGCAGGATGCCTTCACTACTCAGTGGCTGGTGCGAGACCTAAGGGGCAAGACTGAGAAAGAGTTCAAGGCCTACGTGTCTTTGTTCATGCGCCATCTCTGTGAGCCCGGGGCAGACGGCTCTGAAACATTTGCTGACGGGGTCCCTCGGTAGGGCCTTAGTCACCAGCAAGTATTGACCCGCATTGGAGTCATGTCTCTCGTCAAGAAGAAGGTACAAGAGTTTGGGCACATCAATGGGCGCTGGTCGATGCCTGAGCTGATGCCTGACCCCAGTGCTGACTCCAAGCGCTCCTCCAGAGCCTCCTCTCCTACCAAAATGTCTCCCACCACCCCCGAGGCTTCTGCTGCCAACAGTCCCTGCACCTCTAAACCTGCTACTCCAGCTCCAAGTGAGAAAGGAGATGGCATAAGGACACCACTTGAGAAGGATGAAGCTGAAAACCAGGAGGAGAAGCCAGAGAAGAAGAGCAAAATTGGGGAAAAGATGGAGACAGAGGCTGATGCCCCCAGCCCAGCCCTATCGCTCGGGGAACGGCTGGAGTCAAGGAAGATTCCTCTAGAGAATGAGGAGCAGGGGTAGCTGGAGAGATGGAGCCTGAACCTGGGTACCGGGGGGACAGAGAGAAGTCAGCCACAGAGTCGATGCCAGGAGAGAGCGGGGGAGGAGAAGCCGTTGGATGGACAGGAACACAGGGAGAGGCCAGAGGGGGAAACAGGGGATTTGGGCAAGAGAGAAGATGTTAAAGGCGGCTGGGAGCTTCGATCTGGGCCTCGAGACGAGCCACGATCCACTGGGCGACGTGAGGAGAAGGCAGAGAAGCCGCGGTTCATGTTCAATATTGCAGATGGTGGCTTTACAGAGCTTCACACACTGTGGCAGAATGAGGAACGGGCAGCTATTTCCTCGGGGAAACTCAAGGAAATCTGGCACCGAAGACATGACTATTGGCTTCTGGCTGGGATTGTTCTCCATGGCTATGCACGGTGGCAGGACATCCAGAATGATACTCAGTTTGCCATTATCAATGAGCCATTTAAAACTGAAGCCAATAAGGGGAACTTTCTGGAGATGAAAAATAAGTTTCTGGCCCGGAGATTCAAGCTCCTGGAGCAGGCGCTGGTGATTGAGGAGCAGCTTCGGCGGGCGGCCTACCTGAACCTATCACAGGAGCCGGCGCACCCCGCCATGGCCCTCCACGCCCGCTTCGCCGAGGCCGAGTGCCTGGCTGAGAGCCACCAGCACCTCTCCAAGGAGTCGCTGGCAGGGAACAAGGGTAAGGGCCCTGGCGGCCCCGCGCGGGGGAGGGCCCACAACGCTGCTTCTGAACCAGCTGGAGGAGTTGCTGAGCGACATGAAGGCAGAGGTGACCCGCCTGCCGGCCACGCTGTCTCGAATACCCCCCATCGCAGCCCGCCTTCAGATATCCGAGCGCAGCATCCTCAGCCTGCTGGCCAGCAAGGGCACGGAGCCTCACCCCACACCGGTCTTTCCCCCGGGTCCCTACGCTACACCTCCGGGGTACGGGGCGGCCTTCAGCACCGCTCCCATAGGGGCTCTGGCCGCCGGAGGCGCCAATTACAGCCAGATGCCTGCAGGGTCCTTCATCACAGCCGCCACCAAGGGCCCTCCAGTGCTGGTGAAGAAGGAGAAGGAAATGGTAGGGGCATTAGTGTCAGACGGGCTGGATCCGAAGGAGCCCCGAGCCGGGGAGGTGATCTGTATAGACGACTGACTATACAGGCCTGCCCTTCACCCAGGCCCCGTGCCCGAGGCCGACCCCCAGCTCAGACTCTGGGGTCTGCTGCCAATCCTCCGCCTTCCCCACCCGCTGGGCCACCACTGGGCTAGGAGCCCCTTTGCCCCTCTCTCTGACTCCTCTTTTCAAGAAGGGCCCTTTGTCTGTCTCCACTCCCACACATCTTTCCCACCATGCTTTGAAGACTGTGCTGGTGAGAAGAGGTCTGGGTGGGAATTGGTTAGCAGGGTCTTCCAAGAACCTTTATCCTCCACTGCCAAACATACACAGCTTCCCAATAAATGGTTGTGGGAGGTAAGAGGTGGAGCCTTTATTCCTGCAGGGTGAGCTCCATCTTGTGCAGAGGTGGGGGGTTAGCACTGCCTGGCCTTTAGAAACTTCCGGTGGAGGAAAGGAGCTTTGAAGAGAGGAAGGGAACTTTAGATAAGGATGACCATGAGCCCTGGCAGAGCGAAAGGGAAGAGGAGGGTTGGCTGCATGTTTCCTTCCCTTACCTCTCCTGAAATAGAGTGTGGAGCAGTTAAAGGGAGTCAATTGCTGCTCCGCCTCAGAATAAAGACGCCATTCACTGGCTCAGTTACCTCCTGTGTACTGGCATCTTGTGTTGGGCATCTTACCCCCTCCACAGGGGCCAAGAACCACCCCTACAAAGAGAGTAATGGTTGGGCGATACCCCCTCAAGCCAAAGAGGAGCTCCCCAATCTGACCTAGGGACCCAGGTGACCTAGAAAGGGTGGGAGAGAACACAATGGTCCAGATGCTGGGGGAACCCCCAGCTCTGGGGCTCAGGTTCTTTGAGGACTTCTCCCCTTTCTTCTGAAGGCCTGAATACAGACTAAATTTGAGTGTGTGAGGCAGGGGGCCTAGTCAGGAGGCTACTTGCTTTGAGGACCAGAGAAAAATAATGGATAGCAGGCTAGGGAGACACGGGCATGCACACCCTCTTCCCCAGGAGGGGCTGAGGAGAGTGGCAGTTTGCATGCCGAACCCTCCACTTCCTCTTCGCTGCCCCTTCCCTTTCTTGCTGGCCATTCCCCAGTCTCTCTTCACACTCACTCCTGGTCTGTCCCAATCCCCTCTTCTGTATCAGGTTTATTGGTTGTACATATAAATTATACTTTCCTTTCAAAAAAAAAAGACTCCATCAAAAACTGTTAGACTTAATAAATGAATTCGGCAATGTAGCAGGATACAAAATTAATGCCAAGAAATCCATGGCATTTCTTTACACCATTAGTGAACTTACAGAAAGTGAGACTAAAAAAGCAATCCCACTTACCATCAAACAAAAAAAAATTAAGATACCTAGGAATAAACTTAATGAAGGAGGTAAAAGACTTATATGCAAAAAACTACAGGACACTGAAAAATGAGATAGAGGAAGACATAAACAGATGGAAGAACATACCATGTTCATGGATTGGTAGAATCAACATAATCAAAATATCCATATTACCCAAAGCAATCTATAGATTCAATGCAATCCCCATTAAATTACCAATGGCATATTTCACAGATCTAGAATGAACTCTCCAAAAATTCATCTGGAATAAAGAACAGGCCTCGAATAGCTGCAGCAATCCTGAGAAAGAAGAACAAAGTTGGTGGGATCTCAATACCAGATATCAAACTGTATTACAAAGCCACTGTACTTAAAACAGCTTGGTACTGGCACAAGAACAGACATATAGATCAATGGAATAGAATAGAGAACCCAGAAATCAACCCAAACCACTATGCTCAATTAATATTCGACAAAGGAGGCAAGAGCATACAATGTAGTCGAGACAATCTCTTCAATAAATGGTGTTGGAAAAATTGGACAGATACATGCAAAAAGATGAACCTAGACCACCAACTCACACCATACACAAAAATACACTCAATATGGATAAAAGACTGAAACATAAGACGGGAAACCATAAATATACTAGAGGAATCCACAGGCAGCGAAATCACAAACATATGCCTAAGGAATCTCTTCTCTGATAATGCTCCTAGGGCAATGGAAACTAAAGAGAAAATAAACAAATGGGACTACATCAAAATAAAAAGCTTTTGCACAGCAAAGGTAACCATCAACAAAACAACAAGAAAGCCCACTACATGGGAGAACATATTTGCCAATGATATCACCGATAAGGGTTTAATCTCCAACATATTTACAGGGAACTCATGCAACTTAACAATAGGAAGATAAACAATCCAATCAAAAAATGGGCAAGGGACCTAAATAGACACTTTTCAAAAGAGGACATACAGAAGGCCAAAAAACATATGAAAACATGCTCAAAGTCACTAATTATATGAGAGATGCAAATCAAAATGACAATGGGGTATCATCTCACACCTGTCAGAATGGCTATCATCAACAAATCAACAAACAACAAGTGTTGGAGAGGATGTGGAGAAAAAGGAACCCTTCTGTACTGCTGGAGGGAATGCAGACTGGTGCAACCACTGTGGAAGACAGTATGGAGTTTCCTCAAAAAACAAAAAATGGAACTCCCATTTGACCCTGTGATCCCACTTCTAGGAATATATCCCAAGAAACCAGAAACACCAATCAGAAAGGATATATGCACCCCTGTGTTCATAGCAGCACAATTCACCATAGCTAAGATTTGGAAACAGCCTAAGTACCCATCAGCAGACGAGTGGATTAGAAAACTGTGGTACATCTACACAATGGAATACTATGCTGCTGTAAAAAAGAAGGAACTCTTGCCTTTTGCAACAGCCTGGATGGAACTGGAGAGCATTATGCTAAGTGAAATAAGCCAGTAAAGAAAGATAAATACCACATGATCTCACTCATTTGTGGAATATAGAGAACAACATAGACTGATGAACAGGGACAGATCCAAAGACAGGGAAACAGCAATCAGACTATCAATCCCCAGAGGGTAAGTAGGAGAGGGTGGAGGTAATGGGAAGAGATCAACCAAAGGACTTGTATGAATGCATATAAGCCAAACCAATGTACATGGGCAACAGGGGGATGAGAACATGAGTGGGGGGTTGGGGATTAATGGGGGGATAAGGACACATTTGTAATACCTTAACTAATAAAGAATTTTTTTAAAAAAGTGTCAACCAAATTCACAATCAACAATGACAGATGGAGACACACACATGCAATTGGTGCCAGGAGAGCTTTATATGTATTGCATGTGCATGAGTTAACTCAGCCTTTTATAGATATAGAATAAACTTGCTTAATTAGACATGCTTTCTGATTTTCCTAAACTTTTTCCTGCCCAGTGAAGCATCCCAACTTCTTTTTCAGGTAATTGTCAGCAACATAGCAGTAAATATCAACACAAAGCAGATTATTATTGTAGATCACACAGGGAGAACAATGGGTAAAATATTTAACTGCAGCAGTGTTTGACTATATTCTGCATAGTGAGAAAACCTAAGTCATTTTCAAGGTCCACCATTTCTTACTTCTTTTCAGTCAGGTCAAGTTTCTAAGCTTTCTAAATCTCCATTTTCTGGGTAATGAAAAGAAAATAGGATTCCACTGGGTTTCCTATCTACCTACTCTAGGACTTCTGTGAGGATCAAATGAGATGAGGCACAGGAAAAAGCTTCACAAACATTTGGTGACAGTGTAAAATTTTTCCACCCGGCTATAAAGCAAGCCATGTTACTGGGCTGAAGAAACTCCAAGGAGGCTAGTAGGTAGGGAGAGGAAGCCAAGCATTGCTATTTGATGTCATTACCCAGACGGATACTTAGCATATTAGCATTTTATATATATGGATGGTTTAATATTCACCAAGAGTTTTTAAAAAGACATGCTATGTGAGTCACAGCCATAAGATTTAGGGCAAGTAGCATTATGGATCTGGGCCCACTAGATTTCTAACCGTTTGTGAAGAGAGACTCTTAAAGAATTTCTCCTTCAAAGCTACCACCTCTGTGGGGGGTATGTGTGTGTGTGTGTGTGTGTGTGTGTGTGTGTGTGTGTCCATGGCAGGGGAGGAGATGAAGCAGTGAGATCCCCTAATGAGTGGAAAAAAATGCATAATACATCACCTCAGCTTTCTTGCTTTCCTCATAGGTTTCCACAGAGCAGGTAGGTTGGTGATGCTTGGTCTGGAGGTGTATCAGGTAAGGCTTTGGAATCTACTGCTGGTCCTAATTGTGGGAATAGTGGGTCATGGACTAGATGCTCCTCAAAGGCAACTCTTTCATTTCATTTACTTTTGCTGCCTCAGGACCTAGAAGGTCATACTGTGCCTGGTGCATGTTTGTGCTGACTCACAGTAGAATGGATGACTAAATGAGGCCTCAGCTCTGAAATTTAGTAATCCCATAAAGAACAAATACAGAAAAATAATTATTGAAAATGGCACTTTTACCTTTTCTTCATTAGTTATCAACAGCTTTTTCATTTGTTATAAACAGATTAAATTTCTAGGATATGCTCTTAATTTTTTCTGAGGGCACTTTTCTTTTTGTTTTTGTTTTTGTTTTTCTTATCTGAGGGCATTTTTCTACTCATAATTGACACTCTAAATTCTGTGGAGTATATCAATGTTGTTGTGGTAGTGGGAAGGCAGGAAAGCTGACAGTAAAATTATGAAGAATTGCCTGGATTATTATGAGAAATCACTTTCCTTTTTGTTTCTGACAACCCGAGTGCAACTGCTTTATCATCTGTTGTCATTCTTACCTTGGCAACTTGGATGGCAGACCCATAGCCAGTTGTGAATCCACAGCCAATCAGACAGACTTTCTCTAGTGGTGCAGCTGCATCAATTTTGACCACTGAGATCTCGTCCACCACTGTGTACTGGGTGAAGGTGCTGGTGCTAAGGAAGTGGTTGATGGACTTCCCTTTGCAGGTGAACCTGGTGGTACCATCCTGCAAGGTCCCACGAGGCATGCTCAGACTAGCCAGTGCAACACACAGACAAACAAGGGCATGAGACACATGCATAACAGTGTGCAAATTCATTGGCTGTGTCAGGAGAGTAATGGAAACTTACTCATTTTTCACACAGAAGTTGCTTCCTGGATGTTTACAAACTTTGCATTTTCCACACTGGGGAGTAAAGAGTGGGATGACTTTATCACCTGGAGGGGGGAAAAGCAAATTCTTATTAAATTTCTACCCAGGAATTAATAGAGCAAGCACTCAAAGCTTATGGGTATGTATTAGAGGCAGTTGCCTTTCAATAGTCTCTCAGAAACAGGATGCAGTCACCATGATGTCATTAGACATTGCTGGCAGCATTGTTATTGGTTTGGGTTTGTATGTGCCTGAAGATTGCCAAAGAGGACATGTGACTGTGGGAACAACCATGGATTTTAAAGTATTTCCACTGCATTAATAGTTATCTTTTCCTCCATGCCCTTTCTCTAGATAGTTTTATACACATTTTATTTAACCCTTAAGAATTAAGTCTTAAATGTTCTTAGTGTAAGTATATTTATAAATTTTAGTTATGAGAGGCTGCCATAGTTTCACTAGATGTTGAGGAAAGCCAGTATTTTCTAATAGTTTCAGTTACAATAAAAATGAGAATTTTGACAACCATTCTTGGCTTTTCAAAGTGACTGTTTATTTTTACTATAAAATGATTTTCTATTTTTTATATTTTAGGGTTTTTTCCCCCAAAGAAAACGTAACAAAAATGTGAGAAAAAAGAATTAAAGAAATTCCTTTAAAAATCTCAACCCTCAATGAGTTAGGCACTTTCTTTTAGGATGAGAATTCATTTTTAAATGTTTTTAGCTGATAACTTAATTTGTGAATTATTTATTTTGCCTGCTATGTTGGAGGGAACCAGCGTGAAAAGTAAAAGTGTTATTTATTGTTAATTTATTTCTAAGTAAAGGAAATACTAAGAGCTGAAACTCAAACCAGACCATATATTTTAATATTTTCTGTCAGCAAGTTTAAAAAGTATTTGGTAATGGGGCAGGTCAAATCTACTGGCTAAAGTTATTTTTTTTTTAAATTAAACATTATTTTTGTTTTCAACTAGTTCTCCTACATATCCACAAAACCCACAAAAATGGTTAGACCATAATATTTAATAGATAAACTTTATATGGAGATAATAGCATGAACATTTTATATTTATTCACTCTTTACCTCTAAGAATACTTATCTATATTAATGCACAATAAAATTAAGACAAAATAAGTGTTAAGGATAAACTAGTACCCTGTAACCAGTCACAGTTAGCCATGGTTTAATGTAGTAAATCAGATATTGTTTATTGCAGGGGCCTTCTGCCAGGTCTCTCCTTTTCTTCTAAATAGCTTGTTTCATTCATTCTGTGCTCAAGGAGGGAGGCCATAGTGGAAGGGAAAACCAGTGAATGGGTTCCACTTCCCACCTAAGAGGAGATCATGTTGATTCAGTCAGAGCCTCTGGCTCCCCACCCTGGGAAGTCAGCACTGAACAGTTCCCATGCACAGACCTATAGGCTCAGGACACAGACTTAGATGTTTTTCCTGTGTCCTGAGAGAAAACAGTGCTTAGCAACACTGAAATGGAAGTTATTTGATTATGACCTCAGGGAGTGGGTCCCTTTTGATCCTCATGTATCCCAGGATCTAACCTGGTGCCTGACATATAGCAGGTGCTCAACAAATTCCTGCTGAAGGAGAGAACACAGGAGTGCATGAATGCATACATGTCTGAGGCAGGAAGGGGGCAGAAAAGGAGTAGACCTCTGTTCAAGCCCTAGCTGTGCTGCTGCCCTCGGCAAGGTCTTGCATCTCTCATTGCTTCAGTTTCATCACCCAAGCTGGGCGTTCTTGGAGTCCTGAACAGTACCTTCTCCAAGTAGGAGTTCTATACCTGGCTTTACTGCAGTCACTCCTTCTCCAATGCTTTCCACAATGCCGGCTCCCTCATGGCCTGGGATCATAGGAAAAGGTGTGGCGAAGTTTCCATTAACCACGTGGTCATCTGACCGACAGACCCCTGAGGCCACCATCTACAGGGTAAAGGGAAGATAATTAGGTTCAGCAAAACTGTGGCCCTCAGATGGACCTCACATGCCCAGCTTTCTAAAGTTGGACTTTTGAAGTTTTCAAGGATTTTGCTAATAATCTCTATTTCCCCCAAATACACAAGATCCCGTTTCTCTCCAAGATTACTCAGTTTATGCATGCATACAAGTCCTTTGGGGGCGGGCAGGGAGAGATCAAGGGGAGTGGGGGAGGAAGAGACTTATGTAAGACTTTAAACAATAAAGAATTTAAATTAAAAAATAAGTAAATAAAAATAAAAGTTTATGAGTGAAAAAAAAGATTACTCAGTTTAAAACCCTCCCTGCCTTAAGCAATTCAGAATAATCTGTGAAATAAGTTTCTCAAATAACTGTCTTATGTAATAGACAAGAATGCATGCTTTTTCCTAGAAGTAGAAACTATAGATTAGCAACCAAGAAAATTAAGTCAGTTAAGCTCCACCATTTAATGCTAATTGATTTTGAAATCTTGCACTTTTTTTCTGTATAAACACATCAATACTTTTTAATTTCATTAGTGTGAAAGAATTTCAATCTACAATAGAACTGGAGGATATAAAAAGGAAAATCTAATGTATGTGTCATCAGGAAAGACACATAAGGACTGAGAAATCGTTTTCCTGTAAATGCCTGATTTACAGAACACTGATAATATTGGAATTTTCCTAAATAAAAATTGGTCAGGAGTTGCCTCATAACAACCTTGAGAAATTTTGAACTAAAATAACTCTGGTGGGATTCATCTCACATTTTAAGCTGAATTGAGCTTTGTTTGTATGACTGGATTTGCTTTTGTTTCAATGATGAAAAATTGTTTAATGAAATAAAAACAAAAGAATACATGGCTGCTATATTATTATCAGATTAAGCAGAATTCAAGGCCCAAACTAATTAAATGAGACAAAAAGAGTATTATATAATAATAAAAGATACTCTCATAAAAAATATATACATTTTAACAGACTATAACTGAACTCTTCCCTCTTTAAATTTCCTGCCTGTAAGTATAGCCTACCCCAAACTCTCAAAGGACTGCCCTATAGCTTTCTACAATTTGCATGTTCCAAATTACAACTACTGTTATTCGTTTTTGCTTTGTTTTGTTTTTAAATTCTTTATTGTTGAAAGTATTACATATGTCTCCTTCCCTCCCCACCCCCCCATTGACCTCTCCTTGGCCACTCCTATCCCCTAGCACATGCCCTCTCCCCTCTACTGTCTATGTCCATTGATTATGCCTAAATGCATGCAACAAATCTTCGGTTGATCTCTTAACACCCCCCTCCCCTTCGTACCCTCTGAGGTATGACAATCAGTTTGATGCTTCTATGTCTCTGGTTCTATTTTTGTTCATCAGTTTATGTTGTTCATTGTATTCCACAAATGGGTGAGATCATGTGATATTAATCTTTCTCTGACTGGCTTATTTCACTTAGCATAATGCTCTCCAGTTCCATCCAGGCTGTTGCAAATGGCAAGAGTTCCTTCTTTTTTACAGTAGCGTAGTATTCCATTGTGTAGATGTACAACTGGTCTTTAATCCACTCATCTGCTGATGGACACTTAGGCTGTTTCCAAATCTTAGCTATGGTAAATTGTGCTGCTATGAACATAGGGGTGCATATATCCTTTCTGATTGGTGTTTCTAGTTTCTAGGGATATACTCCTAGAAGTAGGATCACTGGGTCAAATGGGAGTTCCATTTTTAGTTTTTTGAGGAAACTCCATACTGTCTTCCATAGTGGCTGCACCAGTCTGCATTCCCACCAGCAGTGCAGAAGAGTTCCTTTTACTCCAAATCCTGGCCAGCACTTTTCACTTTTTGACTTGATGATGATAGCCATTCTGACAGGTGTGAGATGGTATCTCATTGTTGTTTTGACTTGCATCTCTCAGATGATTAGTGACTTTGAGCATGTTTTCATATGTCTCTTGGCTTTCTGTATGTCTTCTTAAAAAGTGTCTATTTAGGTCCTTTGCCAATTTTTTATTGGATTGTTTATCTTCTTTTTGTTAAGTTGTATGAGTTCCCCATAAATTTTGGAGATTAAACCCTTACCGGAGATAACATTGGCAGATAAGTTCTCCCATGCAGTGGGCTTTCTTTTTGTTTTGTTGATGGTTTCTTTTGCTGTGCAGAAGCTTTTCATTTAGATGTAGTCCCATCTGTTTACTTTCTCCTTAGTTTTCATTGTCTTTGGATGAACTTTGTCTGCTGAGCAAACACTGGGTTATTTCTTCTCCCTTAAGTCTAAGCCCAAATTCCTACTCCTCTCTGCTGTGGTTTCAGTCTGGCAACCCTACCATTTACTTTCTTTCTGTTTTCCTAGCCCTCTGGGGATTAACGTTCTTGATCTTGTGAGTGTCCTCAACATGCCCTTTGTAAACTTTCAGCCTTCAAGCAATTCTATAACCAATTTTCTGTATTAAATCCACTTTGAAACACAGAGTTTTCCATTTTCCTAACTGGACATATTGATATAGTTCTTGGAACCAGGAGTGGTACCGAAAGTAGACCTTCAAGTAAACAAAAGATTGAGTTAATGTATTTTTAGTGATCATAATTTGCTGAAATAGAAAGCACTGAAATGAAAATGTTGAAGGGACTTACGAAGAAAGGAAAAGATTCAGAATGGTCAACAAAGAAGAAGCAAATAGAGAGACTAGTTGCTCTTTTCCATCATAGATTTGACACAGGACACCTGCTAGGGTTTGCATACCCTCCCTGTGCCCTTCCTTAGTACAAGTTTTCCAGAGCACCTCCACCAGTTTGAAATAGAGGGTTTTTTTTTACTCCTTACATGATTTAGTCACTGAAAATGTCCTGCTCAGCCACATATATACCTTTTGCACAATGCTATAAAATTTGTTTTTAAAATTTCATTCAGTTTTAATTTTTGAATCCTAGAATGTAATCAACTCTTTTGTTGTCTTCACATTTTTCCAGGTTTGATTTTTAATTTTCATGTTTTCCAAAATTATACATGCATATATACATGTGCAGATTTCTTCCTATAAAGTCTCTTAAGAAAAACAGCAGTCTGTGCTTTCTCCCTTCTCCTTCACGTATTCCTCTCTAGAAGCCACTGCTTTCAAATTCTGCAACTTATTTTGCTTAATCTCCATATCTCTATGTAGGATGCATATGTTCTTAACCTGGTTTTTCTTTGGGCATTTTTGTTGACTTCCCATTTGGGAAGATGAAAAATTGGAGTGGCCATTACCACAAAAAGACCCTACTTCTCCCCTGTTTCCCAATAGAATAATAGAATAATTTATATTATTACTAGAGGCCCGGTGCACAAATTCGTGCACCAATGGGGTCCCTTGGCCTGGCTCTCCAACATCCTCCAAGGGGTCTCAGATTGCGAGAGGGCGCAGGCCATCCGGTCCCCCAGTGCACAATCGGGGCCAGGGAGGGACCGTGGGAGGACTCCAGGCTCATCTTGCTTAGTCCTGATCGGCCAGACCGAAACAGCAAGCTAACCATACCAGTTGGAGCGTCTGCCCCCTGGTGGTCAGTGCAAGTCTGCCCCCTGGTGGTCAGTGCAAGTCATAGTGAGTGGTTGAGGGGCCTTAGCATATTATTAGCTTATTATGCTTTGATTGGTTGAACGGCCAACCGGACCGTTAGGCTTTTATTATATAGGATGGCTATATAAGTGCTACTTACAAATGAGCCATGTAGTTTGCAATGCTTTTATTTCTCTTTACCTTGGTGTTGTCTTTATACTTACAATAAATTCAATTCCCATAATTCAATTGCCAGTTGTCTAATTCCTCACTCAAGACTTAGAGATGCATTGTGTACCATCAATTTTGCTTTGCAAAGAAATATTTCCGGGAGTCTTTGACTTGCTCCAAATGGCCTGGGTATGCTCAACATCTGGCCCTATTCACTGTGTTGGTTTCCTGTGGCTGCTGTAACAAATTACCCAAAACTGGGTGGCTTAAACAAGAGGTTTATTTCTCCCAGTTTTAGAGGTCAATGGTCTCAAGTCGGTATCGCTGGGCTTAAATCCAGGTGTTGGCTGAGCCATGCTCCCACCAGAAGTTCTAGGAGAGAATCTGTCCTTGCCTTTTCTAGGCTCTGGTGTTGTTGCATTCCCTGGCTGGTGGCCACACACTCCAACCCCCTCCTTCCTCTCTGCTTCTTTTCTTCCTCCTCCTTCTTTATATTGTGTTTGGAAGCTTGTAGAATGTTCTGCTTATCCCTAGTAGTCTGGAATTTTACAATGATTTGTTCTGGTGGGTCTATTTTTATCTATGGTACCCTGTGGCTTTTCTAAAAATGTGAAGATCTGCTTTCTTCAGTTCTAGAAAACTTACTGAAATTGTTGCATTAATGCTCTCCCCTCTCCAACCCTCCCACCCTGCTTTATCTGGTCTTTCATTCTAGAACTCCTACTACTCAGATATTGAGTTTCTTGATTTGGTACTCTCATTTTCTCTCCTCCTGTCCCTTTCTCCTTTATTTCCCTCATTGTGTTTTCACTCCCTCCAGCTTCAACTCCCTTTGATAAGTGAAGGCACAGGTGGCATAGTCAGGGTTTGCAAGCATGGTACAATCCTCTAGAGTCTACAGGGACCTCCAGGGCTAGCACTGGCACTTCCTCTTTAGTTCAGTGACGGGGAAGGAGGTGGGTTGGAATTAAAGCCTATATGTCATGCAATAGTGCACCAGCTCAGAGTGCCCGGCTGGCTTCTATCAACAAAATATTCCTACCAATTAATATTTCTAATGTTAAGAACTTCTAATTTTTATTAGTCTCCCTTTAAACTGTCACCCTGTGAATTCACATATCTTAAATTCATGAGAACCAGGCCCTGATATTTTGTTTACCATGCTAGTCCCCTGACATATTATGAATGATCCTATATAATAAAACCCCAATATGCAAATTGACCGAAAGGCAGAACAGCTGGTTGCTATGATGCGCACTGACCACCAGCGGTCAGACGCTCAATGCAGGAGCTGCTCCCTTGTGGTTAGTGCGCTCCCACAGAGGGAGTGCCACTCAGCCAGAAGCCCGGCTCACAGCTGGCAGCGGTGGTGGCAGCAGCACAAAGGACCCCTCGAGGGATGTCCCCCAAAGGGTCCAGGACTGGGAGAAGATGCAGGCCAGCTGAGGAAATCCCACCCCCGCCCAGTGCACGAATGTCGTGCACCAGGCCTCTACTATTCATATGATGATTGATAAGTTCATGGTTCACTTAAGACCTGTGCAAACAGTTACAGATGGATAAAACACATCTGGGCTTGCCAGATACAATAGCTGTTGTCCCAAAGGAATTATTATTAGCTCACTTTTTACTTTCAAAGTGTTCTAGTTCAGATGATTAATTATGTGATCACCCTACTGTACCTGCATGTGAGCTAGGCCTGGGCATGAGGACACCTGGATGAAACTTATATTTAGTCAGCAGCAAAAGGCCCCCTTGGAATAAAGAAAACTTTAAAGTTTTGAGAGTTACAACTTCATGTTAATTATTTAACCAATAGCTCTTGTGGTAGTGACCTGTTTCGGCATTATTGTAATAATTAAATATATAAAATTCTGTATTAATTAACAGAATAACACTTAACTAACCTTTACTTCTTTATGAATCATACAAGTTAGTCTAGGATTAGAAAGAGCAAAGTCTAATGTAACTTAAACATTTTGATAGACTCAAGAAAATTAGAAGCTAAGTTAGAATGGATCAAAGTTTATGTTCAATAACTACATAGTATTTAAATATCTAATTCTTTTAGGAAATGATTATTATAAAACCTCAGTTAAATGTTCACTAAAGATTTGAAAGTGGTAATTGTATTGAAGTAGGTCAAATTTTATTTGTATAAAACTTGCAGTAAACTGGAAATGAGCTATTGCATAAGAACAGATAAAATTATCGGAATAAGAATGAGTGAAAAGTACAATAGTTACACTATAACTTTAATAAAATTAGTATTAGAAGAGATTAATAGTCATATATATGGACTTCAATATTTTTTATTTATAATCCAGAAGACATTCTGTGTGCTGCTAGCACAAACATCAAACAAAACCAGAACTTCTTTATTAGTTTGAACTGTATGCTAAGTGGAAAATTTTCAAATCCTTGTTTGCACAGTTGTGTGAAAGAATGCCAGGCAAGTTATTTAAGGTATTTATCATGCTAACAAATGTTAAGAAATTTTCTTTTCAATGAAAGCAAATCAGGGGAAAAGCAAGATTATTCTTACGTAATCATTATGTTTCTGCCCTACTATTCACCCGGAACTCCAGAAATTGCAGTAAGCTTGGTTATGCCCAGTTGCCTTAAGGCAAACCACTATAGTCTTAAAGAGATTAATGTTTATTTTATTTAGTTTAATGTCCAAAGTCATAATCCTCCTGGGTTGCCTTGCCTGGGATCTGAGTTTCAGATAAGAAAAGCAAAGGATACGAAGAATCATTTCAGGAATAAGTATTTTTCTTGAATCTAAATTTAGGCCTTGGCATGTGCCCTTGACCAGAATCGAACCTGGGACACTTCAGTCCCCAGGGCAACACTATTCACTGAACAAAACCAGCTAGGGCTACCTCGACTTTTAGTATCCACTCATCTACTGATGGGCACTTTGGCAGCTTCCATAGCTTGGCTATTGTAAATAATGCTGCAATTAACACAGGTGTGTACATATTCTTCCCAATTAGTGTTTGGGTTTCCTCTGATAAATACACAGAAGTGAAATAGCTGAGTCATAAGGCAGTTTCATTTTCAATTTTTTGAGGAACCTCCATACTGTTTTCCATAGTGGCTGCACCAATCTGTATTCCAACAGTGCACAAGGGGTTCCCCTTTTTCCACATCCTGGCCAACACTTGTTGCTTCTGATTTATTGATGATAGCCATTCTGACAGGTGTGAGATGATATCTCGTTGTAATTTTAATTTGTATTTCTCTGATGATTAGTGACATTGAGCAGAGAAGGAAACACTAAAATGAGAGAGAAACATCGATCAGAATCATTGATAGATTTGAACCAGAAACATGCGTATGTGCCCTGGACGGGAATTGAGCCTGCCTCCCTTCGGTGCATGGGACTATCCTCCAACCAACTGAGCCACACTTGCCAGGGCTCAGGTCCAGTTTTTTAAATATGTTTTTTTAATTTATTTCTGAGAGAGGAATGAATAGGGAGATAGAAACATTAATGATGAGAGAATCATTGATGGGCTGCCTACTGCACACCCCCTTCTGGGGATCAAGCCTGAAACCTTTTAGTTTGATGCAGTCTCATTTGTTTATTTTTTCTTTGGTTTCCCTGGCCCAAAGAGATATCATTAAAATATTGCTACAAGAAATGTCTGAGATTTCACTGCCTGTGTTTTCTTTTAGGAGTTTTATGGTTTCAAATCTAACATTTAAGCATTTCATCCATTTGGAGTTTATTCTCGTGTATGGTGTAAGAAGGTGGTCTAACTTCATTTTATGCATGCATCTGTCCAATTTTTTCATCACTATTTATTTTGATTTTTAAAAATTGTCTTTATTGTTTTTTAGTACAATGTTGAATGGTGAGAGTGGAATTCCTTACCTTGCTCCCAAATATCAGCATTCAGTCCTTAACATTAAGTTCGCTGCTAACTTTACATTTTTCATAATTGGTGAAGAGATTTTTAATCATGTGGGATGTTGTATTTTAATAAATATTGTTTTGCATCTATTGAGATGATCATATAACCTTTCTCCTTTTTTTACACGTATTCTGTGGTGAATTGCATTGATATTTAAATGCTAAACCAGCTATGTATTTCTAGGATAAATCCTACTTGATTATAATGTATTATCACTTTTATATATTGTTGAATTTGTTCTACTAATATTTTGTTAAGGATTTTTGTGTTTGTTCACAAAGTCTATAGTTTTTTTCTAAAGTGTCTACCTTAGATACTAAGGCAATACAACTTGATAAAACGAGTTGGGAAGTGTTCATCTTCCTCTACTTTCTAGAGTTATTTGAGTAAACTTGTTATTTCCTCCTTAAGTGTTTTATAGAATTTACCAGTGGAGACACCTAGAAATGGAGTTTACTTTGTGGGAAGATTTTTCATTAAGAATCATTTTTTAAATAGACATAGTTCTCTAGGTATATCATCCTCAGGTGCAATTATTAGGTTAACATGATAAGAGAGTAGCCATGCCTGCTATATCTCCATACAACAAAACTAACAATGACTATAAAAAGATGGCATTCAGAGTACAACATTCAAAAGATCACTGTCAGAGTAGATTCTTCCATTTGTATTAAGAAATATGTTCTTTTATGAATATCACATACTTCAGCCTTTGAGCCAGATTAGAACTTAAAAGAGGGAATAGAGAAGTATTTTGCTTTCTCTCTTTTCTCCGTGCTTTTTTCAGGCTTAAGGGCTGTATAGACCATTGTGAAATTTGCCCAGTCCTAAACTATGAAGAGTTGTTTTAGCCTGTTAGAATTATGTTACTCTCCCTAGCCATTCTATATCATCACTGCCTCCCTTTCTCCATTCAAGAGAATGCAATACATTACTTGAATGTGGTCTGGAGAATGTATATGGCATCCTAAGAATAATTGTTGCAAATGAGAATAAAGTTAGAGTATAGGAACAATTCATGAGCAGGTCTAGTTCCATGTGTTATACTATTCAATTGCACACTAGACAAATGAGCTAAGAGCTGTGTATATACTTTAGAATATTTAGCTTTAGCTGCAAAATGACCTCTCAAGTAAACAGAATAGAAACTGAAGACTGTCCCACTCATTTTATCTTCTGACAAATGCAGTATCTGGATAGACGTCACTTAAAAAAAGTAAATAAGAAAAATTTTAAATGAGATTATAAAAGGTACTGCAGCCTAAGGGAAGGGAACAGTGCTCAAAATATTTTTAAAAAGTTATATGAGAAACATAATTTTAGAAAGAAATTGCTTCATTGGTCTTCATTAAGGGTATGAATGGTATAGTCTCCATGAAATAAGTGTTTTGGCCACCTGGACTAAGGTGAAGACTAGGGGTCAAGTGGTATCCGAATGAATGGGAAACAAATACAATAAACTACAAGTGCAATAGTTTTAAAATCCTCTCAAGATGAAAGTTGTAAAGAGTAGAATTGACATTCTTGACATCAAATCAGAAATCTGGAAAACAAATTTGAGATGCTGATCAAGAAACCCTAGAGTGGGTTAAAAAAAAAAAGATACTTCTTAAAACAGAATGATAAAGGTTAAAAACAAGAGCTGATGATTTTATTTATTCAGTTAATTTTTACTGAGCATCTATTACGTTTTAGACATATATTGGGCAAATTCAAACAAAAAGAAATCAAGACGGTGTCATGAACATCATACAGAATAGAATTTGAGGCAAAGAATGAGGCCTCAGGAAGAGGATCATTTTGTATTGATAAAAGGAAAGCTGCATTGTCAAAAAAATAGTCTAACATTAAATAATGTAATATTTTAAAAGTTTGAATTACAGAGAAAATAAGAGAAGCAAACACTTAATGGGGACTTGAAAGTGCTTATCTACTCTAATCAAATTGGGCCACTTTATCCACGAAAATGTCTGAGCTCCAAGTTAGTTACAAACTAATAATGAAAAATGGCGTAGGCTCTTGCTACTCAAACTGAGGTTCACAGACCAGCAGTATGGGCATCACCATGGAGCTTGTTAGCTGTACGGAATCTCAGGTCCCACCCCACAATTACTAAATCAGAATCTACATTCTAACAAGAACCCTGAGTGATTCCATTCAAATGTACATTACTCACTCATATGCACATGCATACTTGATATGTAAAGAAGATTTTGAATAATAAAAACAATAAGAGAAAATTTTATGTTCTACTTATTCTACTTACAGAGACTGTCCTCTTACTTAAACATTTATGGAAAACTTACAAAATACATGAATAGGCTATAGACAAAACTATTAGCTTGTACAAGTCCTATAGCCTGAAAACTAGATTAAATTTAATCACATAGATTTAAGCTAAAATCAACCAACCAACAAACCAAAACTCTAGTCAACTATTGCTTCAAAGAAAAAAATTAAAATGGTGGACTTTTTAGAGAGCTACATACCAAAATAGATGATGCTCTCCTCTATATTCATAGGTAAAAGCTGCAGTTATTGAATAGAAACACTATAGATATTTAAATTAAGAAAAATAATAACAGCTTTGTGGAAAGAATAGGCCAACATACACATGCCTGTTGGCAAAACTGATTCAATTGGGTTTTATTTATATAGCTTTAAATTATATTCTCCCACCACTAGTGTGGGAGCCAATTACTACTCAGGTAGTACCGAGCTGTGACCAGACCTCTCCCTGAAAGTAAGAATCTTCGATTGCCTAGAAAACGGAGACCAGTGCTAGATTGTGCACTTGTTAATCAGAGGGCCACTGAAGGATGTTGCCCGCAGCCTTTGGGAGAACTTAGTGACCTTCCCAGGAAGGAGGGAAGAGGAGACTGTTTTGTTTCCTTTTTATCACTTCTTCAAGGCAAATAATGTGGGTCTATTGAGACATATAATCACTATATTTTTCTGTTCTGGTTTAGGATACAAAGGAAAAGCTTTTTGCTAATTTTTATCCTATATAATAAAAGGCTAATATGCAAATTGTCCCCTCGGGAGTTTGATTGGGAGACCAAGAGTTCAATTGCTTGCTATGACGTGCGCTGACCACCAGGGAGCAGCACAGAACATGGAGGGCAATAGGGAGGTGCGGGGGGAGGGGGAGGCTGAAGGAGTGAGGGAAGGAGGAAGCAAGGAGGCCGGGAGGTGGGGAGAACCTGATCAGCCCTGATAGCCAGCCAGGCCTAGGGACCCTACTGTGCATGAATTTCATGCACTGGGCCTCTAGTGTATAAATAATAAGGCAAATATGTGTGATTTTCTAAACAAAAAGAGAATTTTAAAGAGACATGTGCTCATTACTTGTTTACCTCTCTTACTGCAAACATTTAATGTCAGTCAGAAAAGTGTCCAGGCCTTGGCATAATTTGCTTAAAAACAATAAACAATTAAAACTATTAATTCCATCTATTCCCGTACAGCGAGAAATTATTATATAGTTTTACCAGAAAGCCTTGGGCTCCATTTAGTGGATTTTTCTAAGCAATTCCAAGAAGAACATTTAAGGATTTGGAACACTGTTCTTAGAGTGGCGAAGAAGCTTTGGATTCTTTTCAATGGGGAAGAGAGACTTGTGATCATGCTGGCATTTTAGAATGATCAGTGTTATGTCTGTGTGATGAAGACTGGATTAGGCAAGATTGAAGCTGCAGAATGAAAGATGAGGTAGGTGCCCATTGTAGCAGCACAGAGGAGCGAGCATAACAGCCTGAATGAAATGGTGAGCTAAATTAATAGGGGCAAAGTCTATAAAAAGATGTTTAGGAGATAAAATTGGCAGAAGTTAAAGACTGGCTGGATGTTAGAGGTGGAGATAGCAATGTAGATCAGTTCTCTGGTCCTTGCCACTTACAGAGGGATCACAGAAGTAAAAATGGGTTGAGGAAGGAGGTGATGTCTCCAATTTGGACATGTGAATTTTGAAGCTGTTGATGTACATCCAAATGGAAGTGCCCAATAGACAAATACACCCAAGTGTCTGATGCTCCTGAGAGAGGCCTGGGCTTAGAGATGTAGATTTGGGAGGCATTGGCACATCGCACTGAAAACCAGGGAGTGAACAAAAGCACCTTTGGGGAGGCGGGGAGGGGATAATGATAGAAGGATATTCATGAACAATATTAAAATAATATTTTAAAATTAATATAATGGGGGGAAATTTTTAAATAGCAAAATACAACAATGGGAAGAGAGTCAGGTCAAGTCTTAGGTCAAATATAAGATTGACATCTAAGGAGTAACAAAATTTTCCTGCAGAACCAGAAAGCAACAGGATGTTACTGGCTCAAGGGTCAGTGCCTTCAACTCTGGAGGCAACAGTGAAGTAGCCTGTGTGGCAAAGTTGGCAGTTTCCTCCTATGAGTCTAAAAACGTTAATGATCACCAAGGATAATGCAGGAGCCACGAAGTGACTGAATTTGTGGGTTCTTTTGTCCTAGTGACTCTCCTTGGAGCTTGCCATCAAAGCTCTATTAGCAGCATTGTTGCTGTCTCTTCCATCTATTGTTCCCCATGCCTCAGCCTCTTCTGTGGGATTTCCTTAAAACCCTGTTGGTTAAAGCTCATGTGCCTTTCCAGTGATATTTCCTTACACTTTCAGCTTAATTGTCACAATCAACCCACTCCATTTTCCTTCTTGGTTTTCAAGGTGAGAATGTAGGGTAGGAGGGGAGGGGAAAGGTTAGGGTAGAGCTGGTGAACATGAGAGCAGGTCCTGTTGGGCTCTGGCGAGAGCATGTCTGTGTGGATTGCAGTGACCTGTGTAGGACAGGTAGGGTGGGAACTGTGGTTCTGTGGTTCAGCAAAGCTTGGAAGAAAATCCTGAGTGGGTGGGAAAGGATGACACACAGAGGAAAGTGTCATCTCTTCTGTAACAAATTCGATTCTGCCAACCCTTATTGCTTAATGGAGACAGATACAAAAATGTCAAGGTGAATTAGATGCTCTTTCTGCTCTCAAGGAACCTAAACTCCATAAGATCATAGAGGGAAAAGTTAGACAAATTCTTATTAGAAATGTAAGAAAGAGTCATCTGATAGGTTAAAACAGTGTGAGTGGGAAATATCCACATAGATGACATTTAAACAGGGCTTTACGTATCTTGACAAGAAGAGAGGAAGAAAATAGAATTCAAATGGAGGGAGTCTTCGAAAGGACAGGAGCAATGTTTGTAGAGCACGCGAAGGGACAAAGTCTAGGGCAGTAATTTTGAGAAGTAGGTAGGATCTAATGATGTATTCCTTCAAATGGCATTTTAAAGAGTTTGCATTTCCTTTGACAAAGGAAGAACTCCCTTGAAAGCTCTCAGTATTGAAGTGAAAGGATCAAAGCTGTGTGTTATGTGTGTTGTGTGTGTGTGTGTGTGTGTGTGTGTGTGTGTGTGTGTGTGTCGGGATAAGGGGGTGGAGGGGTGAGTTTTTTTTTCAATAGAAATATTCCTTTAAGTTGAAAGATATAAATCAAAATTATGGCAGTGGAATAAAAATGAAAATAAAAAGACTATGCTCAAGCTCCTAATTGTCATCAATTCATTTGCTTATTGAGGATCAGGCAGCAACACCTCTCTGTTCCTGGTTAGGTGGAAGCAATGGGTGGCCATGAAAGGAAACTAGAGCTCGTTGAGAATTTATCGTGTGCCAATCACACTTAACAAATACCACCTTACTGAGGCCTCACAACATCACTTTAAAGTAGTTATGGTCTCTGCAGATAAATTGGGACTCAGCTAGATTAAATAACTTTCCTGAAATCCATACCTGGAAAGAAGGAAAGCTGAGAGTCAAACCTAAATCTGCCTCACTGAAAGATTATTTCTATAATACTAAAAATAATGAGGTTCTCTCCAAAAGGGGGATTGATTGATTGATTGATTGATTTTAGCAACAGGCTTAGGAGATGGCCAGAAAGAACAGGGAATTTTAAGAGTAATGAATTTTGAGCATACAATAGTTTCCTGTGGGTGTTAGTTTATAAGCAACGCTAATTTTCTCCTCAATAATCAAATAAGTGTTAGTCTTCTCGAGGTGGGCAACATTCATTGAAAAGACTATTGTAGTAGGGGCTGGGAGGAGGAGTGTAAAGGGGGGAAGGATGGGAGGCATCTGTAATACTATCAACAATAAAAATACACATATATTTTTTAAAAGAACAGAGAAAGCAAAAAGACTATTGTAGTAAACTGTTTCATGTGAAGGAGCTGTTGAATCAGCCAAATACTTATCTAAGCAAATATTGCATTGTGTATCGTAGTCCACTTGGGCTGTCAAAACAAATTACCACAGATTGTTCTTTCTCACAGTTCTGGAGTCTGGGAAGTCCAAGATCAACGTGCCAACTAATTCGGTGCCTGGTGAGAGCCCTTTTTCTGGCTTGTCGATGGCCACCTTCTCACTGTGTTCTCACATGTTGGAGAGAGGGAACTCTCTGGTGTTTCCTCTTTTAAGAACACTAATCGTGTCAATCAGGGTTCCATCTTATGATCCCACTTAACCTTAATTACTTCCTGACTTCAAATATAGTCACTCAGGGGTGAGGGATTCAGCATGAATTAGGGTGGGGGGAGGAGGAAGAGAGGGGAGGGACACCATCTAGCCCAGTGGTTCTCAACCCTTGGCTGCACATTAGAATCACCTGGGAATCTTTTTAAAATCCTGATTTCTGGGCCTCATCCTCCGGAAATTCTGTTTCTTTG
>NW_005871356.1:654025-757142 GCF_000147115.1 Myotis lucifugus
AATCAGGATTTTAAAAAGATTCCCAGGTGATTCTAATGTGCAGCCAAGGTTGAGAACCATTGATCTAGACCATAGCACTATCTACTAATTCAAAAAAGTACTCATCAAGTTAATTATTTAACAAAGCAAATAAACAGTCATGGTTTAAGGGAAAATACACCTAAAGAAAAGAAGACAGTTTATCATTTGTTTGTGAGAATTGTCTTATCACAAGGAATTACAATAAAACCAAACATCTAAAGCAAATGTGTACACTACATAAGATTTCCAGTGAAACCAGTATCAGTGATAATATTCTTTGTTAATGTCAATGAACTACAGTTGCTAAGGAGAACATTAAAAATAGATAATTTCCTCAGGAAAGTTTATCCTTAATCCTATCTAATAAAAGAGAAACATGGTAATTAGCCATATCTCCGCTACCCTTCCCATTGGCTAATCAGGGAGATATGCAAATTAACTGCCAACCAAGATGGCGGCCGGCAGCCAGGCAGCTGACGCGAACAGGGAGGCTTGCTTGCTTCAGTGATGGAGGAAGCCAAGCTTCCCAGCTTGCCTTGCCAGCCTCTGAGCTGCAAATCTAAGAAACATTGTAACAAATATCGAAGCTAAACCAAACCCCAGAAACCTGCTTTAGTCAGCCAGGCTTCGGCCAGCAGGACCGCAACATTGTTTCAAATACAGAAGGTAAACAAAGGCCAGAAACCTGCTTTCAGCAGCTGAGGCCTAAGAGCTGGAGCCGAGCCTCAGAGCTAAAGCTGGCCCAGAATAAAAGAAAAAAAGAAAAAAAGGAGCGGTTGGGAGCTTCAGTTACCTGCCAGCCCGAAAACAGCCCTCAGCCCCTCATCCAGACTGACCAGGCACCCCAGTGGGGACCCCCACCCTGAAGGGGGTGTGACCAGCTGCAAACAGCCATCAGCCCCTCACCCAGGCTGGCCAGGCACCCCAGTGGGGACCCCCACCCTGATCCAGGACACCCTTCAGGGCAAACCAGCCGGCCCCCACCTGTGCACCAGGCCTCTATCCTATATAGTAAAAGGGTAATATGCCTCCCAGCACCGGGATCAGCGTGACAGGGGGCAGCGCCCAAACCCCCTGATCACCCTGCAGCTCTGTGTGTGACAGGGGGCGGGGCCACAACCTCCCTATCCACCCTGCTCTGTTCCTGACAGGGGAAGGCGCCCCAACCCCCTGATCAGCCCTGCTCGTGCCTGATAGGGGGGAGCTCCCCAACCCCCTGATCGCCCTGCAGCTCTGTGTGTGACAGGGTGCGGCGCCCCAACCTCCCCGCCCCCCCCCACGGGCCCTGCTCTGTGTGTGACGGGGTAGAGCCATAACCTCCCCACCAAACTCAACACCAAACAAACAATGCAATTTAGAATGGGCAAAGGACTGGAACAGACACTTTTTCCAAGAAGACATAAAAATGATCTGACATATTTTAACAGGATCCTTCTGTCTGTTGGTTGAGAATGGAGAGCACATGGGGGTGTAAGAAATGAATTAGGAAACTTAAAACACATGAGAGTTGGAGGCTGTGACAACTCTGATGCCAATTTTGTGGAAACTCTGAGAGAGGAGAAACAAATGTTAATTGGAATCTTCAAAGAGAAGCAGCTGGAGGGGTTGTGAAGAAACAGGGAGCTCTAGCTCTGTAAAAAGGAAAGGGAGGAGAGATGAGGAGCCAGCAGAGAGGAAGGCAGCACAAGTACTACTTCGACAGGTTGTGACAATCTCTGCCACACAAGAAGTGCCTGCTTTGTGACAGGCCCTCTGCTCAGCACTTTTCACTCATAATCTTTAATAGCCCACAAGGTATTATTAACATTTCAAAAATGAGGGAATTCAGACTCAGTATGGTTAGCTAGTTATTGGAAAAAATACAAAATAGAAGAACCTATTCAGTTCCCTTATAACTAGGAAATCATTACAATACTTTATGGAAAAAATTTAAACCTATAATAAATTAAAATTGCATAATATTTTGCTTATTTCTAGATGCATATTCATTTGAAACAGCAGGAGGCCTCACAGGACATGGTCTTTGCTAGACCCCAAAGGCAGTGCTGGGATGTTTTGCTGTCTTTGCAACTTCTCGGCTTGGTCAGAGTGAAGAAGTCGTTGGTGAAATTGGGCCATTTACTCTGGACAGGAAGAGATTGGGATAAAAGTGAGGAGAGAGTTTACTCTCTGAAGAAGGGCAGGCACATGGAGAAAAGATCAGACCCATTTTCTAGGGGCTATGCGGCAGGAGTGAGAGAGAGGCAGTTCAGCCGGACTGATGACCAACTTCCCTAGGCTGGCTGTCGAGCAGTGAAACACACTTGGGTAGCCTTGGGCGGCAGATTGTATAATTCCAGCAGAAATTAAATCACAGTCAAGAGAGAAGTTCAACACCAGATGGGAGGGGTGGTCCCAGGAGTTGACTTCTACAGCTTTTCCAACTGGCATTTAGAACCTTCTGGCTGTTGGTGGAGGCACATAGTTCCCTGACCTTTTCACTGCAAGCAGCAGAGAACAGACCCTTCTGTTCTAAAGCTTAATAGTGGAAACACACACCAGCTGCTGGAAAGGGGGTCTCCCACGGAAAGGAGCAGAAGAAACAACACTAGGAAGAAAAAGCTCATGGTTCCTCTCTCTGTTCCTATTTTTGAATCAACCAGCTGTGCATCTTTATTCTCCACACTCCTCACCTATAAAATCAGGAGGTTCAATTTGAAGAAATTTAAGGCCATTTCTAACTCTCACAGCCTATCATTCTCTCATGTTTTTTTTTAAAGTATCTGCCGTCTTCCCACTACATAGTATAAGTTTTCCTTCTCATAAAACCCTGTGCATTCCAGTGTTTCAGGGTTTGGTTTATTGTCTATTGGTTGGGTCATCCCTCAGCCTTTGTATGTAAAAACCAAAGAGCTCCATGTTTTGCATGTAAAAGATGCCACAGAGGAGGCTTGGGATTAGTGGGATGTGATTTGGGGGTGTCCGGGGACACAGTAATGAGAGAATAAGAGTGACAAAGAGATTTTCTTTTAACATAAATCAAGTTCACAAAGAGACTTTCATGTACACATCAATAGTGAGAACTGACTCAGTGCAGACAAGCAGTCCTGTCAGGATCATTAATTTCCTTTTTCCCTCTCACATAGCACCTGAGAAGGCTTTGATTAAGCTCACAGGATGTGCATGAGAACAATTTTACTACTGGTGACTCAACCTGGAGTTGAGCCTGGAGTTCAGGCCACAATTTTATTCAAGAGGCTATGAAACCACAGGCTCTGTAGGTGAAGAGCTAAAGATGAAAGTACCTTCTGTGGTTGGCAGTTAGACAGACATGAACAGAGCAATGACCATAGGCCAGGTGCAGAAGGTCACCAGGGTGAATGCCCCGGGTGCCTAGCAACGAAAACAGGCAAAACTGGGAAAACAAGGACCTTGCCCCCAAGGTAACCTTTTCTCCCCTAGTATATTGTGGCTTAGAGCCCCTGATCTTTCGTATCACTGCTCATGAGGTTCGGACCTTCCCCTGACCTTTCCTCCCCTGGCATGTAATAGACACCCTTCACGGAGGAACAAGGGGCCAAAGAGTGGCCTCATGAGACTTCCATTTGGGCCCTTGCCTGACCACTCCCTTCAGCATTAACCCTTAGGAATAACATCTAGGCCTCAGTTGCATTTCAACTCTAGTCCCAGAAAAGCAGTAAAACCAGACAAGCGATGCAATGGCTGACATCAGGACCAACCAACCGCATTGACTAATGACCCCTGCCCAGTGGAGGCCATGACTCTGAAAGGACACACCTGGAAATCTGATGACTATTCTATTGAGATCCTCCCTTGGGACTTCTCCTAAGATCCCTGCCCTTAAAAGCCCTGAGGAGGAAGGACTCAGCATACTCTTCCTTTGGGGAGTTATGTTTGTGCATTTTCTCATCCCCCATTTCTTCCCACCCTAGGCCTGTTACCTTTACCATTCTCGCTCCTAAGCTCCAAGAGCCTTTCTTTTGCCTCTGTAACTTGTTTTCTGAGCCCATGTGTTTTACCACTCACTTTTTCTACCTCAGTGACTTTCTAAATAAACTTTCTTTTATAGTTTGAGTCTTGGCTCGGAATTCTTTCCTATCCAGAACTCAAGTACTGAGGTTGCTGAACCAAGATGCAATCTGACCCCACTGGTCTAACACCTCCATCCTACCCTCCTCCTTCTCAGAGCTCCTCATGATGTCTCTGTGGTTCTCTTTAGTCTCTTGGTGGAACCACTGTCTGACTCCGACCATAAGGATCCAGAGTCCACTGATGCCTGATTGTCCTCTCTAACTTTATTGTGTCCCACCATCATCCTGGCAGAGAGATGGGACATGGGGTTATGCCCATTTTATAGACAGGACACTTATTGTCACCCTTAAGGTAAATGATCACTTGGACCTTTCCTCTTTTCTTTTTGGACCCTTCAAAGAGTAGGCACCAGTGGGTTTCTACTGTCCTTTCTGACCCATCCATCCCCCAAATTCTGTGCACAGAAACTTCAGTGTTGCTAATGACAGAAGCTCAAATCTGGGCTGATGGGATTTCAGACAAGACTACACTCCAGACCACACTTATTAAATAACCCCAGGCAAATCCTGAGGACTCTCACTGGCAGGTGAAATGGGAACTGTACTAACCTGCCAGGGCAGCTTCTCATTCTGGTGTTCCCAGGCCTTTTGTCAGGTAGCCTCTAGGACCGCAAGTGAGGGGATAATGGGTTACCCCATGGGCCTGGCAGCCAAGAGCAAGGTATTATGAGGACTCCTTGTATAAATTTCTATGATTTGGACGATTCTAAATCCCTCTACTTCATGACTCCAGGGAGAAACTTGTGGGGGTGGGAGGAGATGACCAGTCATACCTAAAAACCTTTTCCCCTTGCTGTATATTCTCCAGCCATATAGTAAGATGTGTGGAATGGGACAAGGAATAACTCACAGATGACTAGGGCAGAGACACTTTGAAATGTTTATTCACCCAAAAAGGTTTCTTTAGGGCTGTGTACTGCATGGGTTATATCCCAAGCATATAAATAAACAAGGCAGCCATGTGACCTTTAGGACTTGACCTACCATTACTGTTAGTGCAACTGGACATCTGGTAGGCAGTGAATGGGTAAAATAAGCTGGAGTGATCAATATATTGCTCCAGGCTCATGCACTAAAATGAGGAATCACTCTCATTTAACTCCCTAGAGATTGAAAGCACCATGTTCTCCCACCTTCCCCTGCATCAATTCCCAGGGCTGCATAGGTCACCACTCACTTCATTCACTTGACATTGCAGAAATACTGAGACACGCTCCAGCACACACACACCAGTAGGTAGTCATCCTCTTTCCCCATTGTTACACAAGGACATCAAAGTCAGAGCACCAAAAACTCAAAGGACAATAGAAAAAGGGTCCTTCTCCCTGACAGGAAGTTGTATGCATATTGCATGCCCACACCTCTGTTTTCAGAAGGGCATACCCACAATCACACCCAATCGCCACCTTATCCCCAAGAAACTCCTCCTTACTTAGCCAAGCCCATGTTCCCAGCTAGAAAAAAGAGATCAGCTCTTTCATTTTACACAAGTCCATACAAAAAAGAAAAACCAAAAGGTCCAATTTAGATTTCTATCATCCCCTTTTTGCCATGTGGTCGGGATGAAGCCAGAAAGGGCCTGAGGCACCTACATCCAGGTACAATGAGCAGGTACTGCTTTCCCACCGTGACCAAGACTAAGGCACCTCTCTGGCTCTCCTGAGACCAGTGCCACTTTGGGATACTCCTTTCACTACCCCCCAAATTCAGCATGACTCCTGTTCTGCACAAGGTTTTCTTAAATTACTGCCCAGCCCACACTCAGCCTCAGGGAAGGCCTTTCTTCCAAAGGATCTCCAGTGGCAGGCTTTGTTCCTCAGTTGGGGAATGCTTGTTAAAATTGAACAACGTGTGTCTTCAGGATTTCTACCATATTTCTGAACTTTGAGTCAATGGAAGCTGAGCTCATTATACACAGATTGACCACTAATAGTATGAGGCTAGTAATGAAAATACTTATGTTCTTGATTCTCCCTAAAACTGGATTGTTGATGCAAAGTTCAACAGAAAAACCAGCCAATAGGAGATCTGAAATAGATTGTAAACTCAATTTGTCACCTAACATTGAGCCTGTAATAGCTGCAGCACTCTGATAACTGAATGTGGTTTTTACATCTTCCCAGGATCTGAAAAGTGTCTTCCATAAAAGAGTTATCCTGAAGCAGATACTCAAAGTATTGCCATGAACACATAAAATTCCAACCTTTGTTTTTAACGAGCAAGGGTTTTTCATTCTCATCTCTCAGAGAGAAAAAGTTGCATGAAACGAGAAGACAGATACAGCTATATAACCAATAGTGGGGTGACTTGAGAAGTTGGGTATCCAGATGTTTAGAGACCCATGTGTTTTCAGAGATTAGTGGGTCACTATGATAGAGAAAATGGATCTTCTTGTCCCAGGACAAAACACCAATCTCCTTTGAAGCAGTGCATTATTTTATAGATCTGAAAAAATCAATTTATATGTGAATACATAGCACATTCATATAAAAGGAGACCTGGTGGTCACAAGTCAATTATAAGTTTCATATTGGTTTTAACTCTGCTACAGAATACCGGTCTATCAAATTTCAAGACTTGCTCCACTGGTTCTTGATCATAGAGGTCCTGAAGCTCTGAAAAGTAAGTAACAAAGAAAAAAGACAGAGTTGGATAGCAAACAAGCATGAGTCTTTTTCTTGATAAGACTGCAGAGGAGAGTTAAATGGTCAAATTACTTTTTCTTTTGGTTGGGCTGTATACAAATTCCATGTGGTAACCACAGAATTTTATGCTGCCATCAGAAGCTGGGTGACAATGTGTGGATTTGATTAATAATAATTGATTTAAAAATATGTTTGGTAGACACATTTTCTCAAAACCTGAAGTCCATGTCAGGGTTGTAATAATGAAAGGGGAATTGGTAAAGATACATAGGTAATAAAAAGGAGACTTACGGTCGACCAGTCTTTGGTTAGTGAATACTTTTAAGAACAATTCTGAGTCACTTTTGGATTAGCCTGTTATCTCTAAACTAGAGGCCTGTTGCACGAAAAGATTCGTGCAATAGGCCTTCCCTTCCCTTGGCTGCCTGCACTGGTTTTCCTTTGGCACCGGGGACCCAGGCCTTCACTCCAGCCAGAGCCACCTTCAAAGCCTTCACTGCTCTGGCTGGAGCCACCTTCAGTCTTCGCTCTGCCACTTCGCGCCTACATATGCAAATTAACTGCCATCTTTGTTGGCAGTTAATTTGCATATCTTGCTGATTAGCCAATGGGAAGCGTAGCAAAGGTACGGTCAATTACCCTGTTTGTCTATTATTAGATAGGATAGAGTGGATCCTGCTTCGTCCATTCATGTATTGATGGAGACTTAGGTTGCTTCCATATCTTGGCTATGGTAAATAATGCTGCGATGAACCTAGTGGGCATATGTCTTGAATGTGTTAAGGGTGAGGAGTGATGACATTTTGCACAAAAGAAAATTTAAATATAACTACAGTCGGCCTGCAGCATACAGGGATTCACAAAGGTGGAGTGACTCTTAAAGAATAAAGTTTCACCTGCTTGAGTAAATTCAAGAAATGTGTGTGTATGTGGACCTGTGTAGTTCAGACTCGTGTTGGGCTGTATTTCAAAGGGAACCTTTTGTTTACTAATATTATGGAGAGCCAGGCAAAATCACTGTGCTAGGTACCGGGGAGAATGAGGCATGTCCTGTGCTTGTGATACTCTGCCTGCCCTCAGACCCATTCTCTGCCCTACTCTTGCCCTCAGGGGCTGATTCCCCAGCAAACACTTGGCCTCCATGGCTTCTGGATTCTGACTGGTGGGGAATCAACGAGTCACCAGGAGAAGGTCAGAGGGCAGCAGGAGAGAGAAGTCAGGGTGTTTCTCTCTGTCTTCCTCATTGCCTGCCCTGACGTGGCAGTCACTGTTTCTTCTGCCCGTGGCCACGGCTCCTGTCAGGCAGCCCCTCTGCTATGGCTCCAGCTCCTGCTACATTCTGGTAACTCTCTCTTGCCCTTGACCTTGAGACTTAGGGGCAATCACAGTTTCCCACTGCAGTGAGACCTCAGATATTTTGTCACTGCTGTTGGAGTAACTAACTGCTGACACTTCTAAAAAGCCCTTAATTAAACTTTCCTCAACTAAACTCTCGTTTGACGAAGTCTACTGTTCTCTGCTAGGATCCTGCCTCATGTAGGTCCTGCCCTCATTTTGTTCACCAGGCAAGTCAAGAAGCTGTGAGCACTCGGGGTGAGATGAACTGTGATGAAAATCCTACGTTCTGGCCTATTGGGTTAGAAGTTCACCAACATAAGGAACAACGGGAAGAATATAAAGTGGAAGTTATAACAGTTATAACAACCACCAAAGCAAACACTTAGGGGTCACTGAACTAAACCATTCTTTCGGCTTACGTTTATTTATTTAGAACTATTACAGGTAAAGACTGGTGTAGGGGAATTGGCGAATTTAACATGGGAGAATGAGTTCAATTCAGTGGGATTGAAAACTAATAAAAGTAAATTAAGAATTAGCAGGAGTCACTGGAGGGTTGTAAATACTCTCCAATAATCCCTCAGTCCATGAAGTGGGTTGTCAGCTAGAGGCTGATTTACATACTGAGTAACAGAGCATTTCCTCTACATTTTCTCTCCTTCCTAAAGCAGTTCTGGGCCGAGCAGGACAAAAGTGGGGGGATGCGCCCTGAGTAGGGTGCACAGCTGGCTCCGCACTGCTGGGTTAGGTGTCTCCCTCAAGCACAAAAATGTCAGTGATGGCTTCATTTTCCTCAACTCTACTGGGAACGGAAACAAACAAGGCAGCAGGAAAAGTGCCCCAAGGCGCATGCTGCAGGGAGCAGGTATTACTGACTCTCCTGCTGCCTTCACTATGAACTGGCTCATGACGCTTTGGCCTAGCTAGATACTGCCACCTGCCGCCCTTTCTAAGTCCTGAAGAGGAACCCAGTCCTCCTGGATCAAGAGCCTTTCATTTATGCATTTACTTCAGAAACACTATTGAACATCTACTCTTGGTAGCCTCTCTGCCAGCAGCTGGAGATAGAGGACCTGACTCATGAAGGAACAATCACGTATGCAGAATACTACAGTGTAACCTGCCCCACACGATGGCAGCATGATGCCAGGGTACTGAGAGAGCAGAGGGCACTGAGGTCAGACGAGTAATCTTCTGGGCAGTAAAACTAAACTAAAACCTAAAGGATAGGCATGGATTTGCTAAGACAAGGGGACATGATGGGAGAATATTCTAGGAAGAGGAATAACAAAAGAGAAAGCAAGGAAGAAAATGAGACCCCAGAATGGTGGGTGCAGGGGGGAAGGCAAGACAATACTGTTACCTGGCCAGTGTGCCTTTGAATGGTTTTTCAGTTGAGTGACATGGTCAGTTTTGCCTTCAAGATGCCTCAGCTGGGGGTCTGTGAGGGGGTAAGTTTGAGGGGAATAGAACAAGAGTGGGGGACATGGAATTTCCCAAAATTCTCTTGCAATTTCCTTGGATGAAATTAATAGGATAACAAAACTTCTCTTTAAGTACTGGAAATTCCCCCCCTATCCCCCCCCCCCAAAAAAAGAGAAAACAAAGTTAGTCACACAGACTGTTTTTGGTGAATAAACTTAAATTTAAAAACTCAGGCCCCTGGTTGATTTTGCTCAGTGGTTAGGGCCTCGGCCTGAGGACCAAAAGGGCACGGGTTTGATTCCTGGCCAAGGGCACATATCCCGGTTTCAGGTGCAATTCCCGGCCCTGGTTAGAGCGTGTGCCAGAAGTAACCAGTGGATGTTTCTCCTCTCTCTCTCTCTCTCTCTCTCTCTCTCTCTCTCTCTCCCCCTCTCTCTCTCTTCCACTCTCCCTAAAAATCAATGGAAAAAAATATCCTTGGGTGAGGATTAAAATTTTTTTTTTGCTTAGCAAATCTAAATAAGAGGAATGTCATGAGCCTCAAAGTGTTACGAAGCTTGTCTCCAATGAATGTTGAAGTAGTTAAGTCCATGGTATTTAGATCCTGAATCCTGTCTGGGTTTTTAGGGCAAACAAGCAGTGAAAGACAAATCCCCTTCTTCTTAAGGGAAAGGGGACAATAAGGAAGATTCCTGCTCTGATGGAAAGGAGGAGACCGCAGCAACAAGCCTGACCCCTGAGCACAGAGTGCACCTGTGCTTGGCAGGAATCCATCCTTTCAGGGGGGGCCCATGTCTCTCACTCCCACATGAGCAGGGGCCCAGGCAGAGCTGGTCCACAGTGCACAGGGCATGCCCTGTCCACCCTACACACCATGCTGGCATGGTGAGGTGTCCGGCTCTGAGGCCTGAGGTGAGAGAATGGGATACCAAGAAGTTGGTGTTGCTTTCTACATTGCTCTCAAAGGGCTTTACTGCATTTTAAATAACAGAAATAAAGAGCAGTGAATTGGGGCATTCTTGTGGATGGGCTTTGAGGATTTGGGTGAGCCAGTCCAAGTCATGCTACAATAGGAAGGGACATGTACTAGATGGTTTTTGCAGAACTGGGGCAGGAGAAGAGGGAACAGGCCAGGGGAGAACGTGCTAGCAGGGAAGAGGGAGAGGGAATTGATCAATTCATATTTAGGAGGGAAAACCAAGAGGCCTTGATGACTCACTAGATGTGGAGACTGGTGCAGGGGAAGGAATCCAGTGTGATGCTCAGCTTTCCAGTTTGAGTGGATGGTGGGGCCACAAACTAAAATGGAGAACCCAGGAGGCAGACCAGCTCTGGCGGCAATGAAGGGTTCAGTTCGGTCATAGTGTGAGTCACCTATGGAGCTTCCAAGGGTTATATTCCCCGTAGTTGGAGAGTTCACCTGTATGTGTAAGGTCAAAATGTCGAACTATTCTTAGGGCAAAGTAGTAGAGCAGGACTTTTGTGGAAATTTTGAAAATGCAAAAATGTGCTTGGTTGAAGATAAGACTTCACATTAGCAGTCTCCTTAGAAGGTGAGGAGATATCAAGCAATGATTAGCTGTTTCCCTTTTAGGGACTATTTCTACAAGCATTGCCTGACCTCCTCCATGCATGTCCTCAGTCTGGTAGCCATGGGCTAACTGAGCCTCTCATATAAACCTAGGAAGTTTCCCAGTTTCCCCATTTTACCCTTTCTACAATTAGAGGCAATAATGTGGGTAAAATGAGAGGTTTCCCATGGTTTAATCACTGAATAAAGCAACTGTAGGAAATAGGTGAGAATATTCTTTTCAGAATATGGAATATTTGACCTTTTTTAAAATCACAGATGTTATAATGGTATGTGTGGGGTTTGGGGGTTTTTTTTAGATTTCAGACGGACAACAGTGCAAATTAGATGAGAATTCCACCATATCAAGCATCCTAGAAGCAGCTAAGGCGGAAACAGGGCCTTCTCTTGTGCTAGGGTTGAGGTCCTAAAACCCAGGCGTCTCTCTCTTTCTCTCTTTCTCTCTTATTTGGTCCTCAATCAAGCTGACTCGTGTGAGAGTTTCTCTTGATTTCAGCCAACCACTTCCTCGGACCTCGGTGGCTTCCTCTTGAGAGTATATTTCTATGATTCTCATTTGCCAGAATGAAAACTCTAGCAAAGGTCTCCAATTTTGCAAAACTAAGCACCTTTTATTCCTAGGGAGACAATCCTCAGTTTTCTTTCCCAAAGTAAAGAGAAACCAAGCTTATGAATATCTCAAGATCCTCCATTCTAATCAGAACCTTTGAAAGTTAGAGCTAGCTGGGACCTCAGGAAATAGGTACTGAGAGTTTTAAACAGAAGCTTGCCAAATTAGGGCACCATAACATGATTTTGACTAAAGTTGTAATCCATAATAAGAACCCAATATTTGCACTTTATGGGGGATTTTTTGTAGAAAACTTTGTTTAACAAAAGTCTTTGTTAAATGTAGTACTACATTTGGGGCATGCCAAGTAGTTATGTAAGCATATGATTCTTTGCCAAAACTTGCACTGAAATTGATAAAATGCTAGCAAAGTTAGAACACTGTGTTTTTTCCACATGTGCAATTGCAAACTCAAGTAAACATTATTTCTCATTAAAATGTTGACTAGAATTTTAAGTGACAGTATTATTCATTCACAGTAGAAAAAATAAATTAAATCTGAAATTAAATGTTGGACTAGCAAGAAGAGCAGTTCCCAAGAACATGTCATGCTGCATCAGTCAATTCTTTGGCTAACATGATGATGTATCTCATGTGCTGGACACCTAACATAGCCAGGAATATTTAATCCTCTTAATTCAATTATGAAATCATCCAAGAATACATTCATTGTGTCCATTGGGCACACTGTGTTCTACTTGGTACTGTTTTTAAGAGAGAACTTGGAGCAGAGTCCCTATCTTCTGAAACGTCACGTGTAGAATGGGTTGAACTCTCTGGGAGGCGTCGATCACTTCTCTGTAGCCTGTGGGGCGACTGACAATGTCAGAGAGAAGCAAAAAGACCCATGGAACCTAGGCTGGTTGCCTGGGGTAATGGGATTTTCACTTTCCTCCGTGAAGGGAATCCAACTCTATGAGGAACAAAAAGATGGACAAGTATATGTGCACAAAGGAGGTAAATACTATAAACTAGTCTATGAGGCCGCAGTTAGCTAGTTGTTACCGAGGAGTACTCAGAATCCTAGTAAAGAGGAGTGAGAAACAAGAAAGGAAATGCTGGTGGAAGGAACTTCTGCACTGGAGCTGAGGTCACGGGGAAGGAGCCTTCTTGGGAAAGCTCTACAGTGTTTTTCCTCCTCTGGGTGGCAATTATCTCATATCGGTCTTGGTGATAACCAAGCATGTTCTTTTCTGGACGAGTGTCTGAGCAAGCTGACCATTGAGAGAAATAAACATACAAAAATGTCCATAAGAAAGTAGCACTCTTCGGTTTCATGAAACTAAACAATTGTATTAGTATTTTGAGGCAAATATGCTGGCCTTTTTACAATTCCCAGTAGGAGATGGTCAGCTTTTCCAAATTACTGGCCTTTGGGCGTGTGGTTCCTTCAACTGGGAGGATCTTGCCCCTCTCTTCACGGGTCTGCTCCAGCTCATCCTTCCAACATGAGCTTGAATTGACCTCCGCATGGCCTTCCAAGGCACCTTAGAGAAAGATGAAACTCCTTCCCTTTCTTCTTTCTTCTCTAACAATATTAGGACCTTGGGCCTTTCCCCACATAACACATCACACATTTAAGTGATATATATTTGTTTATTTACTTTCTTATTAATGGCTCTCTTACAACACGATGTGCTGCATTAAGGCAGAGACCATGTCAGTTTGATTCACTGCGAGCTACGTGTTTACCTAACTCAGAGCCTGGTACAAGGTAGAAGCGGGGAGAAAATGTGGAATGAATGAATAACCTTCAAACATCATTTAAGAGATTAAATTCTAGATTATTTTTCAACAAGGTGAATATTTCATTTAACATTCCTCTAGCTATTTCTTGCTCATTTATCCTTTGACTTAACATCCAAGAACTCAGTTTGACATTGCTTCATGGCTTCATTGACTAGGAATGAAAAATACACAAAAAGCATCAATTTCTTGATCTTTCCTTAGAATTAGTGTTTGCAGATGATTTGAAAAACTGTTTGTAGGAAGGTTTCCCTGGCAAGATGCTTGAAGTTCTTTCTGTTCACTATTTGGCCATGACAAGCTCAGAGATGAGAAATGATTCCACAAAGTTTCACAATGAATATTAAATATATAAAATTGTGTCATGTGTAACATTTATAAAAATAAGATTTATAGGAAGCTCTAGAAATAAAGTGAAGTTCATTTCAAAAACTGTGATCTCAGAATATTAATGATAATTCCTTCTTAGATTTATTTCTTTTCAGGTAATTTTATGTAATGCTATATAATGAAAGGCTAATATCCAAATTGTCCCCTTGACCAGGAGTTCCACCGGAGGAGTTCAACCAGGGGGCAGGGCCAGCTGGCCAACCACCTGCACCCCCTCCCCTCTGTCGGCTTCACCCCCAATCAGCCACCCCACCCTGATTGGCGGTGGGGCCAGCCCGCCAACCCACCATGTCCCCTCCCCCAGCCAGCCTGGACCAATCGGCCATGATTGGGGCAGGCCGGCCAGATCCCATCGGTGCAGGAATTCATGCAGCAGGCCTCTAGTATTTATATATAGCTTTAGATATCCTTAATATTTTTTGAAATTTGAGATAAAAAAGTAAACATTAAATTGTCTTTCACATTTTTCCAGTTAAAAATGCTTTGGATGGGAGGATGGGGAAGGCACAGTTTTTCCTTCATTAATTAGTTCCTAGGTTCCTTCCAATAGACATTGCTAATGAATGAGAGAAATGTCTTGAAATGGTTCTGAGGTAAAGATTTATATATGTTATATATTTTTATATATACTAGAGGCCTGGTGCACGAAATTCGTGCACTGGGGGGGGGGGGGTCCCTCAGCCAGGCCCGGGCCCTCTCACAATCTGGGAGCCCCACGATGGATCGCCACACAGAGGGAAGCCCTGCCCACCCGCTGCAGCCTGCCAGCGGTGGCCTGGGCCTCCCTCTTTGAGGTGATCCTGGGCCTCCCTCTTTGAGGTGATCCCGGGCCCCCAACCAGTCACATTGCACCTGCCTTGGCTGGCCTGGCATCATTGGATGACCATGCTTGACCTGTCATTCCGCTGTTTGGTCATTCAGTCAATTTGCATATTATGCTTTTATTATTATAGATAATGTCATACATTTTTATAAACTGTGACTATTTATAAGTGCTTTGAGGGTTACCATAGTTAAACTTAGCTGATGATAAAGTTATTTCATAAAGGAATTCCATATACTTTTCAAGTATTTCAGCTCCTTTTCTTTCTTTTCCCCTCCCCCAAACCTAGATCAAGCCTAGATCAACAAGCTGATGAAAGGAAAAACTTTTACCCCTGGGTTCAAGCCACCTTTCATTGGGAAATATTTATTGTGCAAAATGGCTCGCAATTACCTGGATATTTTGCAATCTACCCAGGCAGGACTGCCCACACTATATTACATCCCTATATTGAAACCCCATTTCTGCTATGCTTAGCTTGCTTGTTGTTCTTATAAAGTATTTCGTTTTTCTCAGGTACTTCAATACTTTATCCATAGCCAATAAATGTTCAATAACAAAATGAAATCGACTCTTCAAACAAAAGATATCGCCACAAAACATTTTGTAAAATATTCAAACTTCATTAAGAATTTTTAGTATATTATATATAGATAAAGATAGATAGTAATGCTAGTGCCGTTGTAGCAAATTAAAAACATTTTTTTGTTAAAGGAAGTCATTATTAAGTAAACAGGGACTTAAAGACTTACAATTCTACTTTATTGAACTGAACATTAGGATACATATTGCAATGTGATTCTAGCTGCAATTTTATATGTATCTTTAAGTAGTATTATTATAAGGCATCTTTTCTGCAGTATTAATATGCTGGGCAATAGCCTCCTGCACCCTGATAGTGTGTTGTTCCAGGTCCACCTAATTATATAATGATGATTTTGAAAGTTAATCATTGGAATGGGCCCTTCAAGTTCACCTCTTTCCTAATCTAATCAGCCTGCACATGCAATTAGCCAATTTTTAAACCGAATTCAAGTTAATTTATAACAAGGATTTTTTAAAAATATTTACAATTGAATCCAAAAAAGAATGTTTACAAAGTGCTAAAGACCATTCTCAATTCATGTTACTGAATGTATAATATTCAGTAAAGTGAATATTTCTTTAGGAAATACACATGCCATCTTTCCATGCTAAATCTGCTCTAAGAGGTAGCAGCTGGTTAAAATTCTTTTTTTTAAAATCTCTATTCCAACTTAAAAATACAAGCATGTTTTTTCAAAATATATCATTACAGCCTTGGAAAACGTAAATTTTAAATGTTAATATTGTTGACCTCTTCCTCTGCTAATTCCCATGTGCTCATCAGACACTTAATATGTATTTCGTAAGGACTGCATGTCTTCACCAAGTCCTCGGCTGCTGGTCTGTCTGCAGCAGACCCACGACTCACAGAGGGGAGAGTAGAAGGAAAGCCGGGTCTCCATCACACAGCACAGACTCCTGCCACTTAGAACGTCAGGACAGTTCAGATGCTGAAATGTAACATGATCATCTTTAGTGATTTGTGCCCATACCTTCCAAACAAGAACAGTTTAAGCAATTACCCTTCCTATCGGTTATAGGAAACGTAGATAAACTCAGTTGTTGGAAATCCTTCCCGGCCTGAGGTCCACACTAGTGAATTTCCTCTGAAATCAACTCTGTGTAGAAAAACCAAGGCCCAGACAATTTTTAAAAATTGGTTAATATAAACAATGATATACTAAGTCTATGAAGAAGAAATCAGTTATATCAATCTTGCTAGGTTAATTACAGTCATGCACTGCCAAAATGATGTTTCGGTCAATGAGAGACCACATAGCCACAGTGGTCCCATAAAATTGTAATGGACCTGAATTTTCTGAAGAAATGAAAGAGTGTGGTTCCGGAGGAATTTTTTGCTTCTCTGACAGGAGCAATGTCTGTGGGACTTGGCAATAGGTTCTCTCTCACTCACAGCACCTCAATTTTTTAAATTTATTGATTTGAGAGAGAGATCAATTTGCTGTTCCACTTATTTATGCATTCATTGGTTGATTTTCATATGTGTGGGGATCGAGCCCACAACCTTGGCATATCAGGATGACACTCTAACCAACTGAGCTACCTGGCAAGGGCACAGTACCTCAATTCTGAGTGCACAAATTAAATCCGAATGAGTCAGCCACTGACCTGTTTCAGCACAGAGGAGCCTGTCTCCCTAGCGCTATGTGTTCAGATCTCGCCTGATGGTCGTCAGGATACACTGCTGTAGATTCTTTGTTAAGGACCTAAGATCCTGTACAAGGACACAGGTCCATGGAGATACCTTAACAAGAATTAAGTGCCACTTTAGTAAAAGCTTTCTGTGCTAGTGTGGAGCCAACCTGTCCCTGTACTTTGGAAATATTTTCAAGTTGTAATGATGTGAAGCATATATAAATTTCATTTCTTCTATCAGTTCAATGCAGAGAGCCCTTTGTGGGGTCAATGGAACCAAAAACAAATTTCCAAAGTCAAAATATTGAGTTCTCAGTTGTATACCCCTTCCATGTTAAACATCCTCTTTTTTAATGACTGCCACAAAGTTCCTCAATCTGACCACTGCTTCACCATGCAGTAGCCAAAATCACATTGCCATGACTCCCTTATGTCCCTTTATCTCTCCATGTCAATTTCCTATTCCTACTGATGCACAAGCCACCATTCACCCCCCTCCTGACAGGCACTGTTACAGTGATCTACGCCTGACCCAGTTTCTCCTGGGTAATTCCTAACACTCCAGCCCACATCCCTGCTCATGGAGCAGCATTGACAGCTTCCATGTCCTATTTCTCACCCTGTCAGAGGAGCAGGGGGAGGGCTGTGGGGCAGTGTTTATAAAGCCCACAGGAGTAGACAGTGATGCCCTAGGCCTTCACAGTCACTCACCATCACTCACTGATTCACCCAGAGCAACTTCCAGTCCTGCAAGTTCCATTCATGATGAGGGCCCTCGGCAGGTGAACCATTTTGTATCCTCTATACCAGCCGTGGGCAAACTACGGCCCGCGGGCCAGATCCGGCCCGTTTGAAATGAATAAAACTAAAAAAAAAAAAAAGACCGTACCCTTTTATGTAATGATGTTTACTTTGAATTTATATTAGTTCACACAAACACTCCATCCATGCTTTTGTTCCGGCCCTCCGGTCCAGTTTAAGAACCCATTGTGGCCCTCGAGTCAAAAAGTTTGCCCACCCCTGCTCTATACTATACTTTAACTGCACCTTTTCTATGTTTAGATACATAACTACTTACCATTGTGTTACCACAGCCTACAGTATTCAGGACAGTGACATGCTGTAGAGGTGTGGCTATACCATCCAGGTTTGTGTAAGTGCACTCTATAATGTCCGAACAAAGACGCGTTGTTAAGCAACACATGACTGTAGTTAGAAATAAAATATGGGGATAATTTGTGACAACAAAAACATGAAAGGGGAGGAGAGACCAAGATGGCGGCATAGGTAAACACCGGAGATTACTGCCGCAAACAACCACTTCAAAAATACAACTAAAAGATGGAATGGACATCACCCAGAACCACAGGAAGGCTGGCTGAGGAGAGACTCTTCAACTAGAAGGAAAGACAACAGCATACCGAGGCTCAGAGGAGGCGCAGTGTGGAAAATATAAAGGTGCGGTGGTGCGCGCGCAAAGCGGGCTGGTGGCTGAGGGCGCGGTTGTCGTTTTCAATCAGGAGGGAGTCTCAGACTCTGAGCTCCAGATCCGGGCGAGTCTCTAGGGACTCAGACTCAAACGGGAGAAGCGGGATTGTCTGGCATCAGTTGGAACGTGAGGGCAGCTTTCTCTCCGAGGTTTGCAGCGGTGGCTGGGGTTCTGAGAAGCAGAGCCTCTGGGAAAGGGACTGAGAGCAGCCATAACTGCTCCCTCCGCCAGCCCTGTTGATCCATGCGACCCGCCCCGCCCAAGCCCTGCGCAGAGCCATTTGCCGGATAGCCTCAGGCAAAGGCTAGATTAGCACCTCTCCAGAGGACAGAAGTTTTCCCACGGCAGACACAGGTGATTCTCAAAGCCAGTCGGCCTGGTGGTCAAATCCCTCTAGTATTAACTACAACAATCAAGGCTTAACTAGAACAAGACTGTGCACAAAGACCACAAGGGGGTTCACCAAGAAAGCATAAAAATGCAGAGACAAAAAAACATGACAGAAATGGAGGATATAGAGCTAAAAAACGCAATTTTGAGGGCTTGCAATAATGTGCTACAAGCTGCTAATAAACTTGATGAGAGCCTCACGAAATCTAATGAGACCCTCACGAAATCTAATGAGACCCTCGATGCTGTGATAAAGAACCAACTAGAAATTAAGCATACACTGACTGAAATAAAGAATATTATACAGACACCCAATAGCAGACCAGAGGAGTGCAAGAATCAAGTCAAAGATTTGAAATGCGAAGAAGCAAAAAACACCCAACCGGAAAAGCAAAATGAAAAAAGAATCCGAAAATACGAAGATAGTGTAAGGAGCCTCTGGGACAGCTTCAAGCGTACAAACATCAGAATAATAGGGGTGCCAGAAGATGAGAGACAGCAAGATATTGAAAACCTATTTGAAGAAATAATGGCAGAAAACTTCCCCCACCTGGTGAAAGAAATGGACTTACAGGTCCAAGAAGCGCAGAGAACCCCAAACAAAAGGAATCCAAAGAGGACCACACCAAGACACATCATAATTAAAATGCCAAGAGCAAAAGACAAAGAGAGAATCTTAAAAGCAGCAAGAGAAAGAGACTCAATTACCTACAAGGGAATACCCATACGACTGTCAGCTGATTTCTCAACAGAAACTTTGCAGGCCAAAAGGGAGTGGCAAGAAATATTCAAAGTGATGAATACCAAGAACCTACAACCAAGATTACTTTATCCAGCAAAGCTATCATTCAGAATTGAAGGTCAGATAAAGAGCTTCACAGATAAGAAAAAGCTAAAGGAGTTCATCACCACCAAACCAGTATTATACGAAATGCTGAACGGTATCCTTTAAGAAGAGGAAGAAGAAAAAGGTAAAGATACAAATTGTGAACAACAAACATGCATCTATCAACAAGTGAATCTAAGAATCAAGTGAATAAATAATCTGATGTACAGAATGAACTGATGATTATAATGAATCAGGGACATAGAAAGGGAATGGACTGACTATTCTTGGGGGGGAAAGGGGAATGGGAGATGCGGGAAGAGACTGGACAAAAATCGTGCACCTATGGATGAGGACAGTGGGTGGGGAGTGAGGGCGGAGGGTGGGGCGGGAACTGGGAGGAGGGGAGTTATGGGGGGGAAAAAAGAGGAACAAATGTAATCTGAACAATAAAGATTTAATAAATAAAAAAAAACATGAAAGGGGAAAAGGGAGAGGTCTGAACTGACAAAGGAAGATCAGATGCTCTCAAAAGAAAAAAAACTACAGTATATAACGCAACTTCATTTTTTATAAACCTATTGGTAACCACACAGAGAAATCCCCAAACCAGGACATATAGCTTAAAAAAAAGAGGAAACAGAGGAAAGAGCATGGAATACCACCAAACAAACACAACAGACAGAAACATAAAGGCAAAGAACGAATGGAGGTACAGAGCTACCAGAAAACAAAAGATAAAATGGCTATAGGAAATGCTCATACATCAATAATTACCCTAAATGTAAATGGTCTGAATTCACCAATAAAGAGGCACAGAGTAGCAGAGTAGATCAAAAAACAAAACTCAACTATATGCTGCCTACAAGACACACATCTAAGCTGCAAAGACAAAGATAGATATAAAGTAAAAGGGTAGAAAATGATTCTCCAAGCAAATAACATCCACAGAAAAAGAGTTGTAACCATACTTATATCTGACAACATAGATTTCAAGCTAACAAAGATAACAAGAGACAAACATGGACATTTGATAATGATAAAGGGAACACTACATCAAGAGAACATAACACTTCTTAATATATATGCACCCAAATAGGGAGCGCCGAAATACATAAAACGACTACTCACAGAACTAAAGGGAGAAACAGGTCAAAACACAATCATAGTTGGGGACTTTAATACTCCATTGGCAGCTCTAGACACATCAACCGAGCAGAAAATCAATAAAGAACTATCACCTTAAATGAAACACTAGACCAAATAGACATTATTGACATTTACAGAACCTTTCATCCCAGAACATCAGATTATACATTCTCCTCCAGTGCATATGGAACATTCTCAAGGATAGGCCATATGTTGGGTCATAACATTAGCATCAACAAATTCAAGAAGATTGAAATTATACCAAGCATATTCTCTAACCACGATGCCTTGAAATTAAAAATCAACTGCAAAAAGGAATTAAAGAAACCTACAACTACATGGAGAATAAACAACATACTACTAGAAAAATGACGTCAAAGAAGAAATAAAAGATGAGATCAAAAGATAAATAGAGCCTGGCTGGCGTGGCTCAGGGGTTGAGTATTGACCTCTGAACCATGAGGTCACTATTTGATTCCCAGTCAGGGCACATGCACGGGTTACAGGCTTGATCCCCAGTGTGAGGCGTGCAGGAGGCAGCCGATCAATGGTTCTCTCTCATCATTGATGTTTCTATCTCTCTCTCCCTCTCCCTTCCTCTCTGAAATCAATAAAAATATTTTTTAAAAAGATATAGAGAGACAAATGAGAATGACAATACAACGTATTAAAACTTCAACTTTCGCCCTAACCGGTTTGGCTTAGTGGATAAGGCATTGGCCTGCAGACTGAAGGGTCCCAGGTTCGATTCTGGTCAAGGGCATGTACCTTGGTTGCGGCATATCCCCAATAGGGAGTGTGCAGGAGGCCGCTGATCAATGTTTCTCTCTCATCGATATTTCTAACTCTCTATCCCCCTCCCTTCCTCTCTGTTAAAAAATCAATAAAGGACTTGTATGCATGCATATAAGCATAACCAATGGACATAAGACATTGGGGGTAGGGGAGGCCAGGGGATTGTCAAGGGTGGGGGGAAAAAAGGAGATATATGTAATACTTTTTGTAATACTTTAAGCAATAAAACAATAAAAAATATATTTAAAAAAAAAAAACTTCTAGGGTGCAGCAAAAGTGATAATAAGAGGGAAATTTACCACTGGGGGTCAGTGGTGAGGATGGTAAAGCACTTCCTATACTCCCTGGATCATAATCAGTAGCAAACAGGATTATTATTAAATAGGTTCCCATTGGCAACCAAAGGTTCAGTTTTAAATATTTAAAATGTAGCCACTTGGGACAAAATGACCTAAAGTCCAGGCTCAAAAAAAATAACTGTTTTGCAGAAATCAACTGTGCAGTCCCAGAACCTCCCCTAAACGCTTGGGGCTAAGACTCTCCCGCCCTGCAGGTGCCTCCAGAAATTCAGGCGGAGCCAAGGGGCACAGTATGATCCACACGTGTGTTTGCCCAGGACCAAGGGGGTCCCAGGACGCAGGAAGTTGGTGCTAAACCCAGGAGAGTCCCAGGCAATGGGGACTGTCACGCTGAGCACACTCGACACCACCTCGCGTCCCTGAGTGTGTGCGCTCCACGGGGTCCTGTCCGCTTCGGAGCGGCAGCCCTCCTCTCACAGCCCTGACCCTTCACCCTCAGTGACAGCTTCTCTCATGGACCCCGACCAGGACTCTGCTCACCCCAGGCCCAGAGGACAGCAGGGAGGACAGGTCACTGCAGCCAGGAGAACTGGGTGAAATATCTGCTCCAGCCACGACTGCTAAGTGCTGTGGCAACACACTCAATGCTCTGAGCTTCCGGGCCAGGAAACCACACCTGCTCCGAGGCTTGTGGAGCCTAAGCGAGGCCGTGTGTGTGGAAGTGCTCATCACGCCGACAAACACTCAGAAAATGACAATAAGGATAACGCTGAGACCGAGCCAGTAAGAAAAGGGCCTTGGTGTGCACAGGGAAAGGACCCGAGTTTATTGCTGAATCATTCTGAATAGCAGAAACAGCTAAGCAACTATAACACTGAGCAGCACGCAACTGCTAGTCACCCGGAGTCACCATGAGCCGAACAACGTTTGCTCAGCCAACGCCAAGCATTCAGGGTGAGGTTTCACCCTGGCCTTTGTTCCCAGGTTTCCTCTCCAGCAGGCAGCTCAGGCGGTGGCAGGCTGGGGCCCGCCTTTGACCCTTGACTCTGCCAAGCCCTGTGAGGGGCCTGGCTGGAAAGAGGGGCGGGTGGGGTTCCCGCAGCTCTGCCCTCACAGGAGAGGATTTGGCTAATCCTTTCAGGACGCTGTGCCAGCTCGCAGAACTGCTGTGTGGGATGGTGCTGGGCAGGCTCAGAAAATGCTCTTCTGTGCACACCTGCCCGGAAAGATGCACAGATTTCATAAGGGGGGGCTCCGCCGCTGCTCCCCTGAACTCCCATCAGCTCAGCTCTCCCACTGCTCTCCCACTGAGTGCGGCTGGGGAGCTCCCATCAAGGAGACCAGGAATCCCAGTTGTCAGTTCCCCTCATGACCTCCCTTAAAAAGAAGCCCACGGAGGAATCCGTGTGCCAGGAATCTGGCTGAGAGGAGAGGAAAATGGGTCAGGACACCAGGGCCCGGCCACTCTTCACCACAGGGAGGGGCAGGGGCTGGTCCTGGCAGAGAAGCTCAGCCACAGACATCCCAGCAGCGGGAGGGCAGCCTGGGAAGAGCTGGAGGCAGAGGCCTGGGAGGCAGGCAGGCTGCGGAGGGCACTGCGTGCTCAGCTGGTTCAGCGATGTGTCCTCTGGTGGCATCCATTTCCAGGGCTCCCGCAGGCTTCTCCGTAAACACGGAGCAGGACTCCAGAACGCCAGCTCCGGAAGTGGCTGCAGACGAGTACCCCGCAGGGTCCCCTGCGGAGCCAGCGGGAACTGGGAACCCGCAGAGGTCCCGGGGCTGCAGAGCGGGGCTCAGGGCAGGCCTGTGAGGGGCCCACCGCCCCCACACCATCCCAGCTCCCAGAGCCTGGCCACCACCTGTTCTGTATAAGCCTCTGGGAAGAAGGGCCCCTGTGGGAGGGGGAAGAACTGCCCTGTGTTTTCCACAGAAGTAGAAACATGAGTGAACTCTTAAGACTATTTGGTCTCAGTCTAAAGAAGAATTTTCCAGTGTTAAATGGGTTAACTTACAAAGTGTTTGAGCTGCTTACCACTAAAAGGGCAGAACCACCCGCAGGTAAGAGTACAGGGCAAACTCCTGCCTTACTGGGGAGGTGAGAACAGCCTTAGTATCATCTCAGACGGGAACATGAGAACTGATCATGGGAAATGTGGGCGCCAGCAAAGACAGCACATGCCTGGGCTCGAGCCCGGGGAGGGCACTGTGAATTCCTTCCTTTGCTCCATGCACTGCTGTGTCTGCTCTAAAATGGGAAGCCAAGCTGGGCCCACATATCTCAGCAGGTAAAGTGCAGAGTCCTTGGGCCTGTCTTCTAAAACCATCACGTAGCGTTAACCTTGAAACGTAGGCATGTTTGCAAGGAGAGGTGAGGAAAGTGAAAGAGGGGAAGATGAGAAAGAAACAAACTTCACTGTATAAGAACCACAACACTCTAACTTCCCAGCCATTTCTTCCACCTTCCTGAGCCGTGAAAGCGTCTCCGAGTGCAGTGGGAACGCTGCTGTCACAGTGAGTCAGCTGTTTCTGTGGGTGCTGCCCCACCAGTGCTCCTGGTGTGTTACATTACCTTCAGGTGGGTAGGGAGCAGATCCAGGAGAATGCGGAGTCCCAGCTACATGGGATTCTGAAATATGATGAGGTTGTCTTGGGTCTAGAAATGTCTCTGCTTTGCAAGTTCAAGAACCCTTTCAAGGAGTATGCCCAAGTTTGCGTGGATCCTGAAGGCTGAGTCACATGACTCACACTCATGAAAATTTGATAAACTAGGTACCAATTTATTAATTCATAATGTATTAATTTGTCATGCCTGGCACTATAACTGAACAGATTCTACACAGGGAACATGATGGGCAGATGTAATATTCAAAATATTTATCAGCCTGAAAGGCACGGGCACCAGCTGATTGAGATGGACCCACAATCCATTACAACAGATGCCGGCTGGTTCGCTATTTCAGGTCCTGTTGGGAGGATGTTAGCCCTGGAAAGGGGAGTAAGAGTTAATATTTGAGTAACCCCACTACCTTCCAGACACTAACATAGTATTCTAAAACTAACTGTAGTGAATGTACAAAAAAAAATTGAATTACCATTCAATGTAAATGGGTGACTTGCACAATAGGTGAATTATACCACAATACAGCTGTTTTAAAAAGACAGGGATTGGCAGAGTGTATTTAAAAACCTGACTCAGTGTATGTTGTCTTTGAGAAATTCACTGTGTATATAGGCAAGTTAAAAGAAAAAAGATGAAAAATATATCATACAAACAGTCAAAAGAAAGCAGGAGTGGCTATATTAATATCAGGAAAAAAAGTGTACTGCAGAGAAAATAAAGTTATCAGAGACAAAGGGGAACATTATACAGGATGGGGCAATGGTAGGTTATAGTTGTGAGTATGCAAAACACCGAGCTTATTCTTGTATTATTATTATTTATTAATTGTATTATTTTCCATATGAACAACTGTAAACCTACTTTTGTACTACCCTGTATAATGTTAAAAGGGCAATCTACCTAAAAGAGATGACAATCCTAAATGTGTATGCACCAGGGCTGCAAACTTCTGGGGAAAAATCTGATGGGACTAAAAGAAAAAAATAGACAAATGCACAGTTTTAGTTAAAGGCTTTAATATCCCTTTTGAAAAATTGAAAAAGGAATTAGACAGAAAGAAGGTCAAAGAATAGAAGAACTCACAACACTGTCAACCAAAAGGACCTAAGGGATATTTCTGAACACTCCACCCAAAGGCAGCAGAATACATATTCATTTCCAGCACCCACAATACATATCCCAAGATATCCTGAGCCATGAAACAAATCTCAACATCTGTAAAAGAACCTAAATCATACAGAGTGTCATCTGACCACAATGGAATCGAACTAGAAATCAATAACAGAAATTGAACTAGAAATCAGTAACAAATAAAAGGAAAAGCTCTAAACACTTGGAAAATAAACAACACACAAATCATCTGTAGTTCAAAGAAGAAGGCTCGAGGAAAAATTTTAAAAATACGTTGAACTGAATGAAAGTGAAAAAACATCTTGACATTTGTGTGACACAGCTTAAAGCTGCACTGAATCCAATATTTGTAGCACTAGACGTTTACATCAGGATAGAGGGAAAGTTGCAAATCAATAAACCATGCTCAAACTGCATGATCTCAGAAATAAGAGTCAAAACAACCAGAAGGAAGAAAAGAAAATAATAGCAGAAATCAAAGGAATTAAAAAGAGAGAAAAAAATCAATGAAATAGAACTGGTTCTTTGAAAAGATCAATAAGATTAACAAATCTCTGGCAAAACAAAGAAAAACAGAAAGAAGAGAAAACTCACCACTATCAGGAGTAAAACAGGGAGTAGCACTACTACGCTGCAGACACAAACGAATAATAAGGGAATACTATTAACAACCCTACACACATAAGTTTGACAACAGGGATGAAATGGACTAATTCCTCAAAACTCACAAACTACCACAACTTACCAAATGTGAATTGATCATTTATATAGCCCTATAAATATTAAGATAATAGATTCATATTTTAAAACATCTCCCCCCAAAGAAAACCTGTAGATCCAGATGGTTTTACTGGAGAATTTAAAGAATTAACACCAATTCTGCACCATATCTTCCAGAAAATAGAAGACGAGGGACCAATTTTATGAAGTTAGTATAAATGTGACACCAAAATCAAAGACAGTGCAAAGAACGAAAAATAACACCAACAACTCTCAAGAATATAGACACAGAAATCGTTAGCTAAACATTAGCCAAATGAATCTGGCAAAATATAAAAGGAATTATACACCAAGTGGGATTTGTTCCAGGTGTGTAAGGCTGGTTCAACATTTGGAAATTAATCAGTATGAACCACCATATCAACACCCTAAGAAGAAAAATCATATGACCCAGAAAAAGCAGTTGACCCAGAAAGAGCATTTATTCTTCTCTTTCCTTTTAACTAAAACCTGCCCACTGGTGTTGCCTTCTTTGGAAATGTATTTCCTTGTCCTCATTGTTCACCAGGATCCTGGGTCTTGGTCAGGACTCTCTTAGTTCATTCACATAAAGAGATTTTCTCAAATCCAAATCCTGATTGTAAGGCTCCTTAAGCAAACTGGTTTCACTTTATCTGAGTAACCAGCTGGGCATATCAAGACGTGAGGAGCTTATGCTAAACTACTAGATAAAACGATGTAGTAGCATCCTAATTCCTCAACAATGGGACACACATTTGGAAAATAAAAAGGATTACTCAAGGTTAGAGACACAAATGATCATATCATGTTTGAGAAATAAGATAAAAATAAGATATACACTCTATTAGAAATTTTAAACTTGTACATTTAAAAGACCACATTTAAAATTCAACAGAGTACATATTAACACTAATGATTATTAGGTTTAGTCCAAAAATTTTTTTAAATCATTGCTTAAATATATGTTGTATGAAGCCTTTCAAACCCCAACCCAATTATTCTTGTATTATCAGTCTTTGTATTCAAATTAGTTTTGCAATACTAATTATATATTATTGAAAGAGAAAATACTTTGCACAATTCCACTTTTCACTTTCACTGAGCTAAGTCTGTTCCTGATAAGAAATAGGACAATCTGAGTTTCAGGCATATCAATGACAAGATTATACAAAAACGCAGGACCCAGCCTCTTGATCAACCAGTGACCTGTGTACTCTTGGACTTTCCACAGTGAAAGTTGTAACCAGAATCTCCCTTTCCCAATATACTCATTTGTGGCAAGAAGACCACGAAGAAGGTCAGCATGAGTACTACAGGGAAAGTAAGTACAGCTTTCTTTTTTTTTTTTTTTTTTAGTACAGCTTTCTTTATGTCATGTCACAATTGCGTCCATTTGTGTGCTTGTCTATTTAACACCACCTCATCCCCCAACTAGTCTCTGTACTCCTACAGGTGAAAGACTGTCTTAATCTTAGTTCCTCTCCTCCTTTCCCTTTGCTTGTACTCCCTGTATGTGTTTTGCCTTTCCTTGGTGTTTTCAGTCCTTCCATAAGCAATATATCAAGCCCTATATGAACTTTCCAGAGTTGAAGACACATCCCCTCCTTCAAAGATCTCATGGAGAGACAGAGTAATTATAAAAGAATAATTATAAGAGTGCGCAAGTGTTTTTTACAGCAACACCCTGGAGAACTTGTTGCTGGTGCCTCACCTTCCCCTCCGCCTCCCCCGTCCCCTGCCCCCCGTCCCCCCCCCCGCCCCAGAGTAACTAAGTCAGTAAGTTTGGGGGTAGGACCCAATAATTTGCAAATATTGATGCTGCTGGTCTGGGACTACACCTTCAGCACCACTACCTTACAATAATACCCTGCTTTGTTAAAACAGCAGGGGGAGACAGGTAAACAATTTATCCTCTAAAAATGAACTGCCTTATACTACTACAAACAAACAGAGTGTGCAAGGCTAGCAAAAGAGAGAGAGGAAGTGCTCCTAAGCTGGCTAGACTTTCCACAGGAGGGGACACTTAGCATCAAGGTGAAACATAGGAGAAAGAAAAATATCCCCTTTGAGAATCTCCAAAATATTTTTTGTGCCAGGAGGGTAACTTCAGAGGCAGGAAGTGACCAGAAATAAGGCTGGAGAGATGGATAGGGAGAAGCTCATGGAGAGTCTGACAGACCATGTCAACAGATCCTGATAAACTATTGGTAGCCATAACATTTTTAGGTAGGGGATTAGCATGGTCAGGATTATAGTTCAAATGGCAATGATATAAAGGGTGGATTTGAAGGTGATGAACCCAAGCCAGGTAAAAGGCAAGGTAAAGACCTGGACCACATAGTATCTGGAGAAATGGAGAAGAGCAGACAGATTCCAGAAAGTTTTAGATTTAGATAAAAATTAAGGCTACTTCCCAGGTTTCTTTCTTGGGTGAATGAATAGGTTACATGGCCACACATTGGAATAGAGAGTGCAGAGGGAGGAGCAGATTATGGGTAATGTCCACCACTGGCAGCAAGGGGTGGGGACAAGAGAAAGAAATAATGATGTGTTCATATTTTAACATGTTGAGTTTAAGATACCTGAGGACATTCAAATAGCAGATGAATAAATGAGTCTGGAGCTTAAAGATGTCTGTCCATAAATACAAGCTGTCAAAGTCGTCTACATAAAGGTGGTGGTAGAATCTACAAAAATAGATGAGACCACATAGAAAGAGAATTTATAGTGAGAACAGTGGTGAGCTGAAATCAGAAAAAGAACTACCTTGCCACCAAGAACCTCTCCAACCTCAATTTGCCTGTGACCATCACCATTTGATGAATTGCCACAACTAGATGTTCTCCATTCCCTCCACCCCAAAACTGACTCTCTCCCACACCTAGGATCACAAATAACTCCCACACTGCAATGCCATTCCTACCCGGAGACAGCCACTGGACAGCTTCAAGATCAAAAGTATGGCATCTATCCTCTTGATTGTGTAGCACTATATAAATATAGTTAGTATTGCAAAACTAATTTGAATGAGGAGACTGATAGTACAAGAAAAGTTGAACTGAGGTCCAAGAGGCTACACACAGAATATATTTAAGCAATGACTTTTTTTTTTTGCTTGAGTGTGGAAGACCTAAGTGTATTAAACCTTCTAATAATCATTACTATAGAATCCATCTCCCAAGCCTAAAGCGTTTCCCTTTCTACCCCATTTTCCCTTCCCCCAGGTGATCAAGTGCAGAGCAGCCGTACTCTGGAAGGCTGGTGCACCATTTTCCATTGAGGAGGTAGAAGTGGCCCCACCAAAGGCAAAGGAAGTTCGCATAAAGGTAAAAAGAAAAAATACACATTTCCACACCAAAAATCAGACCTGTTCACTGCAAGTTATACATTATTTTCACAACGTTAAATTCAGAAAGAAAACTACAAAATCTTCTATTTCTTTTTCATTAAACATTTCCATCTGTCTTTAAGTCCAACCAGAGAAAAGGTTAGGGAGATATGGCATAGGCTAACTGCCCAAAGGATATTTATTCACAGCTGCAGTACTAAATACTACTTAAAAGAAGTTTCTACCACTGACCATATTTTAATCTGTACTTTCATATTTGTTTATGACATTCTTCACGATATTTAAATTATCTTGAAATCTGATATATGAAAAAATGTGTTTGATTAAAGATAAATCAAGTCTAAACCCTGGGAGGTCAGGTTAGGAATACCTGTTATTTTATAGATGAAAAAATTTTAATCCACTGAGGTGTAATGACTGGTCACAGAGCTTAGAGTAAGAACACAGATGTCAACAACTTTCCTCAACTTTGGTTACACATTTGGAAGCACCTGGGAGCTTTGAAAAATGCTGATAACTGGGTCCCACCCCAGACATTCAGAATTTGTGATTTAATCGGTTTGGGGTGCAGTCTGGTCATGAGAGTCTTTACATTTCCACCAGGGGCCACCAGACCAGAACATTGTCCACCTGACTTCATTGTTATTATTTAATTTTAATATGATGAATAAGTACTGTTTGTAATGGACTACAAAGAGGCAGTCCTTTTCTATGTCACCTGTGCAATCCATGCCCCTTCGCAGAGTCTTCTCAGGCCTGCGTCCATGCAGAGTGCACAGGAGGCCACATGGCCCACTCACTCCTACCCACAGGGTCACCACTTACACAGCCAGATTAAGACCCGGACTTAAAGGTATACAACCATTATTTGACAAGCTACAAATATGAATCTCTCACCCATGAATTTGAACAAGATACAGAGACTGAGTAAAGCAGGAGATGGTAGGCACTGAAGAGGCTGGAAGGGCTCAGAACTGATCACCATCTTTTACCATATACATAAGGGTGAGAAATAAGAAAAAGTCTGTCTTCAGAAAGTAGTATGCACATGTTGAATCAGAGTGTAGATCTGAAGACAAAGTCTGCTTGATGGATTCTAGATCGTGAGGCCTAACTGCACTTCCACAGTTGGATGATAAGCAATTTTGCAGTATTCTTCCAGTAGTCCCCCTTTTACATGAGCAAATTTCAATAGATTTCAATTCTTGATGAGTGTGTGTGTATGTGTGTGTGTGTGTGTGTGTGTGTGTGCATGCAACTAACCTCACACAAATTTAGAGATGAAGAAACTGACACTCATAAAGAATAATTTATCCCAGGTCACACAGCTAAGAAGGGCATAGCCAGGATTTCAGCCTTTCTGGACCACTGCTCCAGAGTGCCTCCGTTTTAAACTGTCTGGCTGGTTTACACGAAAAAAGTGGGATTATGACTTGTACCAATAACACAACTATAATAGAAGATAGCATCTTTTTCCTTCCTGTGTTCCAATTCCTTCATTTCGATCATTGCTCTTTCTCCACACTCGTACCCCGACGCTCCAATGAAGGACAAAGTAAGATATTTGATGTCACACTGTGGTTTTACAACTGTCTCTTACTGAACCTATACTGACCTCCCCAGTAAGTTTTAAAATCATCATTTTGATTCTGAAATTACCTAATAAAAAAACATTGCATTGCTTTAAACAAATTAACACAATAAAATTATTAGAAATAAAACTAAGAAATATGCAGCATATCAACCTAGAAAAAAAGATTTAAAACATTAACAAGTCTAAAACACCTTTATCTGAGACAGAAAAAATTATATTACTCTTTGCCTTCCATACAGATCACGGCCACGGGGCTCTGTGGTACAGAGATTAAAATGTTGGAGAATCAAATGCAGTATCCCATCATTTTGGGCCATGAAGGGGCTGGAATCGTTGAGAGTGTGGGAGAAGGAGTGAGCACTGTGAAAGCAGGTATGAACTGACTTGGTACCTGGAGTTAGGAATTAGCAGCAACCTGGAACTTACATCAGGGAAATATGAGATCAAGTGACATGAAAGGAGAAATGTTGACCGTCTGTTAGAAAAATAATAATTATGTTATAGAAAAATACTAAATGTATATATCCTTTGCATTTATATTTTGATACTAATAAGGACAAGAACTAAAATGCACTGAAACAGAACCTCAAAGTATAAATTAAACAAAAATGTACACAAAGAAGTGAAGTGTTGAATAATTTATTTAAATGAAGCATATGATAAATAGTCGAACAGTGGAACCAAATAGAGAAGGAGCTCAGAACTGGATCAAATATATACATAGGAGTAAAATGCAGAATTAGGTCTGGCTTTTAAATTTGAGGAGGAAAACATGATTATTCAATAAATGACACTGAAACAACTTGATAGTCTTTGGGAGAGGGGGAAAATTGTGTTGCTATTGAATTCTTTATATTAAAAAAATAATGCTATATGAATCCTAGAATTAAATGTGGGAAAAAAACTAAAAGAACATTGTATTATTTCAGAAAAGAGAAGGAAAGTTTAATTAGAAAAAAAACACAGCTGATGTAAATAATATATAAAGTTGACAACATAAAAAGTTTTTTAAATTCCATTTATAAAAATTACTCTCCCAGCCCTGGCTGGGTGGCTCAGTTGGTTGGAACATCATTCCATACATCAAAAGGTTTCAAGTTCAATTTCTGGTTAGGGCACATACCTAGGTTTCAGGTTCGATCCCTGGTCAAGGTGTGTACGGGAAGAAACCGATCAATGTTTTTCTCCCATATCCATGTTTCACTCTCTCTTCCTTCCTCTCTCTCTAAAAATCAATAAAAACATATCCACTGGTAATGATTAAAAAATAAAAATACCCTCCCCAAATCAGTAAACAAATTTTTAAATGGGCAAATATCTTTATTATATAAAGAATACTTTTAGAGGAAGAACCAAGATGGTGGCATAGGTAAACACCTATACTTGCTGCCTCTCACAACCACATCAAAATTACAACTAAAAGGCAGAACAAATACCACCCAGAACCACAGGAAAGCTGGCTGAGTGGAAGTTCCACAACTAGAGAGGTAAAGAAGGTGCATTGAGACTGGTAGGAGGTGCGGAGGTGCAGAAAGTGCTGGCACCTGGATGTGCTGCTCTTTTAATTGGGAGGGAGATACAAGTTCCTGCTTGCTCTGAACTCCAGTTCTGGATGAGACTCTGGGGGCACAGACACATACAGGGAGAAACTGGACTGTCTGGCATCAGGACAGCAATGAGAGGGCGGCTTTCTCTCAGAGGTGCTCGCAGCGATCATTGTTCCTGCACGGGGGGCACAGGATGTGGAGACCCAGGGACCTCTCTGGTGCAGGGCTGACTGGCAGCCATTGCTGTTTGCTCTGCCCTGGTGATTCCCAGAGACCTGCCCCACCCAAGCTGTGCGCATCAGCTTTTGCATATGAATGGCCTGTCTTTTCTCTGCCTAAAACTGTCAAACTGCAGCTGGGTCAGAGAGCCCCAGAGCTTCCAAAAGAAGGGTCAAGACCCGGCAGCAGCAGCCTGCCTTGCTTCACAGCTGGGCCTCATCTGAGCACTTCCAAACCCAAAACAAAGAGGAGGAATCTGCAGATGTCTCTGTAGCTCCTGCTGGGCGGCCCCAGACAGTGGCTGACCTTGCACTTCCTTGGAGATCCAAGAGCCAGTGTACCCAGTGGTCAGAGTGAGACCATCCCAGATTACAACTCTTCACATCCATAAGAGACACACTCAAGTGGCAGACTCAGTGAGCACCAAAGCCGCACTGAAGCAAGTCCTGCCCCATAAGGGAGTCTCCTGCACAACAGATCTTCCAGTGTAGACACAGCTGGTCATCACAGCCAATTGGCCTGGAGGTCAATTCCTCCCAGTGATACCAACAGCAACCAAGGGTTAACTACGACAAGACTGTGCAAACAACCCACAAAGGGGTGCACCAAGAGCATCCACCTCAGGTGACTGGGGAGGCTGAGCCACTGGGCTCTATAGGACACCAACCACACAAGGCCACTCTATCAACTCAAGAAGACTTAGCAGCTACCCAGTACATAGAAACAAACACAGGGAAGCAGCCAAAATGCGGAGGCAAAGAAATAAATCACAAATGAAAGAAATGGATGAAAGCAAACTACTGGATATAGAGTTCAAAACCATGGTTATAAAGTTACTCAAGAATCTTCTAGAAACCTCCGAGAAATTTAGTGAGACCCTCAAGGATATGAAAAAGGACCAATCAGAAATTAAGCATACACTGACTGAAATAAAGAATAATATACAGACTCCCAACAGCAGACTAGAGGATCCCAAGAATCAAGTCAAAGATTTGAAATACAAAGAAACAAAAAACACCCAACTGGAAAGCAAAAAGAAAAAAGAATCCAAAAATATGAAGATAGTGTAAGGAGCCTCTGGGACAACTTCAAGCATACCAACATCCGAATTATGGGGGTGCCAGAAGAAGAGAGAGAGCAAGATACTGAAAACCTTTTTGAAGAAATGATGACAGAAAACTTCCCCTACTTGGTGAAAAAAATAGACTTACAAGTCCAGGAAGTGCAGAGAACCCCAAACAAGAGGAATCTAAAGAGGGCCACACCAAGACACATCATAATTAAAATGCCAAGGGCAAAAGACAAAGAGAGAATCTTAAAAGCAGCAAGAGAAAAATAGTTAGTTACCTACAAGGGAGTACCCATACAACTTTCAGCTGATTTCTCAACAGAAACTATGCAGGCCAGAAGGGAGTGGCAAGAAATATACAAAGTGATGAATAGCAAGAACCTACAACCAAGACTACTCTACCCAGCAAAGCTATCATTTAGAATTGAAGGTCAGATAAAGAGCTTTACAAATAAGAAAAAGCTATAGGAGCTTTATAAGAAAAAGCTAAAGGAGTTCATCACCACCAAACCAGTATTATATGAAATGCTGAAGGGTATTCTCTAAGAAGAGGAAGAAGAAGAAAAAGATAAAGATACAAAATTATGAACAACAAAGTGACAACAAATACATATCTATCAACAAGTGAACCTAAAAATCAAATGAATAAAAAACCTGATGAACAGAACAGTCTAAGAATGTAATAGAATCAGGGGCATGGAAAGGGAACAGACTGACAATCCTCAGAGGGAAGGGGTTGTGGGGGGTGCGGGAAGAGATTGGACAAAGAGCTTACACCTATGAACAAGGTCAGTGGCGGGGGGTGGGGAGGAGAGGAAGGCCTGGAGTGGGGTGGGAACCGGGTGGAGGGGAGCTATGGGGGGGGAAAAAGAGGATCATCTGTAATAATCTGAACAATAAAGATTTTTAAAAATAAAATAAAATGCAAATTAACTTAACCTGGTGAGCCACTTTATTAATAAGGAGGACATATGAAAAATTTACTCATTTAATCCAATTTTCACATGATATTAAAAAATTTTTTAAATCCAATTGTAAGTTAGAAAACTCTGATCAGCAGCTACTCCTGGCTAAGTCTTCAAAGACATTTTCTCTTGTGCCTTGTTGGTTTAGTTTATAGATCTCATGGCAGATGTATAGTTAGGAAAGGTATTTCTGGCAGAAACTTAGTGAAGTCTCACAATGAAAATAGAAAGCCATCAACATTTTTTTTAAAAACTAGCAAAATGACCAGAGCTACCAATAGCAATAGATGAGAGGGTCTGGAAAGAGAGGAGGTTAGAAACAAGACCCCTTAGGAGTTCAATACAATTGTCCAGACAAAAAATAGTGACAGCCTCCATAAAGAAATTATTTCCTGCTGTGGTTCCCATCTGACCCACTCAAAGCACCAATCATAAAAGGGAAAGCGGATATTAAACACTAAACAGTCAACATTTATAAAGTTCTTTATTTATCAAACCCTTAGCATTTATTAAGAACCAGATGCTGTTCCAAGCACTTTGCAAATACTAGCTCATTTAGTTCTCATCACAAATATATGAAGTAAGTACTATTAACCTCCCCTATTGTACAGATGGAGGTACAGAGGCAAAGGGAGAAAAAAAAAAGAATTCTTTTAAAGCAATTAAAAAAAACAGCCTGGCAGTATCATGGGCAAAGGAAATACACAATCTAGTATGGAGGGGAAAATATATACATATTAAATAAATATAATTTTTAAATACAATGGTAAAACATTGTTTACCTAACAGATTAGGAAAGATTTAAAAGTTTGATAATATGTAAGGTTGATAAGAGTGTAGGCAACCAACTTCTTTGTAGCTTATTATTTGAAAAGTAATTTTATACAACTTTAAATTTGGCAATATGTAACATCATTTATATCAGCGGTTCTCAACCTGTGGGTCACCAACCTGTGGGTCGCGACCCCTTTGGGGGTCGAATGACCTTCTCACAAGGATCGCCTAAGACCATCGGAAAACACATATATAATTATATATTGTTTTTGTGATTAATCACTATGCTTTAATTATGTTCAATTTGTAACAATGAAAATACATCCTGCATATCAGATATTTACATTACGTTTCATAACAGTAGCAAAATTACAGTTATGAAGTAGCAAGGAAAATAATTTTATGGTTGGGGGTCACCACAATATGAGGAACTGTATTAAAGGGTCGCGGCATTAGGAAGGTTGAGAACCACTGATTTATATGCAACTAATTTGGACCCAATACTTCCAATTCTAGAAAGTTGTTCCATAGATATATACCCATGTCGTAGCTTTCTATTGTTGATGTAAAAAAAAAATCGCTGCAAAGTTAGCAGCTTAAAACAAAACAAATTTACCATCTCCGTTTCTGTATGTCAGAAGTCTGGGTGGGTTGGACTGAGTTCTATGCTTAGGGTCTTACAAGGTAGAAATCAAGGTTTTGGCCAGCGGGGTTCTTGTCTGGAGACTCTGGAGAATCCAGTTCCTTGAGGTTGTAGGATTGACCGATCACCCTCAGCTTTTGAAGCTGCTCACATTCCTTCCTATGTGGCCCCTTCACCCACTTGCCTCAAAGCAACAATAGCACATCGAATCCTTCCGGTGCTTTGAATTGCTTTGTCTTTCTCTCCTGCTTTCCTCTGGGGTCCTTTCAAGGGCTCATGTGATCACGGGGTCTGCCTAAAGATTCCGGGGTACTCCCCATTTTCCTGTCAATAGATTAGTACCCTTAAATACATCTGCAAAGCACCTCTTTCTATAAACATATTCACCGTCACAGTAACAATGAGTTCAGTTTCGGGGGATTAGGACAGGATGTCTTTGGAGGACCATTTTAGAAATTCTGCCTACCATCGCCCAGATGTGCACCAAATATTTATTGCATTGTTATTTATCATGTCGGGAAAACATGAAACAAAACAAAAATTTTAAGACAGGAAATAACCTAAATGTCCAGGAGACCAGTTAAATCAATTATGATATATCTATACAACAAAGTTCCATGTAACTTTTAAACAAAATGATAGAGTGCTATATGTACTAAAATGAGAAACCTCCAAGTTATATTGTTAAGTAAAAGACCAAGACCTAGACCTGGCTGGTGTTGCTCAGTATTAGGGCATCAGCCTGTGCACCAAAAAGACTGAGGGTTCGATTCCCGGTCAAGGGCACATACCTGGGTTGCACATTCCCTGGCCCTGGTTGGGAATGTGCAGGAGGCAACCAATCAATGGGTCTCTCTCACATCGATTTCTCTGCCCCCCCCCCCCCCCCCCCGCCAGCTCGCTTGCTCCCTTCCATTCTCTCTATAAATCAATGGAAAAAATATCCTCAGATGAAAATTAACAAAGAAATGCAAAAACCAAGGCCTACCACGGGGTAAATAATATGCTAGCCTTTGCATTTTTAAAGGGGTTATATCTTTAAAAATACCATAGACCCTGAGAAGAGTACTTGTCTCTAGGGTGGGGGAAAGGGAAGTGGAGACTGGGGCTAATCTCCACATTTGTGCAGTTTAAGTTCTTACCATATGTATGTCTGTGTTACTTTTTAAAAACTAAAAAATAAAAGAACTACATCCTACAAAGGCTTTTAACTAAAAATATGAAATAACTTACTTTAATTTACAGTGATAGACACTGGAGCAGTCAGAAAGTCCATCTTAGGCAAGTTATTCTGATCTTCTCCTTATATGTTGAATATTACTAAAGAAATCTACTTACCTTAGTCTCCATGGCCAAGAAGAAAGAACCGATGTAAAATACATAGCACAGCATAGGCAATCCTTTTTCCTTGATCCAGAAGCTTATATTGTGAACATGTGGTATCCATGTTTACAAACCCAATTCCTGACACCAGAAGTTAGTGGGAAAATTAAAGATAAGATTTGGCTTAATGGCTACTATTTGAAGATTCAGAATAAATTACAAAGGAGGCAAATCTGGGTTCAGCTCCTAGGGATTTAGCACTGAGCCCAGGGAGACCCAGATGCCAAAGACATTCCTTCTTTTTGTAAGTATTTCATAGTCTCCACAGTATCAGCACATTTGAATGTGGAAATTGCTCTCAGGAATCATATTTTTTCTGGGTGCCTTGCTGATTACATTTTGAGACACAGCTATCTCTTTACTTTAAAAGATAACATCGTATTAAATGATTTTGTTCTCTTAGGTGATAAAGTTATCACACTCTTTCTACCACAGTGTGGAGACTGTGCCTCATGCCTTAATTCTGAAGACAACTATTGTATACAACTCAAGTAAGTTTTTACTAAATATTTTCTTTTTGAAAAATTAATTGAATGTCCTTGGAAGGAATATAAGCTTGCTAATTCAAACTTACAAAAACTTTTTGTTTGTTTTTTTTTTGGTCTATAAAAGACAGTCGTATACCAGCCTGATGACTGATGGTACCAGTAGATTTACCTGCAAGGGAAAACCAATATATCACTTTGCCAATACGAGCACCTTCTCTGAATACACAGTGATAAGAGAAATCTCAGTTGCCAAGATCGATGCAGTGGCTCCTCTGGAGAAAGTATGCCTCATCAGCTGTGGTTTTTCCACTGGGTACGGTGCTGCAATCAATACTGCCAAGGTGAGAAGTGTTTATACCCATTGTGATTGGAACTCTTGGTATATGGTGTTGATAGGCCTCATGCATCTAGGCCATATCTGATCATTCAACCTGAGGAAGAATCACAAACCTGCCTTGAAACATCCCTGAGTTCTTTACAATCTAGTCACCCCATACCCTCGTCATCCCATACCCTCGTCAACATCTGTCCCATTCCCTCTTAGTCAGTAGTAAATGCCAAATTATGTCTGGATGCCATTCACAAGTGGAGACATGAGGAATTACTGGAGTTAAACATAACAGTCACAAAATGGCTATGTGTCTTCCATATTCCAGTTCATTCTTTTTTTCATTCAACAAATGTTTATGGAGTCATTCACTGTTGCAGGTGTAGGAATTTAGCAGCTATCAAAACTCATCAAGCTTCTATTCTGTTGTATAATGCATCAGGTGGTGATCCATGCTCATGAAAAGAAAAGGAGAGTAGAAAGATCAACTCATGAAAGGGGTGTTGCTATATAAAACAGATTGGTCAGGCAGCCCCACTCTGACTGAGTGGGTTACTGTTACACTTCTGTTTTGGAACATCACCCAATCCTGCCCGGCTTCACTGTTTAATTGGCTGTTGAATTTTAGTTCTTTTTCCCCCCAATTTTCATTAATCCCAATACCATACAAAGCGATAGGATAGAAGGGATTCAATTTAAATTAGTCTCATTTGGGACCCAATAAGAAATAAGCCTTTGCCTTCATAAGGCATTGACAATGTAAGTAATGGAAAGATTACAGATATTCCCAAGGAAAGAGAAAGGAAGGGTTGCAGGAATTTGGAGATTGTTTTAAAGAACTCAAAATATCCTAAATTAAGTAAATACTGAGCCAAATAAGTCTTAAGGTTCAAAGAAAGGTCATTAAACTGCTCCTATCCATGCTAATTCCTCGGTTGAAATATTCTATTTGCAGGTAATTTTTTTGCTCCTCTGGCAAAAAAGTATTCCACATTTAGAAATACCTTGAGAAATTACAACTTTAGTTATAATATGTTTTAATTGAAAATATCCTTTGCTTACATCTCAAAACAGTATATACAGACTTGGTCTTTCCAACTGAGTGAATGTGCGTGTGTTCTCTTTGCTTTTGTTTTATGCTTTTATGGGCTCAGGTGACCCCAGGCTCCACCTGTGCGGTGTTTGGCCTTGGAGGAGTCGGCCTGTCGGTTGTCATGGGCTGTAAAGCGGCTGGAGCAGCCAGGATCATTGGGGTGGACATCAACAAAGACAAATTTGAGAAGGCGAAGCAAGTGGGCGCCACTGAGTGCATCAGCCCACAAGACTTTAAGAAACCCATCCAAGATGTTTTAGTTGAAATGACAGGCGCTGGTGTGGAATTTTGCTTTGAGGTCATTGGAAATCCAGAAATGGTGGTATGTAATCCTCTGAATGAAAATTACCAAATTTCTACCAATCATCACTTTAGATTTTACTTGAATAAAAATTCTAAAACTTCTTCCACATTCCTCTATTTGATTTTCCTGTGCTCATGACATCCCACCTGATATCCTCTGTCCACTCCTACAAATCTATTCATTCCCCTAGAACTCCCATACTGTGTTTTTCTTCTCTCTCCCCTCAGTGACATAAGGGAATCATGCCAGTCCCTTCAAATAAGCAGACAACATCCAATAAGCAGGACAGAAAGGCCTTGTTAAGAATTCTCAACAGATTATTTCGTAACAAGCAGAAGCCCAGTAACTTAATTTCTAAGCCAGAAGATTAGGCAGGACAAGGACAATATTGGATGAATGAGCCTATAAAGCAATGTGAGCTTTGCACTCACAGCAAAGTCTTTCAGGTTGGATCTGAGAGAAGCTTCCAAGGAAAATATTTACCAATCTTGACTAAATAGACTCATTTCAAAAATAAAGGAGAAAGATGTTGTTTTTCTGGCTAAACGTGGTTGATGTAAGAGAATATGAATGGAGAAGAAATTATTTTGCAGCTTGAGACTTGCTTTCTTGGGAGATTTGTAGAAGCAATGTAAAGATTGGGTTGTACGGCTCCACCAGAAGAATGGAAACCCAAGAACTGCCTCCTCCAGCCGAGGTCCTTTCTTCAGCTTACAAAATCGTTTCACTCCTCACTGCCCACAAATCTCCTCTTCTGTTAAAAGATACAGGAAAACCTTTCTCACAATCTTTCCCACAGACAGTCAGGCTCTGAGAAATAGCCTTTCAAAATAATTAATGGGAACATTAGTTGATTGCTTTGCTAATACATGTTGTAATGCAAATATCCAATTGTACCCTTTTATGTTGAAAAGATGTCATCTCTAACCATCAGTATCAGTAATGGTTCTTATTAAAATTAGTAGTAGCAGTAGTGATAGTAGTATTACTACCATAGATATTAGTATTTTAATTGTTAAATTTCTATCTGTTTAATCTAAAATGCCAAATACTATACATACTTGGCAGTACACAATATCTTATTCATGTTTCAGCATATCCTTGTAAGAAAAATGTTATTTCAAATGAGGACAGAGAGAACCATAAACGAAGGTCACAGACCATTCAGCAGTCAAGCTGAGATTTAGACTAAGTCTCTACCTCTGAGGCACATCTTTTAACCCCTGCATTGTCTTGCATTGCTTTCCAACAGGCAGCTGCCCTGGCCTCATGCCATGAGAGCCATGGAGTCTGCGTGATTGTTGGGCTCTTGGATTATGGTGTCCAGCTCAACATCAATGGCTACTTGTTCTTCTCGGGACGTTCTTTGAAGGGATCTGTTTTTGGAGGTATGGATGAAGCAAGGAAGAGTGGAAATGTGTGGGGGTTTGGAGATGGCATAATAGATAAATATATCATAAATGCTTGAGAAGGCACATAAAACAAGAGCTTTAGACTACAGTTTTTGTTTCAACACAAATATCCAATACAGGGAGATGGATATTGGATATCTACAGTTGTCTCTTGGTAAGCTTTTTCTCGCAGAGAGAGAGAAAAGACTTTAAAAAATTGATTGGGGAAGAAGCCAATGTCCAAAGTTTAATGCAAATTCTAAACTGAAAAGGAAAGGCAATTTTGTGATCAATAACTATACTTCAATTGAGTTATATACCTGCCAACTGGCGTTCTTTGAAGGATATATTGAACCATTAGCGGTCATTGTTCAACAATGTAAATCTTATATGAAACAACTGAGTTGTCATTATATCAACTCAAATTATATTAAACATAATAGATTTATGACTAAAAAGAAATACTACTGATAACAAGAAAATAAGATTTATTTTTTGAGAAAAAATCATAAAGTACTTTGATTTTTACATTATTTTAAAATTTTATATATTTTAGAAGTCTTTTATGAAAAAGAATAAAGAAGCTAAATTAAATAAATCTGTTTAGGATCCTGTGCTTATAAACAACTAATCTGATATTTAAGAAAAAATATATTTAGCCAGAGATTTTTGGGCAATCTGAATTCTTGGGCAAAAGAGATGAGAATTAGGAACCATCTGCATTATTTAGACTAGTGAGCTAGCTGTGGCCTCCAAATTAGCTATGGTAGGGTTTTCTTACAGGTATTTTACAAAAAGTAGATAAATGACAGAGCCAGGGGAAAAGGCAAAAATCCAGTTTAGACTGTATTTCCAGTTCCTCCATTTGGGATCATTGGACAAACACACTGTTGTTTCCCTCTACTGTGTTTACAGACAACTGCTGATTACAAATACATATACTCAGCTAACTCTTGTAAAATAAGGTCACCAATATTTTAAATAATCCTCATAAAGAAACTATGTCACTGGCTACTTAAACATTCACATAATTATCATTAGGTTAATTCCTTTCTCTGGTTCAATAGTTTTCAATTAAAGGTAGCATTAAATGGGTGTTGAATAGGCCTGCTAAACTTCCTGCAATATACACTAGGAAGACTTTTCCCATCCAAAATGCCATTACTGCTATTGTTAAGAAACACTGCCTGGCCTAGTCTGTGTTCCTGGGGCCTTCCTTTTTGGATTGTTTGGTTGAAAGAAGAAACAAAACAAAACAAAACAAAAAAAGTGAAAGTGTTCCTTATATAGATATGAAAATGCTTTATCATATCACCAAGCAAAACATAAAAACAAAGACAGTAGATCTTAAAAACTGTCATCACAAGAAAAAAAAAATTGTAACTGTGTGGTGATGAATGTTAACTAAACTTAGTTTAATAGTAATCATTTCACAATATATACATACATCAAATCATTATAGTGTACGCTGAAAACTAATACAATGTTATATGTCAGTGATATCTCAATTTTTGAAAAAAAGATTAAGACAAATAGAAAAATACACTAGCCCTTCATGCCATGACATATAGCACATTAGAATTCTTGATTATATATATCAGAGACCAACTTAAATGCAAAATACATTCCTTGGAATAGTTTTAGGTAATTTGGGGAATAGGTGGGAAGACTGAAGAACGTGGCCCAGGCTGGAACCAAGAAAAGCACGTAAATGCCAAGATCCCGTCAAAGGATGAGCTGCTTAGGACACTTGCTTCCTTGCACAATTACACCACACTCACCCCTCCCAGAAACAAGCAGACCACCACTTCTGCGTGGTGACTTGCTGGCATGTCGCTTAGCACAGTCCTAAATGTAAAAATAGTATTTTTTGAAAATTATGAAAACAGAGAAAATACTACGCTAAGTTTCTGTTCCCTTGGCTGACCCCACCTTTCCCTGTGCCATTCTTACTTCCAGAAAAAACATTTTATTCTTATCTTGCTGTGTACACATTCTTTTTTCCAAAAACTGTCACTGAGATCACTGCCATGCGGAAATTCTTCTCTTCCCTTAAGATATTTGGCTCTTTCATGAAACTGCAGACCAAAACAACACACGAAATGTCCTATTCCTGACCTTTGAATTGCTTTCTTTCATAGTTCCCAAGACTTTGGCCTTGTTTTTTTGTTTTTGTTTTTTGTTTTTGTTTTTTGTATAGGATATCCTCCAAAAAAATGTATTCACACACTTTGAATAATTATAAAGGCAGTGTTTATTAAAATACATTTCCTTTTCAAAATTGAGCTATCAGCTCTTAAAGTGTAAATACTCTTTTTGGGGACACCCTGTACATTAGATGTGGGCTCCCAGCTCCCAGGCAGTGCAACCTGACACCAAAACATCTGAGATAAGGTCCACAGTCCACTTGCTTTCAGTAAATTCTCTATAGCACCAGAGGTCTCAAGACTTTCAGGAGAACAGGGTATATGTTTGGGACAGGGATTCTCCTGATGACTGAGACAAGTTAATGGGAAATCCTTAGATTTCCTCAGTCAAAGCCAACACCTCCAGCAGTTCACCTGGCCCTTCGTGTAGAGTGAGTCTCATGAATAAAATCTCTTGTTAATCTGTTGTATTTCCAGGCTGGAAAAGCAGAGAGAGCGTCTCTAGACTGGTTTCAGATTATATGGCAAAGAAGTTTAATCTAGATCCACTGATTACCCATACTATGAAGCTTGATAAAATCAACGAAGCCGTTGAATTCATGAAAACCGGAAAATGGCAAGTTCTTCCGCTAACCTTTATGTCTGAGTGTTTGGGGCAAGGGAAAGGGGTGTGGGAGTCGGAGGCAGGGAAGGGAAGTCGTGGCTGGTGAACCACATGCAGACAAGCGAAGAAGGTTTCAGGAGTCTGTAAAGCATCTCCTCTCCCTCTTTAATTTATTCCCAGTCTATCAATGTAATCCTTAAAATATTTAAGTGCTCATCTACCCTTACCATTCGTATTTTATTTCCAAGTTGGCATTTTTTATATGACACATTAACCAATGAGTTTAGCTCAAGTTTGAGTTCATAGGTTATGAAGAGGCCATAGTTGTTCTATTTCCAAGGGGGAAATTATCCCTAGAATTCTAAATTCTGACACCTATCTTTGGCCCACAAACAGAACTCCAGCCATCAACTGGACACTGGCCTTCCCCACAGGGTACAGACCTGCTTACATGTTCCTCACCCTTGGAGCTGGGTGTCATTTTGAAAAGAAAATCTCACACTGATTTAATCTCTCCATTTTTCACATAACATGAACAGAAGGAATCTAACTTACTTACTGGTCTACAAAGTGAAAATATGAAATCCCAAACACAAATGTTGCTTTAGAAATGTTTCAACTTATTTTTTTCTTTCTTTTCTTTTCTTTTTCAGTATTCGCTGTGTCCTATTATTTTAAGTACAATGTAATGAACGCAAGACCTGCGGCATATTTCACCAACTAAATTGCATCCTGTAAAACTTCCATGACTTAGAAGAATTATCCACATAGCGCTGTTTCTATGTTCTTGCCTCTGATTCATTCAGTAGTGGGCTCATATCTGACTTCTGCTCTCAACACCTCATCAAAATTGGTCTTATGTCACCCAATCCCACCCAGGAACGTCTCCCTGTTAGAGCTAGTTTAGGGTTGATTTGAATCACCCAATTCCAAACCCTTCAAACAAACAGTCACCCCAAGATACTCCCATTTTCATAGTTGCCTCTACCTCTGGGCCCCTGTTTCTTTGCACACTATGTCTCTCAACCCCATGAAACTCCACTCATTTCACACCGAAGAAACAAAACTCACCACTCATGAGTTTATTGAACATTCAGGTTAAAGCAAGCTGGTGGGGGGAAGGGGACTTTATTACATCAACTTAAATAAATCCCAGTTAAACACTAAGTACTTCATTCTCAGTATTACTCACCCCAGAGAAACTTCTACTGGTGTTTCATCTTATATAACCCAGCCTCAAACCATCACTTAAAATACTTCTATGGCACTCACCTCTTCTCTCGTGGATTGCCAAAGGAACTTTAAGTTCTTCTTTAATTGGCCAGGACAATTTAGCTCGCAGCAGTTTGTGTCACCTGTCTTCATAGCCAAGCCATCTAAAATTCAGCAGGAAGAAAAAGGGGCTTGAAAGAAAAGGGGCGTCATTAATTACCAGGATCCATGCGTCCTAGGAGGCCGCTGTGGTATTAAACAATAAAACTGGCTTTTATTCCACTTTCCAAGGGAAGAGGGGATAGTGTGTAGTTACTACTAATGTGTATCATAGTTTCTTTCCTTCAAGAAGTAGATGAGATAAAGACAAGATCCAGCAGTGATTTGTGGCATCCAATCGCTCTCTACCCCTGTCCCTTCTCTGCCCTACTCCTTCGTAATGCTCCTAGAACCTGGGTTAAGATTGAGCCCTCGTGGGATATGACTTCTTCCCTATTCCCCAGATAGTCTCTTTCAAACCCTCTTCTCCAGCACACACACCAGAGCTCCCTTCCTAGTTAAGGTCACTTCTGCTGCAGTTTGGGCTCCCCTAGATCTGAAGCCCCTAGATCAGACGGGCGTCCCGTGGGTCAGCAGACCTCAACAGACCTCGGGAAACCAGGAGAGGAGATGTCATGTCTTACCTAGTCCAGTCGCTTCCTGATTTAAGATCAGCCAGAAAGGTGAGCTACATCCCTAGCCTATCTCTGCAGTCACGGCTACCACAGGTGTCAAAAGGCTCTCATGAGACTCTGATTCCCACACTGAGAAGAAGCATCATGAGGTGGGCACCCTGCCTTTCCTTCAGGGTACCTGCCTCCTACAAATAGAGGGGATAGGTGCTATCAGACGTATTCTTTCTCTTCCAAACTGTGTCACCAGTGGGAGCAAGGGCTCTCCTTCAACCCTTAGCCTCCAGCAGAACCCTTCGAGTCCTAATGAGAGAACGGACAACTAAGCAAGGAAAAATGATTAACTTCAATGCCAACTAGTAATTTGTTTTTGCACCTGACATGCTGTTTATTCTCAACGCTTTATGCAAGCACAGATGTATCTAAGGCCTTCCCTCCTCCCACCTAGGAATACAAAATGGCTTGTATATTGGTTTTATTCAACCTGCTGTCTGCATTAGAATCAGAGAAGGGCCTGGCTCCCAGTGGACTGCCACTGCTGGCGGCCCCCTCTCTGATCATCATAAAGAGTATTTTAACAAAGACAGAGGGTTCAGAATAGGGCATGCCCTACCAGGATGCCTCTGCCGACAAGGAAGTGGCACTCTCCTTCTCCATCTCGCCAAGTCTGAGCAGGACGCCCAACTCTGCTCTGCTCTGCTCTGTGCCTCTATTCCCTGAGGGCAGCTCAGCATGCCCCTGCCCTGCTGTGGGAATTAACCTTACTAACACTGAGAACTTGGAGAAGTCTTCAGGTCTTGGGGGGGTCTGAGTCTGCCCAAAAATGTTTTGCTGTCAACAGCACCTACATTCTACCCCAATAAAGCCCACTTCTTTAAGCTGCTTCGAATGTCTCTTTAAGTTGTAGCGCATTGCAAAACTCTGTATCCAGTCACAAATGCAGACTTTTTCTCCTTTCTGTTGATACATGGCCAGAAATATTACACGAGTTCAGGTGATGACCCACATCATTGTATACCCATCCACTGTCGCTGTTGGCCACAGAGGGAAAGAATTCATGAAAATATTAAAAAGGCTAGAAAAATTAAATGTTACAGAGAAATTTTTTAAAAATTATTTGTTACAAATGAAACCACTAACAACTTGCAAAAAAACAGTTTTAATTAAAAGATAGAAATGAAAAAGAAGTTAAGAAGTGAAACGTGGGAGTGAGAAAGTAGAAGCAAAGAGTATAAATTATACTTCCAAACAGTATACTAGAAAAATTTAATTCTTCTACAATAAAATATCACTTAAAGTCTGGAAGAGATAGTGGAATACTATGGGATTAAAAAGAAATGGTATAAAGAAAAACACGCTGACAAAGATGGCAAAATACATTGTCAAACTTTTAAAAATATGTACAACAAAGAACACTTGCAAATACTAATATCAAGCCTCAAAGTATGTAAAGCAAAAAGTAGGAAAAGGCCCTGGCTGGTGTGGCTCCGTGGTTAGAGCTTCGACCAGCACACAAAAGGGTCATGAGTTTGATTCACAGTCAAGGGCACAGACCTAGGTTGCAGGTTTGATCCCCAGACTCACATGGAGTGAATTAAGGAGGCAACCAATCGATGTGTCTCTCTCACATTGATGTCCCTCCCTTCCTTCTTCCACTCTTTCTAAAAATCAATGGAAAAAATAGCTTCAATGACTGTAAGAAATGAACAAATTCATAATAATTATTTTTAAATATCTCCCATAGTTAATAGAACAAGCAGACCAAAAATCAATATGAGCTGGCTCCAGGACAACCACCGGTGCTTATTCTCATTAATGATCACAGAACTACAAACTAAAAACAATTACTTATCAATCCACGCCCACAGATTATCAAAAATTATAAAGTCCAGCAATTCCAAGCATAGGCAAGGTTGTGGCCCAGTGAAAACTCTGATACATCCTTGCTGGTAAGGTAAGCCATATTGTGAAAACACTTCGGCCTTCTCTATCAAAGTTGAAGACGCAGTAATTCCACACCTACTCAAAATTCTTAACAACCACTATGAGACACTCCATTTCCCACAAACAGCCAAGCAAGTGTGATTCCAGGGGAGCTCTGGCCCACTGCATCGGTGGTCACAGCCACATAAGGTCAGATGGGGCACCAGGTACTTGCCTACAGGCATCCAGAGACTACTCTGTACTGAGCACAGCCAGAGTCCCAGAGACCCAAAACCATCAGGTTGGCATCACCATAATAGTGTGTACTGTTTGCATATTAGTCCTGAATTTTCCTTAAGGAAACTTTTTTATGCAATCATTAATTCATCATAAGAAAGAAAAGGAAAAGGAAAATAAATGATAATGAAAATAAACAGCTACAAGCAATGTGGAGGATTTCTCAAAAACATGGGATTGAGAGAAGACATGAAAGAATACAAACACTAAGATTTCATTCATATAAAGTTTTTCATAAGTAAAACTAAACAATACTTACAGAGAAGCATAAATCAAAAAGAAATGCAAGGAAATAATTATTAGGGTGGTGAAGGAAAAGGGTGAGGACAGGAAGGATTCTGGAGCAATGGAAATGCCCTTTATAATTTGTGTTAACTCATCTGTACATGTAATAAACTTTTATCTATGATTTTATATTTTGCAATAAAAGGGAAAAAAACAAATAAACAAAATCTCCTCCAAATAATGGCTGGGAGCAAAGGCTGTTTGCAGCTCAAATACGACAGCACGAATGACGTGATAAGATACGGGCTGAGATGTGGATCACAGCAACAAAAAGGGAAAGTGATTGGAGAATAAAAAAGCAGGGATAGTATTTATTCAATGACAGTTCAATCCAGGTTACAGAGAGAGCATCCTGGACAGAAGTGGAATTTCTTAAATCAGAGAGAAGCTTCCAAGGCGAGTTTCCCAAAGAAAAATGGGCACCAAGGGCAAAGTAAGCAAATGCACTGTTTCTTCGTTCAATTCTTCTTTTTTGTATACTAGTACTTTTGCTAAAAAGCTTCCCTTTAAGTTAACCTCAGAATGCATTCATTTAAAGTTGATCAAAAGCGCCCCGTCATGCTAGAAAATTACGCTAATAAAATTACTGTAGACTGGCCATAATGCTTACAACAGGCTGTCAAATTAAATATTTTTATTTGTCAAAAGAAGAGAGAGATTTGGGTAACTATAACCATAAAATAGAATTTGCATTTGTTAAAAGTGGTGTTAGAGAAGAATATGGAAAACATTCATAGTATATTAATAAGTAGAAAAAGTAGATTAAAAATATCACATACAATAAGATCCCATTTGGGGATAATTCAAAGGATTTACCTCACAAAATTACAGGTGGATTTTATTCCTTTTCTTCTTGTTTGTATTTTGAAACTTTCCATAATTAACATTTATTGCACCTGTAAAGAACATTAATTATATTTTTAAAAGTAATTCAAAATTACATAACTGTCAAAAATATGTATTCATGTTGTCAAAGACTAGGGAAAATCACATCAAAAGCAAAAATACTGTAGTAGTATTAGAATGGAGAATTATAGGTTTATTTCTTTCTACTTTCTTTCAATGTTACTTATATTTAAAACTAAAAGTAATATTAAGAGGCAAGCGCAGCTGGTGTGACTCACTGGTTGAGTGTTGACCTATGAACCAAGAGGTCACAGTTCCATTCCCTGGTCAGGTCACATGCCCAGTAGCAGGCTCAATCCCCAGTAGGAGGAGTGCAGGAGGCATCCAATCAATTATTCTCTCTCATCATTGATGTTTCTATGTCTCTCTACCTCTCCTATCCTCTCTGAAATCAACAAAAATATTTTAAGAGGCTAAATAAAATTTTAATTATAGAATCCTGCTTAATTTATAAAATAAGTTTATATAATATTATTTAATTTATTTTATACATTTTTACCCAAAATTCTTTCAGTGACCACATTTTTATTTAATATTTATTTATTCTACTGATAAATTTACTAATTATTTAAGCCTCACTTCTCAAACTTTTATGTGCATATGAATCACCTGGATCTTGTTGAAATGCAGATTTTGATTTAGGGGATTTGGGACAGGTCTTGTTGCTCTAACAAGTTCCCTGGTGTTGTCAATAACTTCTGGTCCAAGGGGGGATCATACAATAAGTAGCAAACATGTAAAATCACATTTATGTTCTAGCAATGAGGACTCAGGTAATTCAGATCTGATAACAAATTGTTCAGTCAACAAATACTTATTGTCCAAACCCTATGAATTTATCCCCTCTGCTACTGAAGGGGGGGAAGATCAAGGCATTATATTAAGGTAAACTTTAATGCACCTGTTTTTCTCAAAATTTAAAGGGCACCCAGGCCAGTGTGGCTCAGGTGCTTGAGCATTATCCCTTGCTCCAAAGGGTTGCCTGTTCCATTGCTGAAGAAAGGCCTGTGGAAGGCAGTTGATCACTCTCAGATCGATGGTTCTCTCCCTTCCTCTCTCTAAATAATCAATAAACTAGTCTTTTAAAAAGAATAAAAGTGCAATGACTGTAATGTAGATCATAATTTCTTATTTTCAATAATCCCCTTTTCTATAAAATAATATAATTATATAAAACATCCAGCCACAAGTTATGGTATAATATGCTTTTTATTTTTCCCCCCATAATATTCTCTATTACCTTCTCCCTCCCAATCCCCCACCCCAACTTCTCCCTCTCTTCCCTCCCTCCCTATGTCCCCCTCTCTCTCCCAGGTTATTAAATGCAAAGCAGCCATCGCCTGGGAAGCAAACAAGCCCCTTTGCATAGAAGAGGTTGAGGTAGCTCCCCCCAAGGCACATGAAGTTCGAATTCAGGTGAGTGGGGACTCTCCCTGGCAGGACACACTGGGCACTGACTAGGTGCAGACGTGGCTCTGTCAGCTCACGTCACGCCTGTGTGATGTGACTGGGAAGCCCTGCAGTTCTCAGTGTGGGCGATTGTATCTTTAGGTTTAGATACAAACACGCCTTATCTCCAGAGGGGGTAAATCATTCGTTATTTATCAGTAGCCATTGATAGTGGGCTTAAAATTTAACTAAAGCACCTTAACATTAATCATTAACCTTAAGAATCATATTAAGGAATTCGCATTGGATTACAATTAGTTATGTTTTCTTTTAGTTTTCCACTTGCCAATTATTAAAAGGGAGATAGAGAATTTGGTTCAAAACAAGGAAAAAAAAAAAACAAGGGAGAGGAAAACCTGAAGAGCTGCTGTAGGCAGCACAGGGTCTTGGGTGCAGATGAAGGGAAGGCAGTGGGTGAGCAGGGAGAAGAGCCCACCCTGAGTGGACAGATCATCAACGGCAAGAGCTGGCTTCCCAGGCTATGTTTTCCCTCCAACCTCCCCAGGAAGGGCTTATACATGAGGATGAATGGGATACCCTCATGAGCAGAATCTTGAAGAAGAATATAGAGATACAGCAGTAATTAATTTAGACAATCTTTTATTTGATATGTCACTCTTAACTATAAAATTTTTATTACCTCTATTTCATTTCATGTCATTTCAACAAAATTTGAACAAGGCCTAGAAACCTGTGTTCTCTCCATTCCTCTGCCTGTTAGACTTTGTTTAAATTTTCCCTATAGCCTTTGATTTCTCCTCTCCTGGAGACAGTAACTGCCAATTTTATCTCTTTTTATGATTTTCCAATGAAAGTAAAAGGCAGAAAAGTAAGGTACAAAAGGAAAAAAATATATGCTAATAAATCTTAATTTGTGTGGGGTTTTTTAAGTATTATGTTTTTATTGAGCTTTAAGAGTGTTGTAAAGTCTCAGGGTGAAAATGAAATTATCCTAAAATTACCCACTTTACAACCCCAATAATGTAATTACAGAAATAACTCTAGTATGCGGTTGCTTTGTAGATAATCGCCACTGCCTTGTGCCATACCGATGCCCATATTCTCCATCCGAAATTTACGAAGGCTCTGTTCCCAGTGATCCTTGGCCATGAAGGGGCAGGAATTGTGGAAAGTGTTGGGCCAGGAGTGACCAACTGCAAGCCAGGTATTTTATTTTCTCATTCCGATAAGTGGAAATGTGAGGATATTTCAGGGATAATCCTGAGAGATTCCTGGCTTTGCATGCTATATTGATCTCTGTTTCCATAAGAGACCATCTTTTCCAAAGCAAAAGTGAGAAACACAATCTATCACAGTCTACCAATGAGACAGAATACTTGAATCAGAATTGTCTGGTAAAATCTGGGGGATATGGTCACTTTATTTACATACTAGTAGAGCACTGAGAAACTGTGCTATGAAGCTAAGCTACAAAGTTAGATTAAACTGAAGCTTCCATGGACACATAAATGACAACTTGTAACAACCTCCTCTAAATAAAGCAAAAAACTAATTTAATATTATAAAGAATTTAAAGAATGAGGTAGCTCATTCTGTCAGTAGCTTAAGTGAGAAATATTACACATTTGCCAATGTTAGCCTAAGTTAGTCTTTCTGGAAGTTTGAAAGATAAAAATGACATGCAAATGAAACATGCCCATGACTGAAATTATTTACTGCCTATTTCATAACAGATATTCCACCCGATACTGGAATAAGGGCTCTGTAATCCTCACTTGTCAGACAGGATGACCATTTCACTCTTCCTTCCTTTAATAAGGATGCTCCAAACTTTGAGGTATACGTATTAGCATCTTTCCATTCCAAACAAGATCATAAAAACCAACTGCTCCTCAAAGTTTAGCATCCATGAAGGAGTCTGATCAATGTAGTCTCAGCTCTGCCACCTGCTGGCTCTGTGACCTTAGCCAGTTAAGTCACTTTTCTGTGACTCAGATTTCTGTTTCTAAAGTGGGGACAATAATACTACCCTTCTCAAAGGGTTGTTCTGCGAATTAGCTGAGACAATATAAGTAAGCAGTTAGAATGGTGTCCGGCACCTACTAAATGTTAGTTATTATTGGACCTTGGTCATCAGAGGATAGAAGCCATTTTTAAATCAAAATTGAATAAAAAGTAGAAGATGTGGAACTTGACAGTAAAACAAATGGTGAAACACAGCGGTGATGGTTTAACGTATACTCTCCATATCTAGTCTGTCACTGTCCACCTCTCCTGTTATATGAGGATGTCCTATTCCACATGGGGGTTTAGAAATATAATAAATAATAGTTATGATGGAGAGAGCTTCAAGGACAGCAGAGTCTCAGGTAGGACTCTTCACCTGATGGTATCAGTACAGATTTGTTGCTTGAGTGCCCAGCAAAGGGGGGGGGGAGGGGAGAATATAGGTAATACTTGGGGAAGTCAGCAATCTTTTAGAATAACAAAATATTTTGCCACCTATACTCTGCTGAACATAAAATGTATGCCATAAGGAATGATGTTTTCCACTGATTCATCTGGTAGAAATTATTTATAGGTAACATTTACAAGTGACGTTTATAGGCACCAACCAACATATGGCCTTTCTTTTCTAGGTGACAAAGTGATTCCTCTCTACATGCCTCAATGTAAAAAATGCAAGTTCTGTTTGAGTCCACTCACAAATTTCTGTGGCAAAGCTCAGGTAAGCTCTACACACTGTTAGTGAGAGTATACATTGGTACCAATATTTTTGGACAGTACATTGGCAAAACATAAATGGAGTTGAAGGTGTGCATATTCTACCCACCAATTCTACTCAGGTGAGTGCAAGGAACTGTTGCAAAATCACCCAGGGAGATGTGTGCTAGAATGTTCATTGTCACATTGTTTATTACAGCAAACAATTGAAAAGAGCACAAATGTCCTTCGATAAGAGAATAGGTTAACACAGCGTTTTTCAACCTTTTTCATCTCATGGCAATAATCAAAAAGCTCCCAGCAAGCAAAAGCCCTGGCCCAGATGACCTCACAGGGAAATTTTACCAAATATTCAAGGAAGAACTAATGCCTATCCTCCTCAAATTATCAAAGAGGAATGAACACTTTCAAGCTCTCTTTACAAGGCCAGCATTATCCTAATTTCAAAAACAGATACAAAGAAAGAGAATTATAGGCCAATATCTCTGATGAACATAGATGCTAAAATCCTCAACAAAATAATAGCAAATAGGATCCAGCAATATATTAAAAAGATATACATCATGACCAACTGGGATTTTTCCAAACATGCAAAGCTGGTAAAATATTCACAAATCAATAAATGTTATGCATCACATAAACAAATTGAAAGACAAAAAAAATCACATGATTATATCCATAGTTGCAGAAAAAGCAGTCAACAAAATCCAACATCCACTTTTTATAAAAATTTTCAGCAAAAGGGAATAGAGGGATCATATCTCAAAATAATAGAGGCCATATATAACAAACCTACAGCCAACATCATACTCAATGTGCAAAAATTAAAAGCATTTTTCCTAAAACAGGAACAAGACAGAAACATTCTTATTCAACACAGTACTGGAAGTCCAAGAAGGAAAAATAAAAGGCATCCAAATAAAAAGAAGTAAAACTATCATTATTTGCAGACTAGTGGCCCAGTGCATGAAATTTGTGCACTGGAGGTGGGGGGTAGGGGGTAGTGGGGGGTTCCCTCAGCCTGGCCTGCACGCAACCTCTCACAATCCGGGAGCCCTCTGGGGATGTCCGACTGAAGGCTTAGGCCTGCTCCCCAGTGAGCGGGCCTAAACCATCAGTCGGATATCCTTAGCACTACCGCGGAGGCAGGAGAGACTCCCACCACCACAGCTGCGCTTGCCAGCTGTGAGCCCGGCTTTTGGCTGAGCACACTGACCACGTTGCGGGGGGGGGGGGGGCAGCAGCTCCTGCATTGAGCATCTGCCCCCTAGTGGTCAGCACCATTTGGTTGATTTGCATATTAGCCTTATCATATAGAATGACATGATGTTATACATAGACAACCCTAAAGACTCCACTATGAAATCACTAGATTTAATAAATGAATTCAGCAATGTAGCAGGATACAAAAATAACACCCAGAAATCAATGGTATTTTTATACACAAATAATGAACTCTCAGGAAAAGAAACTAAAAAAAAAATCCCATTTACTTTTGCAACAAAAAAAAATAAGATACTTAGGTATAAACTTAACCAAAGAGGTAAAAGATCTGTACTCAAAAAACTACAGGATGTTGAAGGAAGATATAAACAAGTGGAAGTACATACCATGTTCATCAATTGGTAGAACTGACATCATTAAAATGCCCATAGTACCGAAAGTAACCTATAAATTCAATGCAATCGTTATTAAAATACCATTGGCATATTTCACAGATCTAGAAAAAATAATTCAAAAATTTATATGGAACCAATAAGGACCCCAAATAGCCACAGCAATCTAGAGAAAGAAAAACAAAGTTGGAGGGATCACAATACCAGCTATCAAGTTATACTACAAAGCCACCGTAATAAAAACAACCTGGTTCTGGCACAAGAACATACAGATCAATGGAACAGAATGGAAAACCCAGAAATTGACCCAAACTATCATGTTCAATTAATATTTCACAAAGGAGGCAAGAGCATACAATGCAGTAAAAACAGTCTCTTTAATAAATGGTGTTAGGAAAACTGGACAGGTACATGCAAAGAAATGAAACTAGACCACCAACTTACACCATACACAAAAATAAACTCAAAATGGATAAAGGACTTAAATGTAAGACGGGAAGCCATAAAAATCTTAGAAGAAAACATAGGCAGGAAAATCTCAGAGATCTCATGGAGCAGGATTTTCATCGATACATTGCCAAGGGCCAGAGAAACAAGGAAAAAATAAGCAAATGGGACTATATCAAACTAAAAAGCTTCTGCACAGCAAAAGAAACTAGATTCAAAATGCAAAGGGAGCCCACTGTATGGGAGAATATATTTGCCAATGATACATCGGATAGGGGTTACTTCCCAAAATATATAATGTACTCATATAACTCAACAAAACACAAACAATTCAATTTAAAAATGGGCAGAGGATCAAAATACAGTGGGGCCTTGATTTACGAGTTTAATTCGTTCCGTGACGGAGCTCGCAACTAAAATTACTCGTATGTCAAATCATAAAGTGAACGAGTGAGACACGTGATGCTGGGCTGATGTTGTGGCATTCACTGTGACGTTCGCTGCGCCAACTAGAGGTGGGGTATCTGAAGCTGGCTCGTAACCCAAATTTTAGCTCGCAACTCAAAGCAAAAAATCGGCAGAGAGATGGTTTGTATCTCGAAAAACTCGTTAGTCGGGACACTCGTAAGTCAAGGCCCCACTGTAGACACTTCTCCAAACAGGGCATACAAATGGCCAAAAGACATCTGAAAAAAATGTTCAGCATCACTAATCTTAGAGAGATGCAAATTAAAATGACAGTGAGGTAGAACCTCACACCTGCCAGAATGGCTAACATCAACAAATCAACAAATAAGTGCTGTCGAGGATGCGGAGAAAAGGAAACCCTAGTACACTGCTGGTGGGAATGCAGACTGGTGCAACCACTGTGGAGAACAGTGTGAAGTTTCCTCAAAAAATTAAAAATAGAATTGCCATTTGACCCAGGGATCCCACTTCTAGGAATATATCCTAAGAAACTAGAAACACCAATCAGAAAGGATATAGGCACCCCTATATTCATAGCAGCATTATTTACAGTAGCTAAGATCTGGAAATAGCCCAAGTGCCCATCAGTAGATGAGCGGATAAAAAAGCTGTGGTACATTTACAAAATGAAATACTATGTAGCAGTTGAAAAAAAAAAAAAAAAAAAAAAAAAAAAAAAAAAAAAAAAAAAAAAAATAGGATCTCTTACCCTTTGAGACAGCATCCAGGAACCTGGAGAGTATTATGCTAAGTGAAATAAGCCAGACAGAGAAAAACAAGTATCACAGCATCTCACTTACATGTGGAATCTAATGGACACAATAAACTGGTGAATAAAATAGAACCAGAGGCATGGAAACAGAACAGATTGATGAATCTCAGAGGGAATGGGGTTGGGGGGAGGTAAGAAATTAATCAAAGAATTTATATGCATTGTCCATGAACCCAGATAATAGCGTGGTAAAAGCCTGGAGGTGGGGTGGGAACCCAGTGGTAGGGGGCAACGGGGATAAAAGGGTGAACATTTGTAATACTCTCAACAATAAAGATAAAAAAATAAATAAAATTTTTAAGTTTATTGTTATCATTACTATCTTTAGATGACCCCTGACTATTATATCATATTATATTATGTATTATAATATACATATTATTTATATTATATTTGATATATTATTTACACTCAGTGGCCAGATTATTATTACCACCTGACGTTTGTAGGCAAATTAGCTATAATTTCCCGCTGAAGTTGCTAGAGGGTCAGATCATTATAAACGTCTGAATAGCACAAAATACCTAAGTATCGTTGCTGATCAACTTCATCCTATCATGTTGATGGCGTATCCCAGTGGAGATGGCTTCTTCCAACAAGACAGTGTGCATGCCACGGTACTCGTATTGTGCAGGAGTGGTTTCAAGAACATGAGGGAGACTTTACCTTGCTTAGGTGGCCCCCACAATCACCAGATCTCAATCCAATTGAGCATTTGTGGGACAAAGTTAAAAGAGCCGGTTTGGCTCACTGGATAGAGCGTCAGCCTGCGGACTGAAGGGTCCCAGGTTCGATTCTGGTCAAGGGCATGTACCTTGGTTGCGGGCACATCCCCAGTAGGGGATGTGCAGGAGGCAGCTGATCGATGTTTCTCTCTCATCGATGTTTCTAACTCTCTATCCCTCTCCTTTCCTCTCTGTAAAAAATCAATAAAATAAATATTTTTTTAAAAAAGAGCCATCAGGCAGCTGGTTCTACAACCATCAAATCTCACAGAACTGGACAGTGCTATTCATCAGGCATGGTGTCAGATTCCTCACATCACCTTTCAACATCTCGTGGAGTCAATGCCAAGAAAAATGGCCGCAGTATTGAAGGCAAAAGGTGGCCCAACGAAGTACTGATGGGGTGGTCATAATAATCTGGCCAGTCATAATAATTTGGCCACTCAGTGTATATTGTATATTTACTATATATCATCATATATTATATACAATAAATAAATTATGTTTTATATGATATATAATGACAAAATTTATTACATATATTCAATATATACTACATATTGAATATACAAGGTATCCCCAAAAAATGTATACACACTTTGAATGGTGATAAAGTCAGTGTTTATTAATGTACAGTTCATTTTCAAAATTTAAAAGAATCTACAGAGATGAATAATTTTTCTGTCAATGCCTGTTTTCAAACTGATGACCATACTGGTCCAGATTCTGCTGATAATGCAAAGCAATGGAATCTCAAACATCAAGAATCATTTTGTTGGTATTTGTATGCCCTCAATTCATTTACTGTTGCTGGTTTTGTACCCTAAACTTTATCTTTTGTACCCTAAAATATATCCCCATTAAAAAAGTCTAGTGGCACTTTAGAATAAGTTTTCTTTGCTCAAAGCTTAGTCTGGCTTCACCCATTATTTCAAATTAGTTAAACCTGAAAAGGAGTGAAAAATTAAGTGAGTTATCAATTGTTAAAGTGTGTATACATTTTTGGAGAATATATATATACATATGTGTGTGTGTATGCAGAAAGTCCCAAGTGATTTTCTCAATTTTTTCATATCTTAAAATTGTCATAACTAATACATAATGCCTAACTTTTTTTTAGGAAAGTAATCAGTGATCCATTTACTCTATCTTTTTTGTATCTTTTTAAAAATTCTCTAGTCAATTCAAAGATCCTATTATTCAGCAAGAAGTAATGGAAGACAAAACCAGCAGGTTTACCTGCAAAGGAAAACCAGTTTACCATTTCTTAGGGACCAGTACCTTCTCTCAGTACACTGTCGTATCAGATACTAATCTGGCCAAAATAGATGATGATGCAAATTTAGAGAGAGTCTGTCTGCTTGGATGTGGGTTTTCAACTGGCTATGGAGCTGCAATCAACACTGCCAAGGTAAAATGGTTAATCACCACGTTCTATAAAACAGAAGTTATTAGGGGGCAGCGTGATAAAGCAGCTAGGGTTATCTTCAAACCCTGGTTCTGTATTTATCATCTCTGTGATTTTAGGCAAGTTATCTAAACTCTTTACTTCTACTTCTGTATAATAATATCTATTACAAATTACTGTGGGAAAACTAAATCGTATTGCATATGTAAGACATCTGGCCCGGTGGGTGACATATAGTTGGCACCCAATTCATGTCCATTTCTTCTCCTTTACTAGTACGTTATATTATAGGTCAGCCCTAATTAAATAACAGCCTGCTCAAATATGTCCCCTAAACATGATCCTCATCCTGAGACAGCAAACCCAGTCAAGAGAGGATACAAACTGCAGAGACCCCACCCCCTCCACATGGCCACGCCTACTTTCTCCCTGAGGGTACAGATTCCTCCCTAAACGGTAGTAATTCATCTCTGCTTCTCTCCCTATCCTTTTGTGGCTCCAGTGCAGGGTCTCAGATGGCAGCCCTAATGGTGGAAAGGTATGTCCCTGAGTCCCATGTTAGAATTTATAAGCTTTTCAAAGCTGTTTAACTCAGAGACTAGAGAGATGTCAGTATCCCTCAAACAATCTCCTTATTTAAATCTCCTCAACATCAGTCTTCATCCCTTGACTCCAAATTGCAACTAAAATTAGCCTTTCTAAACAACACATACGACTATTTCACCCCCCTTCCATTATTCCTCTTTTCCTTACGGATGCTGCGGTGGTTCTCCCTACTTTTCCCTGTCCAGCCTTGCCTCCAGTCACTATGGCCTCTGGGCTTGGCACACGTTGCTCCCATCAACATTGCCTGGAAAGCTCTCCCACCACTTCTGGCTGGCTTTTTGTATTTGCCACTTCCTGTTGGAAAACTGCTCCAGTCCTTTGGGCATGAATTAGGTGCCCCTTGCAGTTTTCCCCAAAGTATCCACATTTATTCCTGTCTACCTTATCACACTATGGAGGAATTTCCCATTATTTCTCCTTCCTATGAAACTATTTGCTCTTTGAAGGCAAGAACTCTCTCTTATTCATTGTGGTGTTTCTGGAGCCTACCCCTGTGCCTGTCACATAGTAGGGATGTGACAATCTTTCAGTGAATGAATGAACAAAACTAGGTTCATATGCAACCCTTAAAACATCTTGGTGAAGTTCCGCCCTCGGTTTTGGAACAAAAATTTCTTTTTATCAGATTGCCTAGAGTTGTTGGGTTTCAAGGAAGCAAAGTCATCCTAATGAAAACAAGAAGCTGATTTAGTAACTGGAATATCAAGGTCTGACTTTTCATTGAGAATTATATTGGCCAAGCACACAGGGATGCGAATCTTGGCCATCAGCATATTACCCACCTCTAAAATATCATTTGTTCATTCATTCATTCACTTATTCACTCATTAATAAAAATTAAAAGTTGTATGGGAAGGGTCCTGGAGGAAGTGTGTTAGTTAGGTAATGTTAACAGCTTATGTGTCCTTGGCAGTCAAAGCACATTCTCCTGTAGATGGCACTGACCTCTCAGGGAAGAATTATTGCTCTTGGGGTTAAACACATCCCCTTTTCTGGACTCCATGCAGATGCTCACCTTCTACTACTGTAATCTTTTTTCAGGAATATTAACACTAGAGATTCAGCTACAGTTTACTTTTAAATCTAGTCAAACCTTATCTAAATTCCCATGTTATTCCCATTGTTGAGGAACAACTAAACCACCTCAGGAGATGCTCAAAGAAGAAAAATAAATCTGATATAGGACCAAGTAAAGGAAAGGGAAGTATCAGTAATCCTATATAATAAAAGGCTAATATGCAAATTGATCAAATAGCGGAATGACCGGTCACTATGATGCACACTGACCACTAAGGGGCAGACACTCAACACAGGAGCTGCCCCCTGGTGGTCAGTGCACACCCACAGGAGGAGCACCACTCTGCCAGAAGCCAGGCTCACAGCTGGCGAGTGCAGCAGCAGTGGTGGGAGCTTCTCCTTCCTCTGCGGCAGTTCCAGGGATGTCTGACTGACGGCTTAGGCCCGCTCCCCATGGGGAGCGGGCCTAGCCCGCAGTCACCCCCCAAGGGGTCCCCGAGGGCTCCCGGCCTGCAGGAGGATACAGGTCGGGCTGAGAGCCCACCCCCCCCCCCCCCCGCCAAGTGCACAAATTTCGTATACTGGGTCTCTAGTCTATATATATATAAAAGGCTAAGTGTCGTCCTTCCCTCTGATCGGTAGTTATGACACGCACTGACCACCAGGAGACAGACACTCGATGCAGGAGCAGCCATGATGTGCACTGGCCATTTAAAAATAAACAGCACCATGGAGCTGGTGCCAAAAAACCAATACTCAGCTTCCTCCAAGTGGAACACAGGCCCTGCCACAACCCCAGAGCGACACCCCACCAAATCACAACCAATGATGCCACTTCTCCTAGTAATTTTGTTCCCAATACATCTCATGGACAGATTTTCTTCTTTCCCTTTTGTTTACGCTTTAATTTTAAAACTTTCCCATCATCATGAGAAAATAGTAATAGTAAGCATCTCTCTATGCAGTGTTGTTGTTGTTTTTGCCACTACCTCACTCTCCAGAGTAACATATTCCAGTTGGTACTACTTTCTAATTGAATTATAAAGAAAAGATTTGTGGGGAGAGTGTTACCTTAGGCCAAAAACATAGGTTACTACTTTCATTATAGAAAAAAAGGTGAAAAGAACAGCAGGCTGAAGGAACAGCATGAACTAAGACATGAGGAAAAGAAAGTGAGACAGTTTGTTGAGGCCACAGTACTGAGAATATCATGGAGATAAAAATGAAAGGAAATAGGGGTCAGATAATAAAAATCCTCCAATGCCATGCAAGGAAATTTGCATCTATTCAAATTAAATAAATTGATCATTGAGATCACTGAGTTATTTCACCTTTAGAGAAATATTAGAGGTCATCAAAACTATAACATTATGCCAAACCAGCATGGCTCAGTGGTTGAGCCTCAACCTATAAACTAGGAGGTCATGGTTTGATTCCTCGTCAGGGCACTGGCCAGGGTGAGGGCTCAATCCCCAGTGTGAGGCATGCAGGAGGCAGCCAATCAGTGGTTCTCTCTCATCATTGATGTTTCCATCTCTCTCTTCATCTCAATAAAAATATACTTTTTTAAAAAATATAACATTAACACAACCAAATAAGGCCTATTAGAAATATAGACATCAAATTACTTGTGATCTATTTAAAAGGGCAAACAATAAACCCTTTACAGTGTGTGAGCTTTCAGATTTTGTTCTGATACCACTAAAGGGGAAATGAAAACAAGGAAATGATTTCCTTATAAATTGATGAGCCTAATGGCCCTCAAATGATTCTCCAAGTTTAGTCAGTGATTCATTCATTTTTACATTGGTAAATTTCCCCAAGTGGCTAAATCCCTTAGTCTTATGACAGGCGGTCCTTTATATGTTCCTGCCCCCACCTCACTCTGTACCTTTAAAAAAGGGGGGACCAGCTGATTTAACTTATGATTTTCCTGCCTGCAGGTTACCCCAGGTTCTACTTGTGCCATCTTTGGCCTGGGAGGTGTCGGCCTTTCTGCTTTAATCGGTTGTAAAGTAGCAGGAGCTTCCAGAATCATAGCTGTTGATATCAACAGTGAGAAGTTTGCAAAGGCCAAAGCCCTTGGAGCCACTGACTGCCTCAATCCTAGAGACCTACAAAAGCCCGTCCAGGAGGTCATCATTGAAATGACCGGTGGGGGTGTGGATTTTGCACTTGACTGTGCAGGTGGATCTGAAGCCATGGTATGTATGTCTTTTATAATAGTACATAGTAAGTAATATTTATCAACATTAATAAACATTGACAGTATGTATATGTTAATATATTTATTCACTTCACGGTCAATATTAACATATTTGTATTTACATAAATTATGTTTATATAATAAGCAATGTTTATTAATAATGTATTGGATATTATATAGTGTGTTATAATTGACATTTATCTATTAATAAATATTACAGATGACTACTTAATATTAATGTTATTATATATTTATTCTTCCACATGAAATTCAGAGAAAATTTAGAAGTGAAAAATTTTAAGGAATTGTGCCTGCAAGAAATGAGCAAAACCATGATAACAGAAAAGGCAGACTTAAAGGAAGAGTAAGAGAATGTGGCTGGTTTCACCCTAACAGCCCGAGGTACCCACTCCCATCAAAAAGCAAAGCAGGGAGAGGCCAGCAACCTACACACAATCCATTCTGTCTGCCAGACCTCATAAAGGGGCTGCAAAATTAGGTCCAAAGTACATATTGAAATTTTTAATATATTAAATACACACATGCTGCAAAATTAAAAGTAAATATTTTCTTCGCAAACACTACCGTTTTGTATCATTCAGGTTTCCTCTTCTCTCAGGTAGGCTCCCTGACTTGCAGGGCCTGAGAAATTACCTCTGTCTAGTCTATTCTCCTTAGAATGGGCAGAGCCACCCCCACAGGCAACAGATGGACCAGTTGACTTGCCAGGGAGCCCAGGATCTTGTTACACCTTCACTCAGCCTGGCCCCTAACACCCTCCTCTAGGGAAGGTTTCATAATAAAAGTCTATGCCTCCACCAGGAGCTGGCTTTGCAGGTTCTTCCCCCTGATGCTCACCTGACTGGTGAGTGCCCCAGAAGAGTGGAGACCAGCAAGAGCTGCTGAGAGGAGCAGGCTGCCCCTCCCAGAAGAGTTCCACTGTAGTAACAACTGTTTGAAAGAGGATCTGTGAGGTAAATGTTAGCTCTTCCTGAAAACTCATTCATCAGCAGCTCCTTGTCCTGCAGTGCCTCTGTGTCAGGCCCTGCTTTTCACATTGTCCTTCTCACCTGCAGTTTGCAATGTGCCACATCCATTCATTCCTACTCTTTCCACAGCTCAAATTTTTTACAAACATTGAAATTCCGCCTCTTTACCTTATTTCCAGAGTACAGATATTCCCAACACTCGCTACTTTATAAGTGCCTGGGGCGTTGTTGTTTGTTAGTACCAGTTGGGGGCTCATGTACCAATATATTTTACAAGTTTCTCAAGCTGAGAAACACTGACCTGAAACTTGCAGGTTCTTTTATTAACTGATTTATTATACCAAGACATGTATTTTAAATTATGGAATAGAATTACACTAAAGAACCCAAATTTTAAAAGATGCTATTTCTTTTAATCACAAAAAGATGAGCTAGCTACCTACCCTTTCACCAAAAGTTTCCATAAGTAGGGAAAGTTAATTTTCTAGGCTGTAAAGCAGGGGTCCTCAAACTTTTTAAACAGGGGGCCAGTTCACTGTCCCTCAGACCGTTGGAGGGCCGGACTATAGTTTAAAAAAAAACTATGAACAAATTCCTATGCACACTGCACATATCTTATTTTGAAGAAAAAAAAACAAATACAATATTTGTATTTGCATGTGGCCCACGGGCCCGTAGTTTGAGGACCCCTGCTGTAAAGGATATTCCACTAATGGCTATGAAAATGATTTCAATGATTTCTCATGCTCTAGGGCAGCCTAAAGAACCCAACAGAACAATCAGAAAGTTACAATAATTGACAATTATATAAGATATTGAGAATTCAAAATAATTCTGATCAAAAGTTATCAAAGGATACTAAATAAAACCCTGAACTTGCACATAATACCCATTGAACTAAGTCATCATTATGGAGGTTAAATCCTTGCTTGGAGCAAAGCTCAGAAATGTAGAAAAAGCAATAGGAAAAACATAAAAATAAAAAACAGAAATCATTGTAAGCAGCTACCTCAAGGTGACCAGTAGTACCTGTGCTCTTTTCCCCTCAACATGAATCTATGTTGTATATATAAACAATAATAATTCTGCCATATAAAAATTGCAAAAAGCAGAAGTTTCTATTTAGAAATGTTACAAATTCTCAAAACAATAAATAAGCATATAGTCAAATAAAAATTTGAAAACATATTCTTAAAGTTCTAGGTCATTGTGTCTTCTGTCACTAGTAGGACACAGATGGAGAGAGAGAGAGAGAAGATGGAGAGAATTTACTGTACTTCAAATTCCTTTTTTCATATAATGATCAGGGATGAAAAGGAACTGTACTTCCTATTGGAACTTCTGTAGAAGTAAAAACTGCCCCAACAGGTCAAAATCAAGTTGCCCCCTGACTATGGCAAGGGATATGGCACAAAGTTTACATTTCTCTTCTACTAAAGGCCTGGTGCACGAAATTCATGCACTCAGGCTGGAGGGGGCCCTCAGCCTGGGTTGTGAGAGGGCACAGGCCAGGCCAAGGGACCCCACCAGTGCAGGATCAGGGCCAGGGAGGGATGCAGGAGGGCTTCAGGGCATGTCCGGTCCATCTTGCTTAGTCCCGATCGGCCAGACCCCATCAGCAAGCTAACCTACTGGACGGAGCATCTGCCCCCAGGTGATCAGTACATGTCATAGCAAGCAGTTGAGAGGCCTTAGCATATCTTTAGCATATTATGCATTGATTGGTTGAACGGCCGACTGGACACTTAGCATATTAGGCTTTTATTATATAGGATGCAGAATGTATAAATTTTCCCTGAAATCCAGTACATAGGCACACTGAAGACATGGTCTACCTTTCTACCTACTTAACTGATCTTTTTTATTTAACCTTCCAGAAAGCAGCCCTGGACTGCACAACAGTAGGTTGGGGATCGTGTACGCTCATTGGAGTAGCCATTGGTGACAAAGGATTGACTGTTTCTCCAATAGAGATACTAATGGGCCGTACTATCAATGGAACAATATTTGGTGGTCAGTGTTGTTATTTTTTTCTGCTAATTTTCTCCATATTAGTACTCAAATTGTTACAGTGAAAATTATTAAAAGAGAAGGAAAATAACTTGTTTAAATATTGAGTGCCTAGAATACATCTAAAGACTACATAAAAGCTATTCTATTAATTACTTCAAAGTAAACAGTTTGTATAGTAGGAATACTACAACTTGCAAATAGAAGTTCAATTTGCATTAAAATAAACCAACAAAAACAAAAGTCAAACTTGGACCAAACAAAGATCATTTCTTAGGCAGAAATAAAAATAATCTTGAATTTCTCCTATGAAGAAAAATTTAAGGTAAATAAAAGTATAGAAAAATTAAATATGGGGTTTAATCAATTTGGAGGAAGCCAATCTGACAAAATAATTTCATTCACTCAATGGACAATGATGAAACTACTTCTTCATGTCAAGTACCACATCTTTATTAGGACTTTTGTCCAAATTACAGGTTGCAAAGGTAGAGATTCAATCCCAAAGCTGGTTACTGATTACAAGAATAAGAAATTCAACCTGGATGCACTGGTGACCCATACCCTGCCTTTTGACAAAATCAATGAGGCATTTGACCTAATGCACCAAGGAAAAAGGTAAATTACCAAACAGAAGGGTAAGTGGTTTGAAAAACCTTTATGATGACTCTATTTTTATTTGGTATTTAAAAGTAATCAGTTTCTTTTCCTGACATTTTTCACATCATCAGACATACTAGAGGTGCTTAAAAGATGAAATAGTGGCCATTTGGGGGGGAAACTCCAACAATACCTACATTCCTACTCTGTTTCCATAATGTACACTGCCATACACTGTTCCAACATAGAGGGTGGCATAAATTGACATATTTTCTTTCACAGACAATCATTAACTCAGTTGGGGCTGCTCCCTACAAGAGAGGTTTCTATACTATAACATCAGGTCCCTCTAGTACACATAGCCCGGCTCTGGAATCACTATGTTTGACAGAGTGCACCCTGCAGGCCCTTCTTTATCAGAATCAGGTGAAAACCACAGAGATGTGAGCATGGAGTGGCAGGTATCAGATACTTAAAGGATGTCCCAACTCTCTCGTCCTCTTGCTTTGTCAGAGGTCTCCTCTAAGAGACATCCGACCTACAATTTTAGCTGTAGTGTGCTCCCTTCCCATGAACCCTGAGAGCCGATTTATAGAACTGTCCCATCTGGGGGATCCCTGGCAATGGGGAGTGGATAAGACTGGGATCAACGGTTTTTGTTAAAATGATCAAGCATAGCCCTGATCAATAGCAACAAAGGGCAGGACACCAGGAACAATGTTGCACAGAGGAGACGCAGGACAAAAGAGCAAAGAAAAGAGAAGACATTACAAAAGGGGGGTGGGGGACCTAGAGTTAGTTAGCAGGGGTTTGACACAGAGAAGCAATGTCACAAAAGAAGAAAATAGGTCCATGGTGTGAGGACACAGGATACTTCACAGGATAGAAACCTGAGAAAGTGTCCCTAGTGACTGACATGAACTCCCTAATTTGAAACATGTTAGCTACAACATATCCAAAAGGAGTTCAACAAAAAGAAACCTGGCTGGTTTGGCTCAGAGGATAGAATGTCGGCCTGCGGACTGAAGGGTCCCAGATTTGATTCCAGTCAAGGGCACATGCCTGGGTTGAGGGCTCGATCCCCAGTAGGGGGCGTGTAGGAGGCAGCCTATCAATGATTCTCTCTCATCATTGATGTTTCTATCTCTCTCTCCCTCCTTTTAAATATAAAAATATATTTTTAAAAAATAAATAAATAAAAGAAATAAACACTATTTTTTAAACTATGCTAAATAACTTAGTGTAAAAGCCCTGAAATATCTTGCACAGTGTCTAAATCTCTGTACTCCTCAAATGAGGAATTGGTTGGGTTTGGGGTCTTGGAACCTGGTGCTCATAACTCCTCCACCACTACCCAATTGTCCCTGGGTTCTCAGTCATAGAATATACCCAACCAGGAATTCTAAGTGGCAGCCAAATGCAAAATGTTGCATTGCTTTAGTAATAACTGGTCAAGTCTCCCATATCCTACAAACAGGGCTGGTAATCACTGGTAGAATGGAGGTACGGGAAACACCTACATGAGGCCTCCTACTCTCCCTCTGGCCCACTGAGAAGACCACCTGACTGCCCACACAGATGGACAGGTGGCAGCAGAGCAGGCAGGGGATGGGCCCTCCCAGGTGTGCTTACCACATGGGTACAGGAAACACAATGGAGGACAGGCCCTCTTGGCATGCCAACTGCATAGAAGCAAGGAAGTGGGGGAGAGGAGATGGGATACACCAATTGGCCTATTAAGGTGCAGTGACCCCGACTCATGGTGAGGAAAGGAGAAGAGCCTCTCCCCCAACAGGGAGGTGGTTCTTCCAGGCCCTGAGTGAAGAAAGCATTTATGCATGGCAGCCCACAGCTCCAGCAGTAAGATCCAAGATAGGGAATTCTCTGTCCTTAAGGCTTACCCCCCCCCGCATCTTGCTAGTACATGTTGAAGGACTAATTCAGAAGTTAGAATATTTCAGTTCTCAGAAAGTAACATCCCAACACACCAACCACCTCCTTTTGATGCCAAATTTGCCCTCAGCTACAGGAAAGCCAAGAGCAGGGGCTATTCCAAGATGGAAACATCACTACAACATGTCATGCTCTACTTCTCCACAGCACCACTAGGCAGCCAAGTCCTCACCCAGGGCAAGTGAGGTCCCCAATTCTCTCCCAGCTTATTGGCATCATATATAAAGTTTTATTAGTGCCAGGAATAAAGGAGGATAACAAGATAAAAGAAATTAGGCTTACCAAATTGTGTGTCTATAAAGAAAGATTAAATCAAATCCCAAAAGGATAAAACAAAAATTATTTGTGAGTTTTGGTTAAATTTATCATAAAAGTTGTACTGATTTTTTTTAATATAATTATTAACAGCATTCGAACAGTCTTGACCTTCTGAAGAAGCCAGGAACAATTTGGAAGACTATCTGCCTGAATCTGAACCTGATAATCTGGTTAATTTGTAACCTGATATGATGAACCAAAGATCACCATGAATTTAAACAAATATTTACAGTTAATATCTCAACATCAAATAGTTATAAATATTACAGCATTTCTACTAAAACACATTAATATTTCCTGTGTTAAATAACTATGATAACTAATGTGTTTATGAATAAAATCATATGATGTTTGGGAATTATTTAAAACTAAATAATTTTAGAGAAGTGGGAATGAGGAATAAAGGGGTAATAAAAAAACTAAATTGGTTATATGTTCACAATATTTTAGTTTGGGTAATACATATATGGGGTTTTAATACATTGCTCTACTTTTGTACATGTTTAAAATTTTCCATAATAAAAAATTTTACTAGAGCCCTAGCTGGTTTGGCTCAGTGGATAGAGTGTCAGCCTGTGGACAGAAGGGTCCCGGGTTCAATTTTGGTCAAGGGCACATGCCCAGGTTGCAGGCCTGATCCCCAGTGGGGGGCGTTCAGCAGACAGGCAATCAATGATTCTCTCTCCTCATTGATGTTTCTATCTCCTTCTCCCTTCCTCTTTATTTTACTAGAAATAAAGCACATACATATGTACAAAAGATAAATATATCTTTAAAATATATATCATATATACATATGTAGTGCTATTATGTAATTTCTGAGTTCCAATAAACTACGAGCTACTCTTCTTTAATAAGCTGCTAAATAACTTCTTTTTTAGCATTTGTTCATTTCTTTTCATTCAGCCCCACTTTACCTCTGTGAACTATAATCGCAAGTAGTAGGATATCAGAAGCTATATAAGTAAATAATGTGATATTGAAGATAAAAAAAACACACCTATACTCTCAAATTTCCATCTTTATTAGATAATAGCCCTTTTCATCTTTGATAATTATTACAACTTATAATGTTTAGATTACAAAGTTGAATGATCTATAATTTGCACTAAGTAATCTATTCTCTATAGTCAACTAAAAGTGAAAAAAAGCAATGTACTTACAATAAAGTAATGTAACCAAATTTTTTTATAGCTACAAGATTTAACAGACACTAAGACTCATATGAAAAACAAAATGAGAGCTTTCAAACTATGACACTCAGAGATGAGGCATGAGCAGTTTAAGGATAAGACAGATAATAATTTGGATCAGAGTAACAAAGACTAGTACTTAGCTTAGCATAATTTCTGAAACCCATCACTTTAAAAAAAAATGTTTACCACATATTGACCCCTGAGAGAATATAAACTTCCCTGAAGCTTTGGCTGAGGAAAGAGGTGATACACCAGGCAGTTAGAAGAACATGAGCAGAATAGAATAGGCCAGGTATCTGTCACCAGGGCAGATAGCCCCAGTTGTCTAGCAATGGGTAAAACTGGGCTGGGACCTCCCCCCATGTTGACCTTTCCTCTCCTAGCATATCCCTGGTCTTGTGGCTAGATCCCCTGACCTTTCGTATCACTGGACATTCGGTTCAGATCCTCCGCTGATCTTTCCTCCCCTGGCATGTCACTAGTCATGTAGTAGACTCCCTTAGAAGAACAGGGGAGAGAATAGCCTCATAGGACTCCCATACAAGCCCTTACACAACCACTGCCTTAAGCATTAAGCCCTAAGGACAATCAGGTTCTGGCCTCATCAAACAACCTTAGAAACAAAGCCTCCAGCCTGTTGACCACAGAGACAGAGAGTTGGTCCAACTAGAGATAATATCTAGGCCTCAGCTGTGTTTCAGCTCTAGGCCCAGAAAAGCAGCAAGGCCAGGAAGAGCTAAGCATTGACTCATGACCTCCTGCCCTGACACCACCAATCAGTGGAGAATGGGACCTGAGGGGAACACCTGGAAAGCTGATGAATATTCTATTGAGATCCTCCCCTGAAGCCTCCAGAAAAAAGCCCTTCAGAGGAAGGACCTGCATGGCTCCCTCCCTCTGGAGCACGCCCATGCTTTTCTGACTCCCTTCTTTGACAGTTTTCTCTCTCTCTCTCTCTCTCTCTCTCTCTCTCTTTCTCTCTCTCTCTCTCTCTTTCATTATTCTCAGATGGCATGATATTATACCTAGACAACCCTAAAAATTCCACCAAAAAATTACTAGAGTTATTAAATTAATTCAGCAAAATAGCAGAATACAAATTTGATATCCAGAAATCAATGACATTTTTATACACCAATAACGATCTGAGAGAGAAACTAAAAACAATCCCATTTACCATTGTAACAAAAAAATTTAAGATACTGCCAAAACCGGTTTGGCTTAGTGGATGGAGCGTTGGCCTGCGGACTGAAAGGTCCCAGGTTCGATTCCGGTCAAAGGCATGTACCTGTACCAGTAGGGGGTGTGCAGGAGGCAGCTGATCAATGTTTCTCTCTCATTGATGTTTCTAACTCTCTATCTCTCTCCCTTCCTCTCTGTAAAAAAATCAATAAAATATATTTTTTTTAAAAATTAAGATACTTAGGAATAAACTTAACCAAAGAGGTAAAAGACCTGTACTCAGAAAACTAGGGGACATTGGGAAAATGTAGTGCTATTATGTAATTTCTGCGTTCCAATAAACTCAAACAAAAAAATGGAAGATACAAATAAATGGAAGATACAAACAAATGGAAGCATATTCCATGTTTATGGATTGGAAGAATTAATATTATTAAAATGTCTATAGTAGCCAAAGCAGTCTACAGATTAAATGCAATCTGTATTGAAATACCATTGGTCTATCTCACAGATCTAGAACAAATAATCCAAAAATGTATATGGAACCAAAAAGACCCCAAATAGCTACAGCAATCTTGAGAAAGAAGAACAAAGTTGGAGGCATCACAATACCAGCTGTCAAGTTATACTACAAAGCCACTAATATGCAAAACAGCCTGGTACTTGCACAAGAACAGGTATAGGTAGATCAGTGGAACAGAACAGAGAACCCAGAAATCAACCCAATCCATTATGCTCAATTAATATTTGACAGAGACAAGAGCATGCTATGGAATCAAGACAGTCTCTTCAATAAATGGTGTTGGGAAAATTGGACGGATACATGGAAAAAAAATGAAATTATACCACCAACTTACACCATACATAAGAATAAACTCAAAATGGATATGAATATGTCAAAATGAATATGTCCATTTCCTCTAGTTTGTTGTCTAATTTGTTGCAATAGAGTTGTTCATAGTATTTTTTAATAATCCTTTGTATTTCTGTGGGGTCTGTTGTTATTTCACCTCTTTCATTTTTGATTTTGTTCATTTGGGTCCTCTCTCTTTGTTTCTTGATGAGCCTGGCGAGAGGTTCATCAATCTTGTTTATCCCTTCAAAGAACCAGCTCTTGGTTTCATTGATCTTTTGTATTGTTTTTTGTGGTTGTTTTTTTTTTTGTTTGTTTAGGTGTTTTTTGTTTGTTTGTTTGTTTGGTCTCTATGTCATTTATTTCTGCCCTGATCTTTATTATCTCCTTCCTTCTGCTCACTCTGGGCTTTTCTTGTTGCTCTCTTTCTAATTCTTTAAGTTCTAGAGTTAGATAATTTATTACCATTTTTCTTGTTTTTTGAGGTGGCCTGTAGAGCTATCAACTTCCCTTTCAGGACGGTTTTCACTGTGTCCCATAGGTTTTGGATTGTTGTGTTTTCATTGTCATTCATTTCCAGGATGTTTTTAATTTCTTCTTTGATCTCTTTGGTAACCCAATCATTGTTTAATAACATGCTACTGAGCCTCCAAGTGTTTGAATGTTTTTGATTGTTTTTATTGTAGCTTATTTCTAATATTATGCCATTGTGGTTTGAGAAGATGCTTGATATGATTTGAATCTTCTTGAATTTGGAGAGACTTTGCCTGTGCTCCAATATGTGGTCTATCTTTGAAAATGTCCCATGTGCACTTCAGAAGAATGTATATTCTGTAGATTGGGGGTGAAATGTTCTGAAGGTGTCGATTAAGTCTGTCTGATCTAGTGAGTCATTTAGGATTACTGTTTCTTTGCTGATTTTTTTGTCTAGAGGATTTATCCAGTGGTGTCAGTGGGGTATTAAAGTCCCCTACTATGGTTATATTGCTGTCAATCTCTCCCTTGATTTCTTCTAGAAGTTTTTTTTATGAATTTTCGTGCTCCTGAATTGGGTGCATAAATATTTACAAGAGTTACATCCTCTTGTTGTATTGATCCCTTTAGTATTATGAAGTGGCCCTCCTTATCTCTTGTTATGGCCTTCACTTATATTTTATCAGATATAAGTATTGCTACCCCAGCTTTTTTTTTTCCATTTCTATCTGCCTGAAAGATATTCTTCCAGTCCTTCACTTTCAGTCTGTGAGATTCTCTTGTTCTGAGGTGGGTCTCTTGTAAACAGCATATATAGGGTCATATTTCCTTTTTTTAAAAAAATATATTTTATTGATTTTTTACAGAGAGGAAGGGAGAGAGATAGAGAGTTAGAAGCATCGATGAGAGAGAAACATCGATCAGCTGCCTCCTGCACATCTCCTACTAGGGATGTGCCCGCAACCCATGTACATGCCCTCGACCGGAATCGAACCTGGGACCTTTCAGTCCGCAGGCTGATGCTCTATCCACTGAGCCAAACCAGTTCCAGCCATATTTTCTTATCCATTCAGTCATTCGATGTCTTTTGTTTGGAGCATTTAGTCCATTTACATTTAAAGTTATTATTGATAGGTAATTGTTTGTAGCCATTTTTATTTTTTGTGCCTGTGTTCCTTCTTCCTCCTTTTGTTTTCCTTCTTTTTACAACAGTCCCTTTAGCATTTCTTGCATTGCTGGCTTGGTATTGATAAATTCCCTTAGCCATTTTTTGTCTGTGAAGTTCCTGATTTCCCCTTCAATTTTGAATGATAGCCTCGCTGGATAGAGTATTCTTGGATTCAGTTCCTTGCTTTGCATTACTTTGTATATTTCATTCCATTCCCTTCTGATCTGAAGTGTTTCTGTTGAGAAATCATTTGATAATCTAATGGGAGATCCTTTGTAGGTAACTCTCTGTCTCTCTCTTGCAGCCCTTAAGATTCTTTGTTGTAAATGTTTGCCATTGTAATTATGACATATCTTGGGGTGGGTCTTTTGGGATTCAACTTATTTGGGACTCTCTGTGCTTGTGTAACTTTTTTCTTCCCCATATCAGGGAAGTTTTCTGTCATTATTTCTTCAAATAGGTTCTTTAATCCTTGCTGCTCTTCTTGTCCTTTTGGCACCCCAATTATAAGTATGTTACTTTGTTTCATGTTGTCCCAAAGCTCCCTTAGGCTCTCCTACTGCTTTCTAATTTTTCTCTCTAGTTGCTGTTCAGATTAGGCTTGTTTCTCTACCCTATCTTCTAGCTCACTAATTCAGTCCTTTGCTTCTCTTACTCTCCTGTTGAAACCTTCCATCGTGTGTTTTTTTGTAGCTGTATCACTTTTGATTTCCTGATTCTTAAATAGGTTGTTGATTTTCTTGTCCATCCAGTTTATGAACTGTACGACCATTATTCTGAATTCTTTTTCTGACATATTGCATGCCTCTCTTTCATTTAGTTCCTTTGGGAGGGGGATTCCTCCTTTTCTTTCCTTTGGGGGTTGCTTTTTGTCTCCCCATTTTTGCTGCCCCTGAAGGGTCCAGTGGCCAAGTTGCATGACACCTGAGCTGTGGGGCAGGCTTGGTGGGAGTGTAGCGTGCCCCAACAGTCAAGGGCAGGCTCAGGGTATTGGGAGGCCTGGCGGCACAGGTCAGCAGAAACCCTGTGAGCACCATGAGTCAGGGGCCAGCTCAGGTGTCCAGGAGATGTGGCCACTGATAGTTAGGGGCCAGCTGGGGTGTCTGTGACATGTGGCCAGCGGGAGCTGTGGACTCCAATAGTCTGGGCCAGCTCGGGTGCCTAGGAGGTGCAGCCGGCAAGAGCCATGAACAGGCACATGTGTAGACAGTCAGTGCTGGCTCCGGTGCCCGGGAGGTGCGGCTGGTGGTACAAAGAAAATTTTTATTGATTTTTAGAGAGAGAAAGGGGGGGAGGAAAGCATTGATGTGAGAAAGAAACATCAATTGGTTGCCTCACACACATGGCCAGGATAGGGATAAAACCTACAACCTGGATATGTGTCTTGCCTGGGAATTGAACCCACCAACTTTTGGTGTGCTGGATGACACTCCAACCAACTTAGCCACATGGGCCAGGGCTACAAAGGAACTTCAAAGGGTCATTTTTCTTAAATGAGGCTACCAACAACTTTCAAGAAAACAGTTTTAATTAAAAGATAGAGTTGAAAATGAGGTAAGAATGTGAGAGTGAGAAAGTGGAAGCAGAGTATAACTATACTTTCAAAAACTATAATAAAACAACTTAATTATTCTACAATGAAATATTACTCAAAGTCTGGAAGATATAGTAGAATACTATAGGGCCATTAAGAGAAATGATAAAAAGAAAACATGCTGACAGAAAAAGAGGCCAAATACATTTTTAAGCATTTTTTAAAAAACATACAACAAAGAACACTTGCATGAACTAATATCAAGCCTCAAAGTATGTGAAGCAAAAAGTAAGAAAAGAACTATAAGAAATGAATAACTTTATAATAATGATTAAGCATATCTTCCAGACTTTCACTAATATTTTATTGTAGAACTAGAGGCCCGGTGCACAAAAATTTGTGCACTCGGGGGGGGAGGGGGAGTCCCTCAGCCCGGTCTGTGCCCTCTCACAGTCTGGGACCCCTCGGGGGATGACCATCTGCTGGCTGAGGCCTGCTCCCCAGGGGATTGGGCCTAAGCTGGCAATCAGACATCCCTCTGGCAGCCCAGCAGCCATTGGGGGATGTCCACTTGCCAGCAGGGAGCAGACCTAAGCTGCAGTCGGACATCCTTAGCGCTGCTGAGGAGGCAGGAGAGGCTCCCACCACCACCGCTGTACTGGCAGCCATCAGCCTGACTTGTGGCTGAGCAGAGCTCCCCCTGTGGGAGTGCACTGACCACCAGAGGGCAGCTCCTGCATTGAGCGTCTGCCCCCTGGTGGTCAGTGTATGTCATAGTGACCAGTTATTCCCAGTCTTTCTGCTGTTAGGGTCAGTTTGCATATTACCCTTTTACTATATAAGATAGAGGCCTGGTGCACAGGTGGGGGCCAGTTGGTTTGCCCTGAATGGTGTCCCGGATCAGGGTGGGGGTCCCGCTTGGGTGCCTGGCCAGCCAGGGTGAGGGGCTGATGGCTGTTTTCAGGCTGCCCACACCCCCTTCAGGGTGGGGGTTCCCACTGGGGTGCCTGGCCAGCCTGGATGAGGGGTTGATGGCTGTTTTCAGGCTGCCCACACCCCCTTCAGGGTGGGGGTCCCCAATGGGGTGTCTGGCCAGCCTGGATGAGGGGCTGAAGGCTGTTTTCAGGCTGCTCGCACCCCTTTCAGAATGGGGGTCCCCACTGGGGTGCCTGGCCAGCCTGGATGAGGGGCTGATGGCTGTTTTCAGGCTGCCCGCCCCCCCTTTAGAATGGGGGTCCCCACTGGGGTGCCTGGCCAGCCTGGATGAGGGGCTGAGGGCTGTTTTCAGGCAGGCCAAGCCTGCAATTGAAGCTCCCAGTCTCTTCTTTTTTTTTTTAATATATTTTATTGATTTTTTACAGAGAGGAAGGGAGAGGGTTAGAGAGTTAGAAACATCGATGAGAGAGAAACATCGACCAGCTGCCTCCTGCACATCTCCTACTGGGGATGTGCCCGCAACCAACGTACGTGACCCTGACCGGAATCGAACCCGGGACCTTTCAGTCCGCAGGCCGACGCTCTATCCACTGAGCCAAACCGGTTTCGGCTTTTCTTTTTTTTTTTATTCTGGGATTTATTTACCTTCTGTAATTGAAACTTTGGTGCAGCTCCAGCTCCGAGACCGGCTGGCTGAAAGCAGGTATCTGGGGATTGTTTAGCTTCTATAATTGCAACATTGTTGCTTATAGTGCAGCTCAGAGCTGGACTGCGGCAGGCTGGGAACCTTGGCTTCCTCCAGCACTGGAGCAAGCAAGCCTCCTGTTCGCTTCAGCTGCCTGGCTGCCAGCCGCCATCTTGGTTGGCAGTTAATTTGCATATCACCCTGATTAGCCAATGGGAAGCATAGTGGAGGTATAGTTAATTACCATGTTTGTCTATTATTAGATAGGATATTTAATAAACTTCCTGGGACACTCCATTTCCCACAAATAGCCAAGCAAGTGTGATTCCAGAGGACCTCTGGCCCACAGCACCAGTGGTCACAGCCACATAAGGTCATATGGGGCAACAGGTACTTGCCTACCAGCATCCAGGGACTACTCTACTGAGCACAGGAAGAGACCCAGAGACCCAGAGACCCAGAGACCCAGAACCATCAGGAGGTGGATGATGAGCTCACACATCCAGAGAGCCATGAGTAGCTCCTCAACAGGGCTCCCCAGGCTGCGACACAGTTGAAAGGGACTGGCTTTTTACCAACAGGAATAAAAGTATTTCTATTTTAACTGTTGCATCACCTGAATAGTGGGTACTGATTGCATATTAGTCCTGAATTTTCCTTAAGGAAACTTTTCAATGCAACCATTGATTCATCACAAGGAAAAAAAAACAGAAAGGAAAATAAATGATAGTGAAAATAAACAGCTACAAGCAATGTGAGTGAGAAAAACATATAGTTGAGAGAAAAGTCATGAAAGAATACATACACTAAGATTTCATTCATATAAAGTTTTTAAGTAAAACTACACAATACTTATAGAGGAGCATAAGTCATAAAAATGCAAAGAAATAATTATTAGGGTTGTGAAGGAAAAGGATGGGCACAGGAAGGATTCTGAAGCAATGGGAATGTCCTTTATAATTTTGTGTTAACTCATATGTAAATGTAATAAACTTTTACCTATCAAATTATATCCTATATAATAAAAGCCTAATATGCTAAGTGTCCAGTCATCCGCTTGGTCATTCAACCAATCAAAGCACAATATGCTAAGGCCACTCAACTACTCGCTATGACATGCACTGACCACCAGGGGGCAGATGCTCCAACTGGTAGGTTTGCTTACTGCTGGGATCCGGCTGATCGGGACTGAGCAAGATGGGCCAGACACACCCTGGAGCCCTCCTGCGGTCCCTTCCTGGCTGGCCAATATCCTGCGTCCTTTCCCTGCCCTGATGTGCACCGGTGGGGTACCTCAGCCTGGCCTGCGTCTTCTCGCAATCCCGGACCCTTCAGGGGATGTCAGAGAGCCGGTTTGGGCCTGACAGTGGAATGACGGGTCGCTATAATGCACACTACCACCAGGGGGCAGACGCTCAATGCAGGAGCTCCACAGGGGGAGCACCACTCAGCCAGAAGCCAGGCTCATGGCTGGCGAGTGCAGCGGCAGTGGCGAGAGCCTCTCCTGCCCCCATGGCAGTGCTAAAGATGTCCAACTGATGGCTTAGACCCATTCTCCACAGGCCTAAGCCATCAGTTGGACATCCCCCTATGCCTCCTGAACTGCGAGAGGGTGCAGGCCAGGCTGAGGGGACCCCACTGCCCCAAATCCAGGAATTTCATGCACCAGGCCTCTAGTTTTCCAGTAAAAGGAAAAAAGTAAACAAAAATCTCCTCCAAATAATGGCTGGGAGCAAAGGCTGTTTACAGTTGAAATACGATAGCACAAATGACATGATGAAATATCAGCAGAGATGCATACCAACAAAAAAAGGAAAGTGATTGGAGAATAAAAGAGCAGGGATAGTATTTATTCAATGGCAGTTCAATCCAAGATACAGAGAAAGCATCCTGGACAGAAGTGAAAGAACTTCTTAAATCAGAGACAAGCTTCCAAGGCGAGTTTCCTAAAGAAAAATGGGCACCAAGGGCAAAGTAAGCAAATGTACTGTTTCTTTGTTCAATTCTTCTTTATTTGTATATTTTTTGCTAAAAAGCTTCCATTTAAGCTAATCTCAGAAAGGAATCCATTTAAAGTTAATCGAAAGCACCCCCTTCATGCTAGAAATTTACTCTAAGAAAATGATTGTGGATTTGCCATAATGCTAACTACAAGGGTGTTAAATTAAATATTATTTATAATGGCTAAAAAAGAGAGAGAGATTTGGTTAACTATGCTCTAACCATAAAATAGCATTTGCATTTGTTAAAAGTAGTGTTAGAGGACAATATGTAAAATATTCATAGTATATTAATAAGTAGATTAAAAATATCACATACAAAAAGGTCCCATTTGGGGTTCACTCAATAAATTTACCTCATAAAATTACAAGTGGATTTTATTTCTTTACTTCTTATTTGTATTTTGAAACTTCCCATAGTTACTATATATTGCATTTGTAAATAAGATTAATGATATTTTAAAATATAATTCTAAATTACATAATAATGGTAAAAAAATATACATATTCATATTGTCAGAGGCTGGGAAAATCACATCAAAAGCAGAAATAGTAGCATTAGAATGGAGAATTATAGGTTTTTTCTTTTTACTTTTTTCAATGGTATTTATATTTAAAAATATAATGTTAAGAGCCTAAATAAAATTTTAATTATAGAATCTTGCTTAATTGATAAAATTAACTTATAAAATACTACTTAATTTCTCTTTATACATTTTTACCCAAATTCTTGCAAAGAGACCAATTTTTTATTTAATTTATATTCTACTGATAATTTTACTAATTATTTAAGCCTCTCTTCTCAAACTTTTATGTGCATATGAGACACCTAGATCTTGTTCAAATGATGATTCTTAATTAGGGGATTTGGGATAGGGCTTGTAGCTCTAAGTTCCCTGGTGATATCAATAACTTCTGGTCCAAGGGAGGATCATACTATGAGTAGCAAACATGTAAAAACACATTTACGTTCTAGCAATGTGGACTCAGGTAATTCAGAGCTGATAAAAAATCGTTCAGTCAATAAATACTTATTGGCCAAACCCTATGAATTTATCCTCTCTGTTACTGAAGGGAGAAAAGATCAAAGCATTATATTAAGGTAAACTTTAATGCATTTATTCTTTTCAAAAATTAAAAGGGCACCCAGGCCAGTGTGGCTCATGTGGTTGGGCATCATCCGTGCATAAAGGGTTGCCTGTTCGATTCCTGAAGAGGGGCCTGCGGAAGGCAGCCAATCACTCTCAGATCAATGATTCTCTCTCTTCCTCTCTCTAAATAATCAATAAACTACTCTTTTTTAAAAAAAAAAAAAAAGTGCAATGACTATAATGTAGATCATGATTTCTTATTTTCAATGAACATTCCTTTTCTTCAATGTAATTATATAAAACATCCAATCACAAGTTATGGTATCAACATGCTTTTTAATTTTTCCCCATAATATTCTCTTTCTGTCTCCCTCCCTCCCATCTTCCACCCCAACCTCTCCCTTCTCTCTCCACTTCTCTCACTCTGTCCCTCTCTCTCTCCCAGGTTATTAAATGCAAAGCAGCCATCGCCTGGGAAGCAAACAAGCCCCTTTGCATAGAAGAGGTTGAGGTAGCTCCCCCCAAGGCACATGAAGTTCGAATTCAGGTGAGTGGGGACTCTCCCTGGCAGGACACACTGGGCACTGACTAGGTGCAGACGTGGCTCTGTCAGCTCACGTCACGCCTGTGTGATGTGACTGGGAAGCCCTGCAGTTCTCAGTGTGGGCGATTGTATCTTTAGGTTCAGATACAAACAGGCCTTATCTCCAGAGGGGGTAAATCATTCGTTATTTATCAGTAGCCATTGATAATGGGCTTAAAATTTAACTAAAGCACCTTAACATTAACCATTAACCTTAAGAATCAGATTAAGGAATTCGCATTGCATTACAATTAGTTATATTTTCTTTTAGTTTTCCACTTGCCAATTATTAAAAGGGAGATAGAGAATTTGGTTCAAAACAAGGAAAAAAAACAAACAAGGGAGAGGAAAAGCTGAAGAGCTGCCGTAGGCAGCACAGGGTCTTGGGTGCAGATGAAGGGAAGGCAGTGGGTGAGCAGGGAGAAGAGCCCACGCTGAGTGGACAGGTCATCAATGGCAAGACCTGGCTGCCCAGGCTATGTTTTCCCTCCAACCTCCCCAGGAAGGGCTTATACATGAGGATGAATGGGATACCCTCATGAGCAGAATCTTGAAGAAGAATATAGAGATACAGCAGTAATTAATTTAGACCATCTTTTATTTGATATGTCACTCTTAACTATAAAATTTTTATTACCTCTATTTCACGTCATTTCAACAAAATTTGAACAAGGCCTAGAAACCTGTGTTCTCTCCATTCCTCTGCCTGTTAGACTTTGTTTAAATTTTCCCTATTGCCTTTGATTTCCCCTCTCCTGGAGACAGTAACTGCCAATTTTATCTCTTTTTATCATTTTCTAATAACAGTAAAAGGCAGAAAAGTAAAGTATAAAAGGAAAAGAATACATCTTAATATATATTATTGATTTCAGAGAGAGGAAGGGAGAGGGAGAGAGATAGAAACATCAATGATGAGAGAGAATCATGGATCAGCTGCCTCCTGCACGCCCCCTACTGGGGAACTCCAGCCTGCAACCAGGGCACATGCCCTGACTGGGAGTTGAACTTGACCTCCTGGTTTGCAGATTGTTGCTCAACCACTGAGCCACAGTGGACAGGCTACCTTGTATGTTTTTGTTTGATTTTTTTTCCCCAAGTGTTATTTCTTTTTTGAGCTCTAAGAGTGTTGTAACGTCTCCTGGTGACATTGAAATTATCCTAAAATTATCCACTTTACAACCCCAATGATATAATTACAGAAACAACTCAAGTATCTGGTTGCTTTGTAGATAATCGCCACTGCCTTGTGCCATACCGAAGCCCATATTCTCCATCCTAAATTTACGGAGGCTTTTTTCCCAGTGATTCTTGGCCATGAGGGGTCAGGAATTGTGGAGAGTGTTGGGCCAGGAGTGACCAACTGCAAACCAGGTATTGTATTTTCTCATTCCGATAAGTGGGAATGTCAGGATATTTCAGGGATAATCCTGATAGATTCCTGGCTTTGCATGCTATAGTGATCTCTGTTTCCATAAGGGACCATTTTTTCCAAAGTAAAAGTGAGAAACACAATCTATCACAGTCTAACAATGAGACAGAATACTTGAATCAGAATTATCTAGTAAAATCTGTGGAATATGGTTACTTTATTTACATACTAGAGGCCCAATGCACGAAATTCATGCAAGAGTAGGCCTTCCTTCCCCCGGCTTCGGGCACCAGCTTCTCAGGACCTGAGCTTCCCTCCAGCTGCCAGCAGGCACTTGGGTTTCACTCTCAGCCCCAGCTTCGCCCGTAAGGTCGTCCGGAAGGACCTCTGGTCTAATTAGCATATTATGCTTTTATTATTATAAATTATTATAGACTAGAGGCCCAGTGCACAAAATTTGTGCAGGGGGAGGGGGGTCCCTCAGCCCAGCCTGAAACCTCTCTAATCTGGGACCCCTCTTGCAATCCAGGATATCTGGCTCTTAATCACTCGCCTGCCTGCCTGCCTGATTGCCCCTAACCACCTCTGCCTGCCTTCCTGATTGCCCCTAACTGCTCCCCTGCTGGCCTGATCACCCCTAACTGCCTCTGCCTCTCCCAGCACCCAGGACCCAGGATTCCCTCCCTCTGGCCGGCTGCAGGCACCGAGGACCTGGGCCAGCTTTGCCCGGGCCAACCACAGCCACAGGGGACCATGGGCAGGCAGCTTCACCCAGTCCACAGCCACAGGCGCCCAGGACCACCGGGCAGGCAGCTTGTCCCTCTCCCAGCCACAGGTGCAGGCGCTGGCACCCAGGACCATGGGGTGGGCAGCTTGTTCCTCTCCTGGGCTGCAGGCGCAGCCATTGGCACCTGGGACCATGGGGTGGGCAGCTTGTTCCTCTCCTGGGCTGCAGGCGCAGCCATTGGCACCTGGGACCATGGGGTGGGCAGCTTGTTCCTCTCCTGGGCTGCAGGTGCAGCCGTTGGCACCCGGGACCGTGGGGCAGGCAGCTTGTCCTTCTCCCAAGGTACCTTAAGTGAGAAATATTATATATGCCAACGGTATCTTAAGTGTCTTTCTGGAAGTTTGAAAGATTAAAATGACATGTAAATGAAACATGCCAATGACTGAAATTATTTACTGCATATTTCATAACAGACATTCCACCCAATACTGGAATAAGGGCTCTGTAATCCTCACTTGTCAGACTGCCTTCCTTTAATAAGGATGCTCCAAACCTTGAGGTATACATATTAGTATCTTTCCATTCCAAACAAAGATCATAAAAACCAACTGCTCCTGAAAGTTTTGCAACCATGAAGGAGTCTCATTAATGTAGTCCCAGCTCTGCCACCTGCTGGCTCTGTGACCTTAGCCAGTTAAGTCATTTATCTGTGACTCAGATTTCTGTTTCTAAAGTGGGGACAATAATACTACTCTTCTCAAAGTGTTGTTCTGTGAATTAGCTGAGACACTATAAGTAAGCAGTTAGAATGGTGTCCGGCACCTACTAAATGTTAGTTATTATTGGACCTTGGTCATCAGAAGATAGAAGCCATTTTTAAATTAAAATTGAATAAAAAGTAGAAGATGTGGAACTTGAGTTCTTTATAATATTAGTTTTCTGCTTTATTTGGAGTAAAACAAATAGTGAAACACGATGATTGTGTGACATTGACTCTCTATATCTGACCTATCACTGTCCACCTCTCCTTTTATATGAGGATGTCCTATTCCTCATATAAAATGTAATAAATAATAGTCATGATGGAGAGAGCTACACGGAGCAGTCTTAGGTAGGACTCTTCACCTGATGGTATCAGTACAGACTTGTTGCTTGACTGCCCAGCAGGGAAAAATGAAAAAGTAATACAAGGAGAAGTCAGCAATCTTATAGAGTAATAAAATGTTTTGCCACCTATACTCTGTTGAACATAACATGTATACCCTAAGGAATGGTGTTTTCCACTGATTCATCTGGTAGAAATTATTTATAGGTAACGTTTACAAGTAACGTTTATAGGCAACCAACATATGACCTTTCTTTCTAGGTGACAAAGTGATTCCTCTCTACATGCCTCAATGTAAAAAATGCAAGTTCTGTTTGAGTCCACTCACAAATTTCTGTGCAAAACTCAGGTAAGCTCTACACACTGTTAGTGAGAGTATAAGTTGGTACCAATATTTTGGGCAGTACATTGGCAAAACATAAATGGAGTTGAAGGTGTGCATATTTCTACCCACCAAATCTACTCAGGTGAGTGCAAGGAACTGTTGCAAAATCACCCCGGGAGACATGTGCTAGAATGTTCATTGCAATATTGTTTATTACAGCAAACTATTCAAAAGAGCACAAATATCCTTCAATAAGAGAATAGGTTAACACAGCGATTTTCAACCTTTTCCATCTCATGGCACACATAAACTAATAACTTAAATTCTGTGGCACACCAAAAATATATATTTGTGCTGACGTGACAAAAAAATGTATAGGTATACTTTTCAGGGTGGGGGGGGGACATATGTAATACTTTCAATAATAAAGAATTATTATATTATAAATATATATAATTTTGACTTAGTCACACCAGTCAGCTATTGTTGTATTGGCTGTTGCCATTTTTTTATTCAACAATCTAAGGTAAAAAGGTCAGTGCCCCTGACTAAATAGTCAGGTGTTGCAGGTTTTAAAAACTTTTGCAGCACACCAATGTACCACAGCATAATGGTTTAAAATCACTAGATTAACAAATTGCTATGTAATAACACAATAGAATACTATTTAACTACAAAAATGGCTAAACTCGATCTATATGTATCAGCATAGAATACAGTATTCCCCCTTACCTATGGCTTCACTTTCCAAGGTTTCCGTTTCCCATGGTAAACTGTGATCTGAAAATATTAAATGGAAGAATCCCGAAATAAACAGTTCATAGTTTTAAAGTGCATGCCATTCTCAGTAGTGGGATTTCATCCAACCCCATCCCATCCCTAAAGTGAATCATCTCTTTGTCCAGCTTATATGCCCCCAGCTCATTAGTCACTTAGTAATCATTTTGGTTATTAGATCCACCACCATAATATCTCTGTGCCTCTGTTCAGGTAATCCTTATTTTACTTAATAATGGCCCCAGAGTGTAACAGTAGTAATGCTGGTGATTCATATATGCCAAAGGGATTTGGCAAAGTACTTCCTTTAACTGAAAAGGTATGTACATTTGGGGGTGAAACTATATATATAGGGTTCAGTACTATCCAAGGTTTCAGGCATCCACTGGAGGTCTTGGAACAAATCCCACAGGGATAAGGGGGGGACCACTGTGACCTCACACAAATAACGTTGAGAGAAAGAAGCAAGTCGCTGACAGATATATTTAGTAAGGCGTCACACAAAAACAATATCATATATTGTTTATGGTTACATGTGTATTAGTAAAGGTATAAATACATCACTGGAATGATACATGCCAGATTCAGCATAGCAGCTACCACTACGGAAGAGGACAGAGGCATGCAATGAGGCACAGTAAAGCAATTTATCCCAAGGCCACATAGGTATGTCTTAGGACTAAATTTTGAATCTAGGCCATTAGCTGCAGAGTCCAAAAATGTTAATCACTTTATTCGTTACTGTCCTGAGACTATAGAAAGGTTCATTTGTCCTTAATGCTAACTGACACTAGCTATGGTACTACTCTTACATCTATTACTGTACCTCAATTTCCTCATCAATGAGATGGGGATAGTACTGCTGCCTATTTCACAGGGCTGTTGCAGATGTTCAAAGAATCAATAGATGCTTTTACAAACCTTTAATTCAATAACAAATTCAGATAACGACCATCAATTCTTTCTGACATCACAAAAAGACAGATAAGGTATGTGCCTCTAGATGAAAACATACACCACCTATGAAGTACTCCTACAAAAATTTAAAACCCAAATCAGACCAAGCATTTAAATAAAAGAAGCTAGAGGAAATTTAGGGATGGAGAAACACGTTAAACCAGATTACAGCAATGTAATCAGAAAAATCCAGAATGAGGAAAATTAAACTGCAAGGAAAAAAACAAGGGGGGAGGTGAGAATCTGTCAATTAAAAGGGATATAAGAAACGTATCCAACTAGATGCCATGCGTGGAGTTAGAACAATCTTTATCTTTTAGAGATACATGCTGAAATATTTACAATGAAATAGTGATGTCTGGGATTTCTTCAAGATAGTCCACAATAGGAATAGAGTAGGTGGTGGTGTTGAAGGATGTAAGTGAATTATAGATGACACTAGATCAACCATGAGTTGTTAATTGCTGAAGCTGGGAGATGCTTACATGGAGGTTCATTCTGCTATTCTTTCTACTTTTGTATTTGTTTGAATTTTTCATAATAAATTTTTTAAAGAATCAATACATGGTTTGGAAACAGCCTAAGTGCCCATCAGCAGATGAGTGGATTAAAAAAACTGTGGTACATCTACACAATGGAATACTATGCCGCTATAAAAAGAAGGAACTTTTACCATTTGCAGGGGCATGGATGGAACTGGAGAGCATTAAGCTAAGTGAAATAAGGCAGTCAGAGAAAGATAAATATCACATAATCTCACTCATAGTGGGATATAATGATCAACATAATTTGATGAACTGTTGGGGTCCAGCCCCAGCAGGTCCAGGGGTTCCCAAAGGTGTGGACGGAGTCGGCGAAGAAGGAATGACACGGAGGCAGCGTTCAGTTGACCAGCATGGTTGAGTTCTCTCGCCTGGTTCTATCCAGGATTTCCAGCCAGGTTCTGTGTTTATTGTCTTGTTACATCTGTATTCATACCAGTTGATTTTAATCCTATCAATTCTATTCCAAAGGTTAGGGCGTTTCTTATCTCCATTCCCTGGTTACTCTATTGTTCTATTAAGCTACAAGGAAGTAACTGAAGGAGATTATCCTAAGTAAAGATTATGTAGTTTAAGCGTGATTGTTCATAGTTAAAGTGATTAATTACCCTCCTGGCACTTAGTTAAAGGTTTCATTCCCTCCCTAACTCTAGGGAAAAATCCCTGGAAACAACCTTTCTCGGAGAGGTGACCTTGGTTAAAACACATAGTGCTAAGAAGGGGAGCAAACATATTAAGAACAGTATGCCATATACGCCAGGTCCCTTGAAACATATGCTGTGCAGATGTTTCTTCCCTGCAGCAACTGTGTCAAGCAGCAAGGATGGACCAGCTTCCGGCAATAAACAAGAATAGATCCAGAGACAAATGGCGGGGGCGGGGGGGTAGAAAGCAACCAAAGGACTTGTACACAGGCATATTAGCATAATCAATGGACACAGACACTGGGGCGGTGGGGGCTTGCTCAGGGTGAGAATGGCTGGAGGGAAAGGGTCAATTGGGGAAAAAAGAGACTCATGTAAAACTTTAGACAATAAAAAAATTTTAAAAAGAATCAATATATGGTGCTCACTTCAGCAGCACATATACTAAAATTGGAACAATACAGAGAAGATTAGCATGGCCCTTGCGCAAGGATGACACACAAATTCATAAAGCGTTCCATATTTTAAAATTTTTTTAAATAAATAAAAAAAAGAATCAATACATGTAAAGCTCTTAAAAGAGTTTCTGGCACATAAAAAATATTCAATAAAGAGTTTACTGTTACATCGTTATTATCTTCAGATGACTCCTGTTATGTCTATTTTATTATATCCTATATTATAGATGTTATTTATGTAATAGTTTATATATTATTTATATTATATATTTACTATATATTATGGTATATTATGTATAATAAGTATATAAAAATTATGTGTTACTTACATGATATATAAATACAAAATTTATTTTATATTTAAGCAAAGTGTCCAAGTCATTTTCTCAATTTCTTCATATCATAAAAGTATGTCATAACTAATTCACAATGTCTAACTTTAATTTCAGGAGAGTAATCAGAGATACATTTATTTTCTCTTTTTCATATCTTTTTTAAAATTCTCTAGTCCATCCAAAAGTCCTCTTGTTCAGCAAGAACTAATGGAAGACAAAACCAGCAGGTTTACCTGCAAAGGAAAACCAGTTTACCATTTCATGGGGATCAGTACCTTCTCTCAGTACACTGTCGTATCAGATACTAATCTGGCCAAAATAGATGATGATGCAAATTTAGAGAGAGTCTGTCTGCTTGGATGTGGGTTTTCAACTGGCTATGGAGCTGCAATCAACACTGCCAAGGTAAAATCGTTCATCACCACGTTCTATAAAACAGAAGTTATTAGGGGGCAGCGTGATAAAGCAGCTAGGGTTATCTTCAAACCCTGGTTCTGTATTTATCATCTCTGTGATTTTAGGCAAGTTATCTAACCTCTTCTACTTCTGTATAATAATATCTATTACAAATTACTGTGGGAAAACTAAATTGTATTGCATATGTAAGACATCTGGCCCGGTGGGTGACACATAGTTGGCACCCAATTCATGTCCATTTATTTTCCTATACTAGTACGTTATATTGTAGGTCAGCCCTAATTAAATAACAGCCTGCTCAAATATGTCCCCTAAACATGATCCTCATCCTGAGACAGCAGACCCAGTCAGGAGAGGATACAAAGTGCAGAGGCCCCACCCACCTCCACATGGCCACGCCTACTTTCTCCCTGATGCACACAGGGATGCTACTCTTGGCCTCCCTCTGAAACATCACTTTTTCATTCGTTCTCTCACTCATTAATAAAAATTAAAAGTTGTATGGGAAGCCAAACTATAATATGCAAGCTCCTGGAGGAGAAAGGTGATAGTTGGGTGGAGTTAACAGCCTAGGTGACCTTGGCAGTCAAGGCATATTCTCCTATAGATGGCATTGGATTCTCAGGGAGGAATTATTGCTCTTTGGGCTACACACATCCCCTTTTCTGGACACCATGCAGACTCTCACCCTCTACTACTGTAATCTTTCTTCAGGAATATTAACACTAGAGATTCAGCTACAGTTTACTTTTTTATATATTTATATATTTCTTTATTGATTTCAGAGAGGAAGGAAGAGGGAGAGAGAGAGAGAAACATCAATGATAAGAGAGAAGTATTTATCAGCTGCCTCCTGCACGCCCCCTACTGGGGATCGAGCCCGCAACCCAGGTACAGTGGGGTCTTGACTTACGATTTTAATTCGTTCCGTGACGGAGCTCGTAACTCAAATTACTCGTATGTCAAATCAATTTGACAAATCAATTTGCTGGGCTGATGTTGTGGCGTTCACTGTGACGTTCACTGTGCCAACTAGCGGTGGGGTATCTGAAGCTGGCTCGTAACCCAAATTTTAGCTCGCAACTCAAAGCAAAAAATCAGCCGAGAGATGGCTCACATCTCAAAAAACTCGTTAGTCGGGACACTAGTAAGTCAAGGCCCCACTGTATGTGCCATTGGCCGGAATCGAACCCGAGACCCTTCAGTCCGCAGGCCGACACTCTGTCCACTGAGCCAAGCAGGCCAGGGCTACAGTTTACTTTTAAGTGTAGTCAAAGTTGATCTAAATTCCCATGACATGTTCTTCCTGCTGTTGAGGAACAGCTAAACCCTCAGGAGGTGCTCAAAGAAGGAAAATAACTCATAGGACCACGTAAAGGGACGTGAAATGTCAGTATTTCTAGATAAAAGGCAAGACCCTTACTAAGGCTTAATTTACTTCTGGGAAAAAAAAGTGATGCAACTGCTCTGTGTAATTATTGGGGATCTTCCACAGCATGGCAGCCCCTGATTTGTTTTAATGTCCTTGTATCATTTACAGCCAAATTAATCACATTTCATGGATATCTTTGGAAGTATGAAAGTGCCCTGTAACAGTGTTGCCTGGAGATAGAAAATCAAAGGGGGAGAGGGTATTTTATAGTGACTGCCCCAGTACTGCAATCAAAAGCACTTTTACTCTCAGGGGTCTGGTTATATAACACAATCAGTGCAGTGTATTCAATTTATGCACTATTGTGAGCTGGCATGAGAATCCAACTACTGAGTACAACATTGTACAATGGGGAAAATGCTGTTCTACTCTCCATGAGACTTTCAGGTGAGCTTTTTAGACAGTCTCTGGAGAAGTATACTTGGAAATAAACTAAACACATGCCACAATATTATAGTAAATAGTACAGAATGTATATAAAACATTATTCTGAATATTTACAAATATATTTTTATTTCCCCTGAAAAGCAAAGGCTATTCTATACAGACCCAATATCATGCATAAAGTGAGAGATGCCACTTCTCTTAGTAATTTTGTTCCCAATACATCTCATAGGCAGATTTTCTTCTTTCCCTTTTGTTTATGCTTTAATTTTAAAAGTTTCCCATCATCATGAGAAAATAGTAATAGTAAGCATCTCTCTATGCAGGTTCTTTGGGGGATTTTTTGCCACTATCTCACCAGTTGGCACTGCCTTCTGATTAAAGAATCAAAAAATATTTTGTGGGGAGAGTGTTATTTAAGTCAGACCAAAAATATAAGGTGAAATGAGGTGAATGAAATAAGGTGAAAAGTATAGCAGGCTGAAGGAACAGCATGAACTAAGACATGAGGAAAAGAAAGTAAGACAGTGTGTTGTGGCCATAGTACTGAGAATACCATGGAGATGAAATCAGGAGGCAACAGGTGTCAGATAATAAAAATCCTCCAATACCATGTAAGAAAATTTGGATCTCTTCCATTTACATAATTTAATAATTGGGATGACTGAGTTAACTCACATTTAGAGCAATATAGTGGTCATCAAAACTGTAACATTAACACAACCAAATAAGGCCTATTAGAAATATAGACATCAAATTACTTGTGATCCACTTAAAAGGCCAAACAATAAACCTTTTACAGAGTGTGAGCTTTCAGATTTTGTTCTGATACCACTAATTGGGAAATGAAAACAAGGAAATGATTTCCTTATAAATTGATTATCTGAATGGCCCTCAAATGATTCTTCAAGTTTAGTCCGTGATTCATTCATTTTTACATTGGTAAATTTCCCACAAGTGGCTAAATCCCTTAGTCTTATGACAGGCAGTCCTTTATATGTTCCTGCCCCCACCTCACTCTGTACCTTTAAAAAGGGGGGACCAGCTCATTTAACTTATGATTTTCCTGCCTGCAGGTTACCCCAGGTTCTACTTGTGCCATCTTTGGCCTGGGAGGTGTCGGCCTTTCTGCTTTAATCGGTTGTAAAGTAGCAGGAGCTTCCAGAATCATAGCTGTTGATATCAACAGTGAGAAGTTTGCAAAGGCCAAAGCTCTTGGAGCCACTGACTGCCTCAATCCTAGAGACCTACAAAAACCCGTCCAGGAGGTCATCATTGAAATGACCGGTGGGGGTGTGGATTTTGCACTTGACTGTGCAGGTGGATCTGAAGCCATGGTATGTATGTTTTTTATATTGGTACATAGTAAGTAATATTTCTCAACATTAATAAACATTGACAGTATGTATCCTATCTAATAAAGTGGGAATATGCTAATTGACCCTCACACCATCGCAAAGATGGTGGTGCCCACAGCCAATAAGGAGGGAATATGCTAATTGACTGCCCCACCCTCAAAGATGGCAGTGCCCACAGCCAATAAGGAGGCAATATGCTAATTGAATGTCATGCCCTCAAAGATGGTGGTACCCACAGCCAAAAGATTGCGGCAACCAGTCCCCTCAGCCCCGCCATGCACCTGCCTCCAGAGTCCCCCAGTCCCCTCAGCATCCCTGCCACCCAGGGCCTGCCTGAGGAGCAGGTAACCAGGACCAGCCAAGGCTTGTGCTTCCAGCAGGGCAGCAGCAGAGGTCTGATGGGGGCGTCACCTTCCCCTGATTGCCAGGTCACCTCCCACCCCTGAGGGCTCCCAGACTGTGAGAGGGGGCAGGTTGGGCTGAGAGCATGAATTTTCATGCACCGGGCCTCTAGTATATTAATATATTTATTCACTTTATAGTCAATATTAACATATTTGTATATACATAAATTATGTTTATATAATAATCAATGTTTATTAATAATATATTGGATATTATGTAGTGTGTTATAATTGACATTTAACCTATTAATAAATATTACAGATTACTACTTAATATTAATGTTATTATTACTTGTTTATTCTTCCACATGAAATTCAGAGAAAATTTAGAAGTGAAAATTTTTAAGGAATTGTGCCTGCAAGAAGTGAGCAAAACAATGAGAACAGGAAAGGCAGACTTAAAGGAGGAGCAAGAGAATGTGGCTGGTGTCACCCTAACAGCCTGAGGTAGCCACTCCCATCAAAAAGCAAAGCAGGGAGAGGCCAGCAATCTACACACAATCCATTCTGTCTGCCAGACCTCATAAAGAGACTGCAAAATTAGGTCCAAAGTAAATATTGAAATTTTTAATATATTAAATACACACCTGCTGCAAAATTAAAAGTAAATATTTTCCTCGCAAACACTACCGTTTTGTATCATTCAGGTTTCCTCTACTCTCAGGTCGGGCTCCCTGACTTGAAGGGCCTGAGAAGCTACCTCTGTCTAGTCCAGTGATGGCGAACCTATGACACACGTGTCATAGGTAACATGCGAACTCATTTTTTTCGTTGATTTTCTTTGTTAAATGCCATTTAAATATATAAAACAAATATCAAAAATATAAATCTTTGTTTTACTATGGTTGCAAATATCAAAAAATTTCTATATGTGACACGGCACCAGAATTAAGTTAGGGTTTTTCAAAACGCTGACACACCGAGCTCAAAAGGTTCGCCATCGCTGGTCTAGTCTGTTCTCCTTAGAATGGGCAGAGCCACCCCCACAGGCAACAGATGGACCAGTAGACTTGCCAGAGAGCCCAGCATCTTGTTACATCTTCACTCAGCCTGGCCCCTAACACCCTCCTCTAGGGAAGGTTTCATAATAAAAGTCTATGCCTCCACCAGGAGCTGGCTTTGCAGGTTCTTCCCCCTGGTGCTCACCTGACTGGTGAGTGCCCCAGAAGAGTGGAGACCAGCAAGAGCTGCTGAGAGGAGCAGGCTGCCCCTCCCAGAATAGTTCCACTGTAGTAACAACTGTTTGAAAGAGGATCTGTGAGGTAAATGTTAGCTCTTCCTGAAAACTCATTCATCAGCAGCTCCTGGTCCTGCAGTGCTTCTGTGTCAGGCCCTGCTTTTCACATTGTCCTTCTCACCTGCAGTTTGCAATGTGCCACATCCATTCATTCCTACTCTTTCCACAGCTCAAATTTTTTACAAACATTGAAATTCAGCCTCTTTACCTTATTTCCAGAGCACAGATATTCCCAACACTCGCTACTTTATAAGTGCCTGGAGCGTTGTTGTTGGTTAGGACCAGTGAAATGACCACACCTTAGACATTCTCATGAGTTGGGGGCCCAGGTACCAATATATTTTACAAGTTTCTCAAGCTAAGAACCACTGTCGTGAAACTTGGCAGTTTCTTTTATTAACTGATTATACCAAGAAATTCATTTTAAATTATGGAATAAAATTACACTAGAGAGCCCAAATTTTAAAAGATATCATTTATTTAATTGCAAAAAGATGAGCTAGCTACCTATCCTTTTACCAAAAGTTTCTGTAACTGGGGAAGTTAAATTTCTGAATTGTAGAGGAGATTTCAGTAATGGCTATGAACTAGATTTCAATGACCTCTCATGTTCTTAAGCAGCCAACAGAACTGAACAGAACAATTAGAAAGCTGCAATAATTGACAATTTATAAGATTTTGAGAATTCAAAATAATTCTGATCAAAAGTTATCAGAGGATACTAAATAAAACCCTGAACTTGCATATAATGCCCATTGAACTAAGTCATCATTATAGAGGTTAATTCTTTGCTTGGAGCAAACTTCAGAAATGTAGAAAAAGCAATAGGAAAAACATTTTTTTAAAAAACAGAAATCCATGTAAGCAGCTACCTTAAGGTGACCAGTAGTACCTAGTATTCTTTTCCCCTCAACATGAATCTATGTCATATATATAAACAAAAATGGTTTTACCATATAAAAATTGTAAAAAGGAGAAAAGTTTATATTCAGAAATGTTACAAATTCTCAAAACAATAAATAAGCACATAATCAAATGAAAATTTCAAAACATATTCTTAAGGTTATAGATGGTTGTATCTTCTGTCACTAGTAAGACACACAGAGAAAGAGAAGATGGAGAGAATTTACTGCTCTTCAAATTCCTTCTTTCATATAATGATCAGGGATGAAAAAGAACTGTACTTCCTGTTGGAACTGCCCCAACAGGTCAGAATCAAGTTGCCCCCTGACTATGGCAATGGGATATTGCCGGGAGCCGGTTCATCCTTGCTGTTTCAAGGGACCTGGCATATATGGCATACTGTTCTTAATATGTTTGCTCCCCTTCTTGGCGCTATGTGTTTTAACCAAGATCACCTCTCCGAGAAAGGTTGTTTCCCCAGGTAGGGATTTTCCCCTGAAGTTAGGGAGGGGATAAAACCCCTTAACTAAGTGTCAGGCGGGTAGTTAATCACTTTAACTACAAACAATCACGCTTAAGCTACATAATCTTTACTCCCTGGAATGGAGATAAGAAACGCCCTAACCTTTGGAATAGAGATTGATAGGATTGGAATCAACTGGTATAAATATAGATGTAACAAGACAACAGCACACAGAACCTAGAGACAGAACCTAGCAAGAAAACATGGCAAGGGAACCTGACCAGAACCTGGCTACAGAACTTGGCTGGAGAACCTAGACAGAACATGGCGGGAGGACCTGGATTGAACCTGGCAGCTGAACCTGGCCAAAGAACCTAATGAGAGAACATAAAAAGAGAACCTAGAGACAGGACTTGGCTGGAGATCCTAGACAAAACCTAGAGACAGGACTTGGCTGGAGATCCTACACAGAACCTAGAAACAGAACCTAGCAAGAGAACCTGGCTGAAGAACCTAGAGACAGAACATGGACACAGAACCTGGCTGGAGAACCTGGAGAACCTAGCAAGAGAACATGGCACCAGAACTTGGTTGGAGATCCTGACCAGAACTTGGTTGGAGTTCCTAACCAGAACTTCGCTGGAGATCCTGGAGGGAGAACCTTGCTATGCTGATGAACTGAACCCAGTTTCCATGTCATTCATTCTTCGCCGACTCCGTCCACACCTTTGGGGATCCCTGGACCCGTTGGGGTTGGACCCCAACAGGATATGACACAAAGTTTACATTTCTCTTCTATAATACTAGTCTCCAAACATTTTAACTGTTTCTCTAGTTACCATTGGGCATCTAAGCGGAATGGCCAGCCACAGTTTATGTCTTTCTTAAACTTTCTTAAACTTTTCATTTACATTTTCAATCCTTGGGAGTTTTATCCTCATCCCAAACTTGCAGTAGGCTAAGGTAACAATGTTCTCTCTTTCTCTCATGCAAACATCAATGCAACTCCTCCAAACCACTGTTTTCCATGTTGTGAGTCACCCGTCAAGGAAGTTCAAATAGCCGAAACCGGTTTGGCTCAGTGGATAGAGCGTCGGCCTGCGGACTGAAAGGTCCCAGGTTCGATTCCGGTCAAGGGCATGTACCTGGGTTGCGGGCACATCCCCAGCAGGAGATGTGCAGGAGGCAGCTGGTCGATGTTTCTCTCTCATCGATGTTTCTAACTCTGTATCTCTCTCTCCCTTCCTCTCTGTAAAAAATCAATAAAATATCTTTAAAAAAAAAAAAAAAAGGAAGTTCAAATATGTGACTTCACAATCTCAACATGAGGTCCTCTTGGTTGTTGTAGCGGGAGAAGGGACACCTGGCAGGCTGCACACTGGCTTTTCTGTTTAGGCCAAGAAATGGCACATCACTTCTGCCCAAAGCCCACTGGCCAGAACTGGTCACATAAGTCCTGCAGAGAGCTTTAAAAAATGTAGGGAAGCAAATGAAATGTTTCATGAGCAGCAGCCAGCGTCATTTTAACTGTTTTGCCCTCTATTTTAAATGGCTTTTATTTTCATTTATCCTACATAGAGATCCACTAACTTTACAGTATATGCCTCATCCCAGGCTCTAGTGAATAATCACCCTCATCTCATGACTTTAAAGATTTTTATTCTATGCCCCTGAAATGGCAAACGTTTTATAATACACCCTTGGTAAATAGTCAAAAGTATGTTCGTTTGAGTTTAGAATATCTTCTATAGACCATTCTTAATTTCATGGGGGTGAATTTTTCTTAGTATACAATGATATATGTCATAGATTCACTATAATTATGATGTTGAACAAGATGAAATAATATATTCTGTTTCTTTCTAATATCCTTTTTTATTTTTTAAATATATTTGTATTGATTTCAGAGAGGAAGGGAGCAGGAGAGAGAGATAGAAACATCAATGATGAGAGAGAGAATCATTGATTAGCTGCCTCCTACAACCTGGCCATGTGCCCTGACTGGAAATCGAACCCTGACCTCCTGGTTCATAAGTCGATGCTCAACCACTGAGCCATGCAAGCTGGGTCTAATATCCCTTTTGAAAAAGCTCAAAATTTTATTGAATGTTCTATCCGAAGCAAAGCCTCAGGCGTCAGTCTACAACACTATGACCTCATGTGCTTGACTCCCTTTATTTCATATGCAGAGTGTATAAATTGTCCCTGAAACACAGTACATAGTCACACTTTCTACTTACTCAGCTGGTATTTTTTGTTTGACCTTCCAGAGAGCAGCCCTGGACTGCACAACAGTAGGTTGGGGATCGTGTACTCTCATTGGAGTAGCCATTGGTGACAAAGGATTGACTGTTTCTCCAACAGAGATACTAATGGGCCGTACTATCAATGGAACGTCATTTGGTGGTCAGTTGTGCTTTTTCTGTTCATTTTCTCCATAATAGTACTCAAATTGAAATGAAAATAATTTGTTTAAATGCTGAGTACCTAAAATACATCTAAAAACTACAGGAACGCTATTCTAATAATTACTTGAAAGTAAACAGTTTGTATAGTAGGAATACTACAACTTGCAAATAGAAGTTCAATTTGCATTAAAATAAACCAACAGAGAGAAACAAAAGTCAAACTTGGACTAAACAGAGATAATTTCTTATGCAGAAATATAAATAATCTTGAATTTTTCCTATGAATAAAAAATTTAAGGGAGATAAAAATAAAGAAAAAATAAATATGAGAGGGAATTTGATCTATTTGGAGGAAGCCAAATCTGACCAAATAATTTCATTCATTCAACAATGATTAATCTACTTGTTCATCATTCAACAATGATTCTTTATTAGGACTTTTGGCCAAATTACAGGTTACAAGGGTAGAGATTCAATCCCAAAGCTGGTTACTGATTACAAGAATAAGAAATTCAACCTGGATGCACTGGTGACCCACACCCTGCCTTTTGACAAAATCAATGAGGCATTTGACCTAATGCACCAAGGAAAAAGGTAAATTACCAAACAGAAGGGTAAGTGGTTTGAAAAACCTTTATGATGACTCTATTTTATTTGATGTTTAAATCTAATCCGTTTCTTTCCTGACGTTTTTCACATCATCAGACATACTAGAGGTGCTTAAAAGATGAAATAGTGGCCATTTGGGGGGGAAACCCCAACATTACCTACATTCCTACTCTGTTTCCATAATGTACACTGCCATACACTGTTCCAACATAGAGGGTGGCATAAGTTGACATATTTTCTTTCACAGACAATCATTAACTCAGTTGGGGCTGCTCCCTACGAGAGAGGTTTCTATACTATAACATCAGGTCCCTCTGGTACACATAGCCCGGCTCTGGAATCACTATGTTTGACAGAGTGCACCCTGCAGGCCCTTCTTTATCAGAATCAGGTGAAAACCACAGAGATGTGAGCAGGGAGTGGCAGGTATCAGATACTTAAAGGATGTCCCAACTCTCTCGTCCTCTTGCTTTGTCAGAGGTCTCCTCTAAGAGACATCCGACCTACAATTTTAGCTGTAGTGTGCTCCCTTGCCATGAACCCTGAGAGCCGATTGATAGAACTGTCCCAACTGGGGGATCCCTAGCAATGGGGAGTGGATAAGACTGGGATCAGTGATTATTGTTAAATGATCAAGCATAGCCCTGATCAATAGCAACAAAGGGCAGGACACCAGGAACAATGTTGCACAGAGGAGACTCAGGACAAAAGAGCAAAGAAAAGAAAAGACATTACAAAAGGGGGGTGGGGGACCTAGAGTTAGTTGGCAGGGGTTTGACGCAGAGAAGCAATGTCACAAAAGAAGAAAATAGGTCCATGGTGTGAGGACACAGGATACTTCACAGGATAGAAACCTGAGAAAATGTGCCTAGTGACTGACATGAACTCCCTAATTTGAAACATGTTAGCTACAACATTCAATAAAAATAAAAGAGATAAACATGCCCTGGCTGGTTTGGCTCAGTGGATAGAGTGTCGGCCTACAGACTGAAGGGTCCCAGATTTGATTCCAGTCAAGGGCACATGCCTGGGTTGAGGGCTCGATCCCCAGCGTGGGGCGTGCAGGAGGCAGCCAATCAATGATTCTCTCTCATCATTGATGTTTCTTTCTCTCCCTCTCCCTTCCTCTCTGAAGTCAATAAAAATTTATTTTTTTTAAGGAGAGATAAACATTATTTTTAAGGTATGCTAAGTAACTTAGTGTATCTTGCACATTCTCAAAATCCTTGTATTCCTCAAATGAGGAATTGGTTGGGTTTGGGGCCTTGGAACCTGGTGCTCATAACTCCTCCACCACTACCAATTGTCCCTGGATTCTCAGTCATAGAATATACCCAACCAAGAATGCTAAGTGGCAGCCAAATTCAAAATGTTGCATTGCTTTAGTAATAGCTGGTCAAGTCTCCCATATTCTAAAAACAGGCCTGGTAATCACTGGTAGAATGGAGGGCTATGGGAAACACCTACATGAGGCCTCCTACTCCCTCTTGTCCACTGAGAAGACCACCTGACTGCCTGACTGCAGTTGGGGGCGATAAGGCCTGCAGGGGAGGGCCATTGGGGGTGACCAGCGATGCAGGGGAGGGCAGTTGGGGGGGACCAGGCCTGCAGGGGAGGGCAGTTGGGGGGACCAGACCTGCAGGGGAGGGCAGTTGGGGGGGACCAGGCCTGCAGGGGAGGGCAGTTGGGGGCAACAGAGCAGGCAGGCGATGGGCCCTCCCAGGTGTGCTTACCACATGGGTACAGGAAACACAGGAAACACAATGGAGGACAGGCCCTCTTGGCATGCCAACTGCATAGAAGCAGGAAGTGGGGAGAGGAGATGGGATACACCAATTGGCCTATTAAGGTGCAGTGACCCCGACTCATGGTGAGGAGAGGACACAGACCCTCCCCCCCCCCCCCCACAGGGAGGTGGCTGAAAGCATTTATGCATGGCAGTAAAATCCAAGATAGGGAATTCTCTGTCCTTAAGCCTTACCCCCCATCTTGCTAGTACCTATGGAAGGACTTATTCAAGAATTGCAATATTTGGATTCTCAGAAAGTAGCACCCCAACACACCAACCACCTCCTTTTGATGCCCAATTTGCCCTCGGCTACAGGATTATTCCAAGACGAAAACATCACTACAACATGTCATGCTCTACTTCTCCACAGCACCACTAGGCAGCCAAGTCCTCACCCGGGGGCAAGTGAGGTCCCCAATTCTCTCCCAGCTTATTGGCATCATATATAAAGTTTTATTAGTGCCAGGAATAAAGGAGGATAACAAGATAAAAGAACTTAGGCTTACCAAATTGTGTGTCTATAAAGAAAGATTAAATCAAATCCCAAAAGGATAAAACAAAAATTATTTGTGAGTTTTAGATAAATGTATTGTGAATATTGTACTGATTTTTTTAAATATAATTATTAACAGCATTCGAACAGTCCTGACCTTCTGAAGAAGCCAGGAACAATTTGGAAGACTATCTGCCTGAATCTGAACCTGATAATCTGGTTAATTTATAACCTGATATGATGAACCAAAGATCACCATGAATTTAAATAAATATTTACAGTTAACATCTCAACATCAAATAGCTATAAAGATTATAGCATTTGTAGTAAAATACAGTAATAGTTCCTGCGTTAAGTAACTATAATAACTGATGTGTTTATTAATAAAATTGTTTAAAAACTAGTTCTGGAGAAATGGTAATAAAGAATAAAGAGGTAATAACTAGATTAGCTACACATTCACAATATTTTAGGTTGGGTGATACATATACGGGGTCTCAGTACACTGCTCTACTTTTGAATATGCTGCACATTTTCCATAATAAAAAATTTTACTAGAAAAAAAATTACATGTATATGTACAAAAAGTATATATATCTTTAAAGTATATATCACATATATGTAATGCTGTTATGTAATTTCAGAGTTCAAATAAACTATGAGCTACTCTTATTTAACAAACTGCTAAATAATTTCCTTTTTAACATCTGTTCATTTATTTTTATTAGCCCCACTTTACCTCTGTGAATTATAATCACAAGTAGTAGGATATTAGAAGCTATATAAATAAAAAACATGACGTTGAAGATTTTTTAAAAGTAAAAACACATCTAACTCTCAAATTTCCATCTTTACTAGATAATTGCTTTTTTCATCTTTGATAATTATTATAGCACTAGAGGCCCATCTGTGCACCAGTGGGGTCCCTCAGCCTGGGCTGCGGGGATCGGGCTGAAACCAGCTCTCCGACATCTGCCAAGGGATCCCAGATTGCGAGAGGGCCAGGCCGAGGAACCCCGCTGGTGCACAAATCTGTGCACTGGGCCTCTAATATGCATATAAGATCTTTGGTTAATCTCTTCCTGCCCTCCCCGCTCCCCCCTTCCCTCTGAGATTCATCAGTTTGTTCCATATTTCCATGCCTGTGGTTTCTGCTTCTGCATTGAGCATCTGCTCCCTGGTGGTCAGTGTGTGTCATAGTGACTGGCCGGTTGGCCAGTCGGCCGGTCAGTTAGCTTTTTATATATCTACTAGAGGCCCGATGTATGAAATTCGTGCATGGATAGGGTCCCTAGGCCTGGCCCGCAATCAGGGCCGATCTGTGGGGCGACCAGTGCGGCGATCGGGGCCCCCGCTGGCACCCACCTTGGCTGGCCTGGGGCCTGTAGGCTGGGGGCAGCTCCTGTGTTGAGTGTCTGCCCCCTGGTGGTCAGTGTGCATCATAGCGAATGGTCGTTCCACCAGTTGTTCCACTGGTCATTACCCCTTTCAGTCAATTTGCCTATTAGGCTTTTATTATATAGGATATATATAAAAGGCTAATACGCCAAGTGTCCCTCCTACTGTCCAACCGGTCGCTATGATGTACACTGACCACCAGGGGCAGATGCTCAATGCTGGAGCTGCCAAGCTGCAGTGACTTAGCAACAGCTGTTGTCGGGTGATGCACCCTGAAACCAGAGAGGAGGGAGCCCGATTCCTCAAGGGGCTGTGCGACTCCACCTTTGGTCGTGGGTTATGTTGTTGCTGAGGCACTGATGGCCCCAAATCTGGTTTGCTGCACCTGTGCATTTGTGTTCCACACCCTGTATGACAGCAACTTTGCAGAGTGCCCTCTTGCACTCCAGGACCCCTTGGGGGATGTCAGAGAGCCGTTTCAGCTGGACCCCCGCAGGCCAGGCCGAGGGACCCCACCTGCTGAAAGGACCCCGCTCACTCCACAGACGCTGGGGAGGGACCGCAGGAGGTTGGCTCCAGGGTGTGTCTGGCCCATCTCGCCCAGTCCCATCCTGCCAGCCACCTTCTAATTAATTTCCTTTCAATGTACACAAATCCGTGCACCAGGTCACTAGTATAGATATAATGTTTAGAGCTTTATGAAGTTTAATGATCTGTAATTTGCACTAAGTAATCTATTTTCTGCAGTCAACTAAAAGTGAAAAAAAGCAATGTACTTACAATAAACTAATTAAGCAGAATATTTATAGCTACAAGATTTATCAGATAGTAAGATTTATATGAAAAACAAAATGAGAGTTTTCAAATGATTACATTCATTGATGCCACATAAACAGTTTAAGGATAAGACATAATAATTTGAATCAAGTAACAAAGACTAGTCCTCAGCTTAGCATAATTTATGAAACCTGCCAGTTTTTAAAAAAAATATTTACCACTTATTAACTTCAGAGAAAAGATAAACTTCCCTGAAGCTTTGCTGGGGAGGGTGGTAATATAGTAGGCAGTAAGACAAACAGGAGCAGAGTAGAAACAACAGGCCAGGTACAGAGGGTCATCAGGGTGAAAAGTCCTGGGTGCCTAGCAACAGGCAAAACTGGGCTGGGACCTCCTCCACCCCACCCCCACCCATTGACCTTTCCTCCCCTAGCATATCTCTGGTCTTGTGGTTCAGATCCTCCCCTGACCTTTCATATCACTGGTCATGTGGTTCAGATCCTCCCCTGACCTTTCATATCACTGGTCATGTGGTTCAGATCCTCCCCTGACCTTTCCTCCCCTGGCATGTCACTAGTCATGTAGTAGACCCCCTTAGAAGAACAGGGGAGAGAATAGCCTCATAGGACTCCCATACAAGCCCTTACACAACCACTGCCTTAAGCATTAAGCCCTAAGGACAATCAGGTTCTGGCCTCATCAAACAACCTTAGAAACAGAGCCTCCAGCCTGTTGACCACAGAGACAGAGAGTTGGTCCAACTAGAGATAATATCTAGGCCTCAGCTGTGTTTCAGCTCTAGGCCCAGAAAAGCAGCAAGGCCAGGCAGAGCTAAGCATTGACTCATGACCTCCTGCCCTGACACCACCAATCAGTGGAGAATGGGACCTGAGGGGAACACCTGGAAAGCTGATGAATATTCTATTGAGATCCTCCCCTGAAGCCTCCAGAAAAAAGCCCTTCAGAGGAAGGACCTGCATGGCTCCCTCCCTCTGGAGCACGCCCATGCTTTTCTGACTCCCTTCTTTGACAGTTTTCTCTCTCTCTCTCTCTCTCTCTCTCTCTCTCTCTCTCTCTCTTTCATTATTCTCAGATGGCATGATATTATACCTAGACAACCCTAAAAATTCCACCAAAAAATTACTAGAGTTATTAAATTAATTCAGCAAAATAGCAGAATACAAATTTGATATCCAGAAATCAATGACATTTTTATACACCAATAACGATCTGAGAGAAAAAGCTAAAAACAATCCCATTTACCATTGTAACAAAAAAATTT